>NC_142476.1:75180846-75781209 GCF_049115385.1 Moschus berezovskii
ACAGCAGGCTCATGCCCTGAAAAACAGTGTGTCCCAACCTGGAGGGATCTGGTGAGGAGTTTTATAGCAGTTGTCAAGAGTAGGGTTGTTGATAAGAATCAGGATGTGTGCAGGGCCTGCACTCCTTTAAACTGGCATCACATGGTCTCTTGATAAGTTTTTCTGGTCATAAAACTGTGACCTTCTCTGGAATGAAGAATGCTGATAGCTTCCATTTGTTGGGTCTTTTAGTTCTGTAAATAGGTTTCTGTGCCTTTGAGCCCCACAGGGTCCTGCTTGGTTCCAATGGTGCCTTCATCTTGGGACACCTAAACACGGGTTTTCCTGGGGCTTAGGCTTCTCATAACAAGATGATTGGCTATAAAGCCATGCAGAGAATGATGTTTCCAGGAAAGCCAGGTCAAAGTTGTATTGCCTTTTTGTGACCGATCACTCAGAGTGCTGAAACCACAAAACTCACGTGTGACTCAAACCCAGCCAAAAACGGAGATTGGGACTTGATCCCACTATCTTTTAATTGAGATCACACACTTGGTCTCAGGATTTAATGAAACTCAGATTCTTTATGTCTCAACACAGGAGGAATTCAGTGAGAGGTTAAGTGATAGGTAAGAAGTGGATTTATTTAGAGAGATATACACTTTATAGACAGAATGCAGTCCATCATAGAAGGTAAGAGTGGCCCAGGGAGAAACATACTTCATGGACAGAGTCTGGGCCATCTCAGAAGGCCAGAGGCTTTGAAATAGGTTTTTTTTTTTTTTTTTTTTTTATGGACTGAGTAATTTCATAGACTATCGAGTGGGAAGATTATTCCAGCTAGTTTGGGAAAGGGGTGAGGATTTCCAGGAACTGGGCCACTACCCACTTTTTGGTCTAGGACTGTCATGGAGCCTGTGGGTGTGTTATTTAGCATGCTAATATATTACAGTGTGCATATAATGAGGCTCAAGGCCCACTGGTAATGCAGTCTTCCACCATTTTGGACCTAGTTGTTTAAACCAGTTCATGTCACATCCTCAAGAGCTATGTCATTCTTTGAAAGAGTGTGCCCTACCCCATTTCTTCCTATTTCAGTCTCACTTGGTTGCTTTCCTTTGGTTACAAGCAAGCCAGCTCAGACTCAAGGAGAGGGGCACAGACATCACCTCCAAGTGTTGTTAGTGGTAGTGTTTTCCACAATCAGCAGATAAATCAATAAAATTTCCTTTTAACCATCTTCAATTCAAATGGAAAACACTTTAATACCTCTAATTTAAAAAGAAATAAATATAGTAAAAACACCAATAGTTACTGTTTCTAAACTGAAGTATAAAGGAGAATTTAAGACTAGTGAAAAATGTTCCCTTTCTTTTTATATTATTCTCTGGGAACCTTTTCAAGAGTGACTTTGCTTCATTCCTGCTCTTAAGCAACTCTCTAAACTTTGATCCAGTATTTCTATTAACCCAAAATCTGTGGGGCCATCTCAACAGTAAGATGATCTCTGAACTGGCTTATGAATGGCCCCAATTCCTTGAACGTTAATAACCTCTCTACTTAGGGTCTCCATTAATAGTCTTTCCACCAGAGACGTGCCTTTCCACTTACAGACTTGAAAAGCTCCAATAATGGTTTCAGGAGCTAAAAGTCAGGTGGGAAGAAATATATCACCATGCAATTGCTACCTTGAAATCGCCCAGTAGGATACAAGGTTTCTAAGAAACTGTCTGAAGTTAATTGCACATCTTTATTTCCCTTACAAAGAGAGGTGGTAATACCTACAGTAAGTTAATACTTCCACTTGAGAGCTAAATAAAAGAAACATCTTTTTGAACTTTGCAAGACCTGGCAATTAATTTTGTCTGTGAAGATGTAAATTCAGTGTACAGCTACTAGTTAGGCTTTGAAAGCAAAAAGCTAGTCATTCTTAAACCACAGTAGGGTGCCCGTAAAACACCAGATAAAGTGGAATTTCTTCATTACGTGAGTTAAAATTCATGTTTATCTCCTAAATCTTATCAACACTTCAAAGTTCAATGTAGAACTTTGCAACACCTTCTGCATTAACTCCAGTTGGTTATAAATTAGCCTCTTTTGCCCTCATTCTGTAATATTTACATAGCATTGCCACACAATGAGATTGTGAGCATATATTGCATGTCCTCTTCAACACTTAAACTTTCTGTGTAGCTTTCCCAATTTTGTAAGTTTGAATGGGAAAAAAATAATTTTTTAATGCATTAAAAAGGAATAGGTGTTACATTTGGTATAGTCTTTAAAAAAAGACAACAGGCTCAAAATAGATTAATTTACCCTCCACACCAATAAACTAAGATTTAATTGCAGTTTAACCCTTCACAGAAATATGACATTTAAAACTATCAATCTGAAATTTCCTGATCACTGCTAGTGAGGTAAGACTTCCTGGTGACTCAGATGGTAAAGAATTTGTGTGCAATGTGGGAGACATGAGTTCCATTCCTGGGTTGGGAAGATCCCCTGGAGAAGGGAATGGCATCCTGCTCCAGTATTCTTGCCTGGAGAATTCCATGGACAGAGAAACCTGGTAGGCCACAGTTCATGGGGTCACAAAGAGTAGGACACCGCTGAGGGACACACGCACACACACGCACACACTGATGCTAGTGAGGTAACCTGCTTGATAAAGATCCCTGCCATTCCTTTCCCCCAAGTGAAGTTGACCTGGCCTGAAACAGCCCTTTCTTTTCTTTTGCTAATACCTCCTTGGTCCACACTTTTCCGCCAGTGAAACCTTCCATTTTGAACAATCCTTTGAAGTGCCTTTCTATTTGCTATATGGGATGCTGGCCAATTCATGAATAGTTTAATAAAGCCAATTAGATCTTCAGATTTACTCTGTTGGATTTTAAGAACAGCAAATTAACTGTAGTTGTTAAATAATGCTGAAAGATTATAAAAAATGCACGTAACATTATTTGTTCGGAGAAGGCAATGGCAAGCCACTCCAGTACTCTTGCCTAGAAAATCGCAAGGACAGAAGAGCCTGGTGGGCTGCAGTCCATGGGGTCGCTATGAGTCGGACATGACTGAGCGATTTCACTTTCACTTTTCACTTTCACACATTGGAGAAGGAAATGGCAACCCACTCCAGTGTTCTTGCCTGGAGAACCCCAGAGACGGCGGAGCCTGGTCGGCTGCCGTCTGTGGGGTCGCACAGAGTCGGACATGACTGAAGTGACTTAGCAGCAACATTATTTGTTAAGTAATGCAATAAAAAATGTGGAAAGACTGTGCTTGTCCATCTCTCTCTCCCCTGCACATATCCCCCTACTTTTCATCCATAGCCAATTTGCATCTATATTGTCTATGGCCTGAATGTCTGCCCCCTTCCCGAATTCATTTATTGAATACTCAATCCTCAGTGTGGTGTTATTTGGAGGTGGGGCCTTTTCAAGTTATTTAGTTTATGAGTGGAGCCTGTCGTGGTGGTCTGTGTGTGGTTTGGAAAAGAATTTCCAGACATGAAGCAGAATGAGAGAGGAATAAAGTTTCTTAGAGTGGGAGATGCTGTTAGAATAGCAGGCTGGCTCAAGGGAGAGCCAAACCCTTTTGCAGGCCAGCAGCCAATTTTTACAGCCTCAAGATAGAGAAAATTCCTACTGGAATGGTGACATTAGGTATTTGGCTAGGATGTTATAGGGTGGGTAATAGGGTGGGTATTTTACCTAATATGGGGTTGGGAGCTGACCAGTTTAAATTGAGAGGCTCACAACAACAGTTGCTATGGGACTTGGTCAGTTCCAGAGATTTTTATCCTGTGACCTTGGAACAGGACTCCATACCTGTGACCTTGGTACAAGGCTCCACGGAGCCCTCATGATAGAATTAATGGCCTTCTAAAAAGAGAAGACACATGATCTCTCGTGTGAGCACACAGCAAGAAGGCAGCCATCTGCAAATCCATGAGAGAGACCTCACTGGATATGACATCAGCCAGCACCTTGATCTTGGTCTTCTTAGCCTCCAGAAGTGGGAGAATTAAATTGCTGTTGATAAATAAAAACCATCCAGTTTATGGTATTCTATTAAAGGGGTCCACACTGACTCAGACAACATCTGTGTTGATAAACATGTATCTTACAGCTTTTCCACTTAATCTCTATAAAAATATAGAGTATCATAGAAGGATTTCTATGGGCAAATAATTAAAAATGAATGTAGCTATGCCACTAATTGAGCTACTTTAAAAGATTTACATGTAATATAAATAAAGGGTACCTTGTTTTGTAAGAAACAGACTGAGGCAAAAATTTGAGGCTCTTAGAGCATAGTGAGACATTCCAGTGAGTTCACTTAGAACATGTTGGTAATAAAGATGCTTTTTCCATTTTCAGCTTGCTTTTCATATGGTAAAGCTTTACTGATATTTCCCTTAAAGATATTATGAAGCTAAGTAATTTTGAGAGAATTACTGTTCTTATTTTTTTTAAAAAAAGCTTTGGAAATTCTCTACCACCAGACTTCCTTGTGGTTTCCCAGTTACATCTGTTGGTCTGCCCATCTTAACATTTCCTTCACTCTTATCATAGCTTCAAAGGAAAAGAAAATATCTCCCCAAATAGCTAAGTGAAAATACCTTTGATGAAAATTACTGTTGAATGTCATAGGCCCACAGTAGGATTTCCTCAGAGGTTCTACACACATCAGATCAATGATAAAATCTTGGAGAATTTGAAAATCCTATTTATTGATAAATGCTGTACACAATCTAAAGATCAGTAAATTCAATACATGAAACTGCTACACAATGTTGTAATATTTTAAACATGGTAAGTGATTGGAGATGGCTGGATGGCATCACTGAAGAAATAGACTTGAACTTGGGGAAACTTTGGGAAATGGTAAGGGACAGGGAGGCCTGGTGTGATGCAATCCCTGGGGTCACAAAGAGTCAGACACGACTGGGCGACTGAACAACGACAAGTAACTGGACTTATGATTAAAAATAGTTAAGAATATTTTCCTATTACATGTTTTAGCTAGTCTATTCATCACAGATTCTCCCACTTTTTAGGATTTGGTGTTAGAGAAGACAACAATCCTATGAGACAGTATATTTAAGCCTAGGTTTCCCCTTATGTTCAGTTCAGTTCAGTTCAGTCGCTCAGTCGTGTCTGACTCTCCGTGACCCCATGAATCACAGCACGCCAGGCCTCCCTGTCCATCACCAACTCCCGGAGTTCACTCAGAGTCATGTCCATTGAGTCGGTGATGCCATCCAGCCATCTCATTCTCTCTCATCCCCTTCTTTTCCTGCCCCCAATCCCTCCCAGCATCAGAGTCTTTTCCAGTGAGTCAGCTCTTCGCATGAAGTGGCCAAAGTATTGGAGTTTCAGCTTTAGCATCAGTCCTTCCAATGAACACCCAGGATCGATCTGCTTTGGAATGGACTGGTTGGAATTAGGGATAATAATGTATACAATAAATACTTCAAATTTCTGTGAATATATACAGGATTTATTTTTGAAAATTAAGTGATATTTGTTATTATAAATATATCACAGTCTTACTCTTTCATTCAGTTTTTGTATTTTAAAGAAAATATTTAAAGTCATTTTTTTAATCAGACAATTCCAACTCTAATACCAGCCCTCTAATTTACTTTGAGACATTAGTTCATTGCTTAATATCTCTGACTTGGTTACTTGGTTAAAATATTAGGATAACAATATTTCCCTAATTTACAATTATCCAGATATACAATTAACATTGCAGAAGGAAATGGCAACCCACTCCAGTGTTCCTGTATGGAGAATCCCATTGACAGAGAAGCCCTGCGGACTACAGTCCATGGGACTGCAGAGTCAGACATGACTGAAGCAACTTAGCACGCACACAGGAACAATTTACACACACATGCACAATTAAGGCACACACTCAAATACAACACAGATGTTCAGACATGTATTGTCCCTCTCTTTCCAGATCTTAAATATTATATCATTTTCTCCTTCATCTCTCATACTAAATACAATCAATTCATGATCATTTCTGAGGTACTTTAATATTCTTTACATCTTTCTTTTTGCTTGTTTCTTAAGACAGTTATGTGATCCCTCTCTCTCTTCCTCTCTATTTTTCATCTATTTAATTTAAGTTTATTTTCTCTAAAAACCCATACTATAACAGAACTCTTTATAGATCAGTTATGCCGGAGTATTTTCAGTTTACTTCACATATAAGGGTTTTCCAGGTGGCTCAGTGGTAAAGAATCCACCTAGAGTGCAGAAGACCTGGGTTTGGTCCTTGGGTCAGGAAGATCCCCTGGAGAAGGAAATGACAATTCACTCCAGTAATCTTGCCTGGGAAATCCCATGGACAGAGGAACCTGGTAGACTACAGTCCACGGGGCCGCAAAGACTCTGACAAGACTTAGCGACTAAACGGCCAACCACCACTGCTACAAGTAAATTCCATCTATAACCTTCCTTAATCTCTGTCTGTATCACATTGTTGCTTTAGTTCCTGTTTAGCTAAAGCATGAAGGAAAATAATCCTAAATTGACAAGAAAGAAGTTAGCCAGATTGAAGCATTTGTTTTGTGATTATATATATGTGTGTGTATATATATATTCTGTATGGTTTTCAATGATATGAACCAAGTCTTTCTTTTCACTGCTTAAAACTAATTTGAGTTTTCCATGACTTGAAATTCAGTTGCTATATTGCAATGCTGCTGCTGCTGCTGCTGAGGCTATCTTAGGGAAAAGCATGAAAAATAATTCTTTCCATCTTGTTTAACTCTCAGAGTATGGTTTGTACTCTATATAGACTCACATAAAGTAGTTTTTTTTTTTTCAATTCTCTTTTTCAGTGCCTTCTGTCTCAAGGACCCCAATCTATGTATCCAACAGCGAGATAGTTTATAATTCCTTCTCTTTACTGACAAGGAGGTTTAGGGGCATCAACATGGTATTTCATTCCTTCAGATGAGTTCACTCTTAAGTGCCCCTCACAAGTTCTGCAAATCTTCTTCTGTTGGACTCGCCTCACAAATTTACACTAGACTAGATACTGAAGTCGGAGAAGGCAATGGCAAGCCACTCCAGTACTCTTGCCTAGAAAATCCCATGGATGGAGGAGCCTGGTAGGCTGCAGTCCGTGGGGTCGCTAAGGGTCGGACACGACTGAGCGACTTCACTTTCACTTTTCACTTTCCACTTTCACACATTGGAGAAGGAAATGGCAACCCACTCCAGTGTTCTTGCCTGGAGAATCCCAGGGAAGGGGGAGCCTGGTGGGCTTCCGTCTATGGGGTCACACAGAGTCGGACACGACTGAAGTGACTTAACAGCAGCAGCAGATACTGAAGTATATTCTGGCAGACAACTCTTCAGCTTCTACACTTTGCTATGCAGATCTCTCTCACTCATCTAAATCTCTCTCACTCATCTAAGCTATGATTATTTCCATCTGTGTTCTTCCCAAAGTGTTTTCCTGCATCTAAAAACAGGTCTTCCATTTTCTGTACTGCTTTGTATAATAGTGATTTGAATATAAAGTAGTTAAACATAAATAAAATTTAAAAGACAGATCCTCAGCATTACTAGTCCCATTTCAAGTGCTGAGTAACCAAATGGGTGTAGTAGCTACTGTTCTGGACAACAAAGATATAAAACATTACTATCACTGTAGAAAGATCTTCCGAACAAAGCTATTCAAGACTGTGTTTCAGAACCTGCTTTAAAAAAAGTCACATTTTAAAATGATTTAGTATAACCCATCCCACTTCAGATTCTTCCTCCTCTGAAAATAAGCTATCTGGCTGCTATTTGTTATTCAGTGATTTCTAGTGTTTCCAGGTCTCTTCTTCTAGTACTTAAGTTTGATGCAATACAAAATTTAAATCTAAAGATCATCAACTTATATTTTATTTGTCAACTCAGCCATTATTTTGTAATCTTGAGCAGATTTATATATACACACAAACAGACACATGTCTGTGTGGACATGGAACAACAGATAGGTTCCAAATCGGGAAAGGAGTTCATCAAGGCTGTATATTGTCACCCTGCTTATTTAACTTATAGGCAGAGTACATTATGCGAAATGCCGGGCTGGATGAAGCACAATCTGGAATCAATATTGCCAGGAGAAGTATCAATAACCTCAGATATGCAGATGACACCACCCTTATGGCAGAAAGTGAAGAGGAACTAAAGAGCGTCTTAATGAAAGTGAAAGAGGAGAATGAAAAAGTTGGCTTAAAGCTCATGGCCATGATTTAAATCATGATTTAAAGGCTTAAATAATGGCCTTTGTTCCCATCACTTCATGGCAAATAGATGGGGAAACAATGGAAACAGTGAGAGACTTTATTAACTTGGGCTCCAAGATCACTGCAGATGGTGACTGTAGTCATGAAATTAAAAGACATTTGCTTTTAGAAGAAAAACTATGAGAAACCTAGATAGCATATTAAAAAAGTAGAGACATTACTTTGCCAACAAAGGTCCATTTGTCGAAGCTATGGTTTTTCCAGTAGTCATAGATGGATGTGAGAGTTGGATTGTAAAGAGCTGAGCACTGAAGAATTGATGCTTTTGAACTGTGTTGTTGGAGAAGACTCTTGAGAGTCCCTTGGACTGCAAGGAGATCCAACCGGTCCATCCTAAAGGAAATCAGTCCTGAATATTCATTGGAAGGACTGTTGCTGAAACTGAAACTCCAATACTTTGACCACCTGATACAAAGAACTGACTCATTTGAACAGATCCTGATGCTGGGAAAGATTGAAGGTGGGAGGAGATGGGGATGACAGAGAATGAGATGGTTGGCTGGCATCACCGACTCCATGGACATGAGTTTGAGCAAACTCTAGTGATGGACAGGGAAGCCTGGTGTGCTGCAGTCCATGGGGTTGCAAAGAGTCAAGGCACACTGAAATGCTGGAGACCCAAGAAAAAGGTGCTATGATAGCTCAAGTCCAAAGACAGTCAGGAGGTAGACTTCCTTCTTCTTCAGGGTACCTCAGTCTTTTCCGTTAAGATTTTCAACTGATTTGTTGAGGCCCACCCATATTATGGAGGGTGATCTGATTTACTCAAACTCTAAGGCCATAGATTTTAAGCACATCCAAAAGCTACCTCAGTCTATTCCATTTTTCTGGAGAACCCTGGCTAATACAATAATCTCGGTAACTCCCTATTTATTTCATTAGCACTGTGTGTGTGTGCTAAATTGCTTCAGTCATGTCTGACACTATGTGACTCTATGGACTGTAGCCCTCCAGGCTCCTCTGTTTATGGGATTTTCCAGTCAAGAATATCTGAGTGGGTTGCCATTTCCTCCTCCAGGGGATCTTACTGACCTAGGGATTGAACTCCTGTCTCCTGCATCTGCTGCATTGGCAGGCAGGTTCTTTACCACTAGTGCCACCTGGGAAGCCCTATTAGCAGTAAAATGTATAAATACTTGAAGGCAGGGATCAAGTAAAACCTTAAAAAATTTAGAAAACAAATTCATATAATGTGTAGCTAATGGTAGCTACCAGGCAATCACAAGAAAATTCATTACTTATTTAAAAAGACCTTCACTTTTTTCCAGGAAGAATTTCTAATAGAAAAATAATCCACATACTCCTACTAAAATATGATATTTAATCTAAATGCAGCATGAATATGTCAGTAACAGTGTGTATACAAAATGTATGAAGTTGGTGGAGAAAAAAAATCCTGTTCCTAAAAATGAAAAATGAATGCCATGAATTCATATATGTGCTACAAGCACAGTTCTCCATCCTTGATCAGTTCCCTTGGATTATCTGAAGCACCTCATTGTCTGCCAGCTGTCAGACGTATTTTTAATTAGGCACTAATGAAGTAATATATGTATGTAAACCATTTAAATCTTGTTCCAGTTTGCAAGGACATCTGTGAGGTGGAAAGTGAGAAACCTTGATCTTTGCCAGACGTTACAAATTATAAAACTATAAAACATGAAACTCAGGTACTCAGAATGACTCAATTTAAAACAGGGGAGAGTGCTATTAAGAAGGTTAAAAAGGACATTTTGCTTGACTTAGTGTAAAATAAGAGGTTTCTTCTCTTCCAGTTTTTCTCTATAGCTATATTTTTGGGCTGCTTTATTGCTGTATAATATACAACTAAGTGTTTCTGAGTGTCTTAATATGCCTGAAACTTAGACTTTGAATAGAATTTTTTGGGAAAAAAAATGATGTTTGGTTCAATTTATTTCAACAAGTGTTATTCTATAATCGTAAATAACATTAACACTTTGGCTCAGATAACAAGGAAACTATCACATAAACTACTTTGCATGCAGCAGATTCCAAACAATATCTTTTTGACTTAATTTTAACTAGATTACTCACAAGTCCTGAGAAAAGTTAGCATAGAGGTGTTAATTCAGCCATGTTCTTCCCATCCCCCCCTCCCCCACCCAGGGAGTTTCAGTGTAAATGAGGTCATTGTTAAAGGGAGAAATTAAAGTGTTATTAATTTTTTAGAAATCGCTGTCTTTTGTGATTCAGTTCATGGTCCTTGACAGACTCACAAATATTTGCAGCAAGTATTCGTTTATTTTTCTATTTTTATTTTAAGTAACTAATGATGACCAATTCACTATTTCATTTGCTTTTCATTGTCTATAAAGTATCACATCCACACATGAGGCCATGTCACCAGTTGCCTGTGACTGAAAGAGACCAGCAACAGTGTTCATGGTCCATGTGAAGTCAGAATATGCCAGCCTCTGATGGGTTAATCTATGGGGTCCAGTCAGTCCAATAGTCAGTTGATGCTGCACCTTCAAAAAGAAGTGTAGGTTTAACTCATATTAAGTGTGAGTGAAGGTTTCCCAAGTGGCACAGTGGTAAAGAATCCACTTGCCAGTGCAGGAGACACAAGAGACATGGGTTCAATCCCTGGGTCAGAAAGACCCTCTGGAGAAGGAAATGGCAACACAGTCCAGTATTCTTGCCTGGAAATTTCCATGGACAGAGGAGCCTGGAGGGCTACAGTCCATAGGGTCACAAAGAGAGTGAATGATCTTGCCAATTAAAAATCATCAATTAATGACTCAAAACTCAGTGATGGTAATCTTGGCTGCACATTACAACCACTTGGAAAGCTTTATATAGTCAAGGCTATGGTCTTTCCAATGTCACGTACAGTCGTGAAAGCTGGACCATAAAGAAAGCAGAGAGACAAAAAACAATGCCTTTGAACTGTAGTGCTGGAGAAGACTCTTGAGAGTCCCTTGGACAGAAAGGAGATCAACCCAGTCAATCTTAAAGGAAATCAACCCTGAATATTCATTACTGAAGCTGAAACTCCAATATTTTGGTCACCTGATGCAAACAGGCAACAACACTTTGGAAAAGTCCCTGATGCTGGGAATGGTTGAGGGCAGAAGGAGAAGAGGGTGTCAGAGGATGAGATGGCTATACTGCATTACTGATGCAATGGACATGAACTTAGGCAAACTCTGGAAGATAGGGAGGGTCAGGGAGGCCTGGCATGCTGCAGTCCCTGGGGTCACAAAGAGTCAAACACAAGTGAGCGACTAAACAACAACAAACAAGTAGCAATATCACACCCACCCCATATCACAGTGAAGATATTGATTAATTTAGGTATTTTTCCTCAGATATCTATAATTATAGACAATGTAGAATAATATGGTGTACTTTAAGAGTTCAAGAAACAATAAAGAACAAAGCTATGAATTAGAAATGCTAAAAAGTTAACAATAATTGCCATATAACATGCATTTATTGAGCACCATATACAAGGTGTCTAAGGAATACAAAATTACTATCTTACATCTCTCCTTAGAGATCTGATAATTTAGCCAGGTAAACACACACGTGTGTAACTTACAATCCTTGGTCATCTCTCCTACCCACTAGAAGATTGCTTGGGAAAAACAATTAACATGATTGATTCCATCTGGGGAAAACACTCCAAGTACATCTTTGTTAAGGCTCTTGTTTCATTTCATCTTGTAGAGGTTGAAGACCATGGCAGCAGAGATACAGGTGATGACATTAGAGGTAAAGAGAGGAGTATGAAGGAATAGTTAATAGTGATTGTGAAGTATGAAAGAGACAGACAGACTCACTGAAAGGCATGTATTTTGGAGATTTGGGGATTTATGCTGGGAAAGGGACCAGCTGAAAAAACAAATCAGTTTAGTGCCCAAGCACCTAATCATGGGCATGGCATGATTAGGTCTCTATTTTAGGCTGTGAATCAAAGACTGGCAATATTGATATCATTTGCATCCCTTCTGCAATAGATACTACAAGATTTAATGGCAGCCTAATCCAGTGTGCGACAGATGAGAGCAATTTGTCTGGTATAATGTTCTTATATTTGGTATCATGTAAACATTTTGTAATTATTTTCTATGTTCTTATATTACATAAAAAAGATGTAAAATAATTGCATTGCCTTTTAGAAACCTATGCAATATAATTAAGCCTGAAGCAAGTAGAATTTAACATTATATGTAATTACCATTTTTTCCCAGTGTATTTGGGGGTTAACAATCTAACTCCCCACTTGGTACTCATTATGAGATAATTAGAAACATTTGGAGTTTTGATAGTAAAACATATGGTGTCAATCATGATTGTCTAAAAATAATAGAAAAATAAATATCAAATTAAAAACACTATAGGCCATAAGCATTGTATCTAGTTTGAGGAATGATTACTGTGTTCTGTCATTTAAAAAAGGAGCTATAGAAACTATTATTACTTGTTTTTCAAAGCAGAATCAAGACATTCTGGTAGAAATAAACCATAGTACCCATTTAATCTAAGTGACTAAAATAAGTTAACAGGCTGATACAAAAGCAAAACTAATTTGTTAATTTCCTCCAAAATATCAAGTTATAACTGCAGTATTCTACTAGGCTCAACATAAACTATTGTCTTTTTCCATAAAAAAAAAATTAAGTGACAAAAATATATTCAATGCTAAATCTTACACTCTTACCAAAAGAGGTTAAATTGCTTTCCACCCTCATTCCTTGTTTTTTGCCCTGATCTGATCTAAGAACCATGCTTCAGAATTTAGTAATAGGAAGAGAATAGTACATGAGGAGATGTAGAGTGCTAAAGAGGGAAGACAATCAGGAGAGTGAATATTCATACATAATAAAATGCTTTATATTATGTTTGGGGCATAAAATAAGAATGGTTTATTATGTGTCATATAGATAAATATTATATCTTTCTATATATAAATCATAATAAAAACTTTTTTTAAAGTTTAAATAACATATGCACTCCAGATTAAATAGAATCAATACAGTTGGGTAAAAAAATAAATTCAAAAGTGAAACAGTGAAAACAGTATTTTCTCTATTTTTCATTTATGTAATGTGTGTTCAAATTAGAGTCACTAATGTTTGCGTGGAATTATGTGATTGTATAAGAGACTCTAAAATATTCTATTGAAGAAAAGAATGTAAAATATATTATTGGTTTTTTTTAATATTGCCAATTTTTCTTTTTCACCCATACCTATTATGAGACAGTTATTAATCTCCCCACACTGACTCTACTTTTCTTTACATAAATGAAGATGATTTTAAAAGCAAATAAGAATCTAGTACATTGAAAGCCAACAAAGAAGCTTTTATTTAAGAAATTATTCCAAATACATAGCTATATATTAGAACAAAAGGCAAGGTCATTTGCTTGTAAAGACAGTCTTGTCTACACTGAAGACTTGCTTATGGAAGTATTTACTAAACTTTCTATTGACAAACTCATCACATTATTAAATATCACTGCAAGCAATTGTCATGTATATATACATACATATAGACTAGATAAACTACTGGCAACACCAAAGTAGTTAATTGTCTTGGTACTTGAATTAATACGTAGCCAATCTGATGGACTGCAAAAGATGTAGTCCTTATAATTCACAGTACCCCTCCCCAATGGGGTAGCTACTGCAGTCAGTTCAGCAGTTCTATGTACACTCAGCCTGTGTCTCTTTACTTTCCATATAAAATATGGCTTAATTAAAAAGCTGCACTTGAAAAAGTAATCTTCAGAGTATCTGGTGACATTTAAAGTAGAAGTTATGGCTCAAAATGGTGTTGGACGGCAGTTTCAATAATGCATGCAATATTCCTATGGTTTGTGATGATTTTTAACACATTCTAATAGGAAAGTTCTAGTTTGGTTAGCACTTATAAATCTGTTGGTTACTTTAATAAGTCTTGGGCCTGCAATTAACAAAGAGTGCAAGGCGTTTGGTGATATAATCTTAACAGTAGAATATATAATTCCAGACTGACATTCAGATATATCTTGAAACAGAAAATTAAAGAAATGACATATTTACTTATGGAAAGGAAATTTGTCACACACGTGGCCCACCTTTCTCTATTCAGGTTTTATCAGACAGTTTGAGCTTAGGAAAACCTCCATCTGTCTTATTTATTTTTTACTGTTTCCATTCTTTATACAAGGAATAAACATACTCCTAAAGTATACTGGGAAAAGGCTTACATAATGAGAAATGATTCTAGTTACTGCTTTCTTGTGAATTAGCATGAGACCTTAGGCAATCACTTCAGCTGTTTATACTTTAGTTTTTGTAACTTTATTAACAAGAGATTATATTGCATAATCGATAAGGTTTTCTCAAGTTTTAATTGCTAGAAATGTAGTTTAACACTGGATTCTATGATTCTATTCGAAATCCTAAAAATTGGGCCAGAAAACAGATTATCAAAGACCTGTAAAGGGCAAATAGAATGGAAAATTTACTGATTCTGGGTTAATGGGTCCAATCATTAAAATATAGCATAACACTCTCAAATACTAATAGACAAAAGCATTTTCCATGAGTCCTTTATGATCTCAAATATCTATTGTCTAATGACTCCATCATAGCTGTACAGCAAATACATTAACCAACAGAGGTGGTAATTAGTGGTTCAGGACTCCAGCGGAGAGGACTCAAAGGGTCTTGGATTCCTCCTGAATTTTATGGTTTAGCACTGCATTTGCCAATTGTGGGACATAAATACAGTGGAGTCTGAATGGTCTTAGGCAGCACATGGGTAGGTCAGTAAAAAGACGTAGGAGAAAGATACTCTTTTATCAATTCCATTAACTCTTTTCTGATGAACTCAAATATAAAAGTCTCATACAGAGCTCATGTTTTTAATATTTCTCCATCACTTATTAATCTCCATTTTAACAGAACTACTTGGGTTCAAAACATTTGTCAGATTGTTGTGTTGTCATTAAATTTGTTTTTACAGTTATAGTTTATTTATATAAGAGGATATTTGTCTTAGTTTATGAAAATAACATTTCATTTAAAAATAAATCCATTTAATTAAAATACTAAATTACAGTAGTAAACAGAACAAGTGTGTACAGAAATAGCAATGCTATGTATTTGGAATAATTTCTTAAATAAAAGCTTCTTTGTTGGCTTCTTATGAACTCATAAGAAAAAAAAAATTGGATGGCGTAATGTAAGTTTATGAAGCACAAATTTTATGGGAAAATCACAAACTTTGAAATAAAAGAGACTAAAGTTAAATCTACCTTTATCCTTCTATTGCAGATTACAAGTTGTTGAAACTTTCTAAACCTCAGTTTCCTCACTTATTTAAAGATAATATTATTAGTTTTTCAGAGTTGTTGTGAGGATGAAAGTAGATGTAGGTAAAATATCAACTGTTTGAAGATGCTGAAATACATCCACTTTCTCCCCCATATTAGTCTGGCATGAATGTCATTCCCTGTGGTTACCAAGATGACCAATACAGCATTAAACAGTTTAAATAGCAGGAGACATATATAAAGTCCAAAGAAATTAAATCATTCTTCTATCCAACCTCTGACCTCTTGATTATTTAGTAGTAAATAAGAAAATGGATGGAAAAGAAAGGGTAGACATGAGAAAGGAATACATATTTAATAAGACTATATTAATAGATTCCTACTTTGTAAACCATTTGAAAGGCAGAGACAATCAAGAACATTTGTGATATAACTTAAATTTCACACTGACATCTTATTGTCAGTGACAAATATAAGTGTAATGATGCCAGAGTAAAAATGAACATAACAAACACACTGCTGTAGTATAAAGTTAATACCGTACAGCTAACAATGAAAGTAATAGGTTATATAAGGCACTAGGGGACTAGGGGGTCTTCCCTGGTGGCTCCAATGGTAAAGAAACTGCCTGCAATGTGGAAGACCTGGGTTTGATCCCTGGGTTGGGAAGATCCCCTGGTAGGGTATGGCAACACACTCCAGTATTACTGCTTGGAGAATCCCCATGGACAGAGAAGCCTGGTGGGCCACAGTACATGGGATTACAAAGACTCAGACATGGCTGAGTGACTAAGCACAGAACAAGCGACTAGGGAAGAGAGGAAAGATTGGACATATATAGTAAAACATTAAATAAGACAGTGTTGACTTTTGGTCAACAAATTTAAAATATTTACCAGGATTATTAAACATAGAAATCTTCCAACTGCTCAGTTTTAGGACAGTAGGTATAGATAATCTAAATTGTTCATCACCATTGACTATTACCTACCACATTTTCCCAGATACTAATATGTTAGTGATTTCATTTGTCCTCATGGTTTCATTAAAGACAGACTAGAGGGGAAGGCAATGGCAAACCACTCCAGTACTCTTGCCTGGAAAATCCCATGGGCAGAGGAGGTTGGTAGGCTGTAGTCCGTGGGGTCACTAAGAGTCGGACATGACTGAGCAACTTCACTTTCCCTTTTCACTTTCATGCATTGGAGAAGGAAATGGCAACCCACTCCAGTATTCTTGCCTGGAGAATCCCAGGAACAGTGGAGACTGGTGGGCTGTTGTCTATGTGGTCACACAGAGTCGGACAAGACTGAAGCGACTTAGCAGCAGCAGCAGCAGCAGCAGAGAAAGCTAAGGGACAACTTTCATGAAGTTTGCAGATAACCTTTGAACTGCTTTCATTCATCCCACTAGCCACATGTTATTAGAGCTAACGTGTTAAATATAACGTGTGGGTTTGTTTTTGGGCTCTTTATTTTGCTTCAGTGATCCATATGTCTGGTTTTTGGGTCAATAACACACTGTTTAGATCACTGTAGATTTGTAATATTCTCTGAATTCTGGGAGGGTTATGCCTCTTTCTTTGTTCTTAATCCTCAGGATTGCTTTGAAAATACTGGGTCCATATGAATTTTAGAATTATTTGTTCTAGTTCTGTGAAAAATGTCATGGGTAATGTGATGGGGATCACATTAAATCTATAATCGCTTTGGGTAATATAAAAGTGCAAAAAGTAAAAATGTTAGTCTCTTAGTCGTGTCTGACTCTTCGTGACTCCATGGACTGTAGTCTACCAGGCTTCTCTGTCCATGGAATTCTCCAGGCTAGAATACTGGAGTGGGTAGCCATTTCCTTCTGCAGTGAAATCTTCTCAACCCAGGGATCAAACCCACATCTCTTGTGTCTTCTGCATTGCATGCAGCTTCTTTACCATCTGAATCACAAGTATGGTCATTTAAAAATACTAATTCGTCCAATCCAAGGGCATAGGATTTCTCTTCATTTCTTTGAATCAGCTTCAATTTCCTTTGTTAAAGTTTTCTAGTTCTCAGCTTACAAATCTTTCACCTACTTTGAGAGCTTTATTCCCAAGGATTTTATTTTTGTGGTTGTGATTTTGAAAGGCATTGTTTCTTTACATTCTCTTTCTGATATTTCATTGTTAATATAAAGAAATGCAACCAATTTCTGCCTGTTAATCTTGTATCCTGCTATCATATTGAATTCATTTATTGTGGAACCAACAATTCTTGAAACCAGAGAAATAACCTACATGGAAACTGCTGCTGCTGCTGCTGCTAAGTCGCTTCAGTTGTGTCCAACTCTGTGCGACCCCATAGACGGCAGCCCACCAGGCTTCCCCATCCTTGGGATTCTCTAGGCAAGAACACTGGAGTCGGTTGCCATTTCCTTCTCCAATGCATGAAAGTGAAAAGTGAAAGTGAAGTCGTTCAGTCATGCCTGATTCTTAGTGACCCCATGGACTGCAGCCCACCAGGATCCTCCATCCATGGGATGTTCCAGGGAAGAGTACTAGAGTGGGTTGCCATTGCCTTCTCTGACATGGAAACTAAACAAACCTAAATATGACCTATACTTAATATGTAATGTGCAGATGACTATTTCAAATTGATTTTTATTATTGATTATGCTTTTGAAGTATTACATATTCAGAGTATATGTCTCTATTTAGGAAAATAATAAATGAGTAAAGATGGCTGGATGGCATCACCGACTCGATGGACATGAGTTTGAGTGAACTCCGGGAGTTGGTGATGGACAGGGAGGCCTGGCGTGCTGTGATTCATGGGGTCGCAAAGAGTCGGACACGACTGAGCGACTGAACTGAACTGAACTGAACTGAACCATGTGAAACCTAAATCTCATTAAAATAAATAAAAAGCCTAAAATATATTTCTGAGGTATTAAAACCAAAATACCTGTGAAATCATGTTACTTGAGTGCAATAATTTTTATTGTAAACAACTTTTCATAATGAGATTTGAATTTACCAATGTCTGGTCAGTTATAAACTAGTGTTCCTATTGACAGAGAGTATCTGTGCAAATATTCGGTTATAATTTCCAAAATTCTAGTTACCTAATAAACACAATTGAAAGTTCAAATGCCAGTTGTCCACAGGTAAATAAATGTTTCTGTTTTTCCATCTCCAATGCCTGTCCATGACAGAGCCAGCTATGCACGTGGACTGGGGAAAGAAATCATGACAGAGAGAGAGAGACAGGAGATTTTAAACATCTATGCCATAATTAGGAAGCCATATGTTTTCTTGCTGCCTTATTTTTTCTTGCACTTTAAAATATTCTCCTGAGTTCAATTATCTTAACCTAGGCTCACAGCAGGTTGAAATTGAAGAACATTTATAAAAAGAGAATGAACTTCATCCAAATCTCACAGCACTGAAAGATGAAGAAATATTAGCCAAGAAATACTGATATCATTGGGGAAATATAAAACTAGAGATATGATTTTATTTTATTAAAGAAATGCATTATTTGTAAATTTTATTATTATGAAGACTCAAAGCATTATTTTTATAAGAATAAGCATCAATACACAGTCATTCAGCACTAATTTATCCTTTAATGCTAATACCTTCATTACATGTAAAATGTTGGAATTATGATAAATGTAGCTTGATCAAATGTGTAGGCTTTCTCTATACAAGGGAGATCATATAAAGTCAACACTACAGCAAAATCTCCAGAATACTGCTAGCAACAAAAATAACTTCACATGAAGCAAATATATTTAGAACCATTCCAAAATAGATTCCCTGGTAGCTCAGCTGGTAGAGAATCCACCTGAAATGCAGGAGACCTGGGTTCGATCCCTGGGTTGGGACGATCGCCTGGAGAAGGGAAAGGCTAATCACTCCAGTATTCTGGTCTGGAGAATTCCATGGCCTGTATAGTTTATGGGGTCGCAAAGAGTCGGACAAGACTGAGTGACTTTTACTTTAAAAATTGATTTGTAATTTAAACAAACTTAAACACTATTCACTTTAAGAGATGATTCTTTTTTTAATTTTTTCCAATATACATCTTTGCTAACTATTGTAAATTAACTCCAAATATCATATTTCAGTAGAATTCCAATCCTGTGTTTCCATCTAATATTCCCTCTCAAATGCTTGGTTGAGTCCTCAGACTTCAGACACTCAAAAGTAAAGTGATCTTCCATTTCAGCATGTCCTTTTATCATACAAAATGGTTATTTTCATTAATACCTGAAATTTCCAGCACTGGAAGATTTTTCTATTCATTCCACATATCTTGTCATGAAATTTTAATAGTTATGGCTCCTCAAAAAAGTCATATTTCTTCAAATTTAATTACACTCATATAAACTATTATAGGGCTTCCCAGCCCTATAAAGGTGGTAAGAATCCACCTGCTAATGCAGGAGACACAGGAGAGGTGGGTTTGATCCCTGGGTCAGGAAGATTCCCTGGAGGAGGAAATGACAACCCACTCCAGTATTCTTGCCTGGAGAATTCCATGGACAGAGGAGACTGGCGGCTACAGTCCATGGGGTTGCAGAGTTGAATGGGACTGAGGACACACAAGCTATTATGTTTTACCTACAAGACCAGCTTCATAGTACTTCCAGTTTCTTCAGTGTTCCCCATGTTTGGGGGGATTTCTTTGTTTTTGTAAATTAAAAACTGGGTTATAATTCAGTTCTCCAACCCATCATTTATAGACCTCATCACTGACTCAATGGACATGAGTTTGAATGAACTCCGGCAGTTGGTGATGGACAGGGAGGCCTGGCGTGCTGTGATTCATAGGGTCGCAAAGAGTCGGACGCGACTGAGCGACTGAACTGAACTGAACTGAACTGATAATGTACCTACATGCTAGCATAAAATGTTTTTCTCATTTTTTCATATGCATCTTATATCTGAGCAAGTATTTTTCTTCACTTTCCCTCCTCTCCCTCCCAGGCTTAAGAGCACCTTTGTCCCATTTCCTTTACCCTCCTTTCAGTCTACCCTTATCCCCATCATCATGAAAACTGTTGGCCACGCTACACCTCTCTCTTTTTTTAATATTCTTCAGTTACAAAAATTGCATCCCTTCAGCCAAGACAGATCAAGAATCCATTTCTTTTCAAAGAGTTTCCTACTTCATTCCTTCACTCATGCATCATTCATTTATGTGGTCAACACATACTAACTGAACACCAAATTCGGTTGACCCAGAGTGACCTGCTGCTCTCATGAGAATGCTGACCATTAAGGATTAAAATCGTCCCTTTCGGGACTTCCCTGGTGGTTCACTGGCTAGGACTGCACACTCCCAGTGCAGGGGCCCCAGGTTCAATCCCTCGTCAGAGAATTAGATTCTGCATGCCACAGCTAAAGAGCCTGTGTATAAAACGAAGACCCAGCACAGCCAAATAAAGAAATAGTATTTAAAAAGTCTTACCTTTCCAATTTCCTTTGCCAACACTGATTTCTTTCTGCTGCACACCTTTGTACATATTCTATGGTGGTGGTGGTTTAGTTGCTAAGTCATATCCGACTCTTGCGACCCCTCGGACGGTAGCCTGCCAACCTCCTCTGTCCATGGGATTCTCCAGGTAGAAATACTGGAGTGGGTTGCCATTTCCTTTTCCAGAGGATCTTCCTGACCCTGGAATCGCACCCAGGTCTCCTGCATTGCAGGCAGATTCTTTACAGAATGAGCTAAATAGTAATCTATAGGAACACATTATATAGTTTAGGATTTGTATTTTGTTTCACTTGTTAATGGTTTAAAGTTCTTCCATAAGCTTGGAATTTAGGTGCTGGAAGAGACCATGTGACTTACATTGTTTGTGTGCACCAAATAGCCCAGAGCCCAATATACTTCTAATATATTGCAGTGTTGCAAAGACTTCCTAATTAATTACTGGATTAGAGTGCAAAAAAAAATGCCATACCTTTCCCTTTATGTTTTAATGAATCATAAGGATAGTAGTTTAGTGAATATTTGATGTGTTAGTTCAAACGCTAGAACCTCTATTTTTTATGAGCTTAATATATCAGAGAAAAACAATGACCATCATTTAAAAGAGCAATGCAATATAGTTATGACAGTAAAATTCCAACTCTGGCAAGGTAATTTTTTTCTCAAGTTTTTCTTAATGCCTGCTTCTTCCAGTTTTTAAATTCAAAAAGACAAAAACAGCATTAGAGTCAATTTCCTTAAGTATCAAGTAATCTGTCTTTTGAAAAAATGATTATTGCAGACAGAGAAAGAAGAAAAAGAATATTTCAAGCATCAAAGCCTCTCCAGGGACAGGTTAGAGAAACTGAAGATCATAACAGATGTTTTCAGCTATCTAGTTAGCTAGGGCTATGATGCAAATAATTGTTACTGCCATTATCTTTGAAAACAGATGTCTGATGTCCCTATGAGAGACAACAAAATAATAATAATAATGGTATAGATAATTTTCAAGCTATTGCTGAGTTACAACTTAATACTGATTTTTGCCTGTATAACTGCTGACAGGCACATGAAAATGTTGAAACCAGAAACACTTCTTCTTCTAATTTTCACTAGAACATCATTTACAATTAAGATCTAATTTATTATTAGTGATGACTTCTACTGTCAAAATATGCTAATCTGATTACCAAAACAGGAATAGAGAAACGAAGATCTCTCCAGAAATTCTCTGTCAACTCATTTGAGTTTGAGAAACTCTTAAATTAATTGCATGGCAAGTTTATACAGAATTTCCTCTCTGGAGGCAGCTTAGTGCCTGGCAGTATTTTGGTTACCCTGATTTTGTGGCTAGGCTTGGAAAAAGAATAAGGCATTTTCATTGGGTTTCTTCCAGGGCTCAGTTCATTTTGAACTTGGCATACTGCAGTCTACCTAGCACGTTAACTGGACAGAATTGAAGAGAGCAGTGTTACCTGCCAAAGGACAAGTATTCCAATGGCATAACAGTGTTTGGAAATGCTTGGCAGACAAAAGATTATCAAATGAAGTCAATTGGAAGATAAATCTGAATGTTAAAGTTTGCAAGAAATAGGTCGGTTTGCTTTATATGACATATTTAATTATATCCTACATATGCTGAGTGGCTCTTGTTTGTTTTAAAAGTTGATTCTATTTTAAATACAGTAACCCTTAAATGGAAAAAAATAAAATAAAGTGAAGTAATCACCAACCGCAAGATTTAAGACATTTCTGCATTGCTTTTGTTTGTTTTTACACATGCTTTTAAGCAGAGACAAAGAACTTTGAAAATTATTTTTAAATTCATTAAGCATAAAGAATATATGAAAACAAAATTGTTACACTATTACAAGTAGTGTAGCAAATAAATGTGACTTCTGTAGGTTTTGTTTATTAAGGGAAAACTCAGATATATATCAAGATAGAAATTCTTAATTTGAAGGACATCTATGAATTATCTAGTCATAAATCAGATAATGTATGACTTTAAAAGGCAAGATATTGGCAAGCAATACTTCTGCCTCTACATGAACTCATTCACTGATAGGGAACTCATTATCACCTTAGTGAAGCCAGTCTATCTTAGGACCACTCCAATTTTTGGAAAAAACTTTTTTCATGTATATTATTTAATCACTTTTTTCCACATTTCTGAGACATCTTCTCTACCTGAAAAAATGGTAGTTCTTCTTATAGTCATTCTTTTGTACCAATTTTCAGGTTTCATTTAGCGAGTGTTAAAAATATCAGAATATGAGTACAGTAAGTCCCTGAAAGAATGCATAATTTAAAAAAAAACTAATTAGTTTATGAAAAGTTTTCATCTCATGTACAGCCTGGGATGGTTTTACCACATTTTTCAGATGAGAATTGGTGCCATCAATAAGTTATTGTGCAAACAAGTAAATATCCTCCCCATGGTTACCAAGTAGTGGGAAAATCATCACCTTGGTGCTCAAGAAACTAGGCTTTTAGTTCTATATCTGCCATTAGTTCTAATCTTAGTTATTAGCTAGCAATATGATTTTGGAAAAATAATCTCATTTCTTTGAAACTTGGCTTTCCTAACTAAGAGTTCTTCATAACCAATAGAATTATTTTTATGGCAATGATATTACACTATTCAGAAAAAACAATGCCAAATGATACTACGACAAATGTTTGAAACTGGATAAACCTGCTTTGCTAAATATCAGAATTTAAAGTGAGACTTTATACCAAGCTTCAGGGAAACATATTTTTAAAGGGGCTTCAGGCCAATATAATTAGGACCCAGTAATAGATGAGTGTCCTCTAAATATTTTAGAAGTATATTTGGTTTTAGTAACTGCTTCCATAGTAAAGATTCACTAAGATTGTCCTTAGTTGCTTAGTCATGTCCGACGCTTTTGACTGTAGGCCATCAGGCTCCTCTGTCCATGGGATTTTTCAGACTATAATACTGGAGTGGGTTACCATTTCCTTCTCCATTACTAAGATTAAAAATCAAATATACCTGAACGTTAAGTACAATGAGCTGTCAAATGAAAGTCAAAGTAAAGAACATGAAAGTCAGAACACTTGGGTTCTTCCCTCAGTTCTGCTTGCTGCCAACAAAATACCTTGAGTCTATGAATGGAAGAGTTAAAAATGCTGAAAGTGTTAATATTTAATTTATAATAAAGTGTTACCTAACAGATTATTCAAAGAACCCAAGGGAATTTCTTTTTATTAGATCTGAGATAACCTTACCTTACAGTTTATAGTAGCAAGCACTCAATACCTGATTTTAATGCATGTATAAAATATGTGTATCTGTATGTATATGTATGTGCTGTGCTAAGTTGCTTCAGTTGTGTCCAACTCTTTGTGACTTTATGAACTT
Source organism: Moschus berezovskii (assembly GCF_049115385.1). Classification (NCBI taxonomy): domain Eukaryota; kingdom Metazoa; phylum Chordata; class Mammalia; order Artiodactyla; family Moschidae; genus Moschus; species Moschus berezovskii. Next base: position 75,205,283 of record NC_142476.1, read on the forward strand.
TATGCCAGGCTCCTCTGTCCATGGGATTCTCTAGGCAAGAATACTGGAGTGGGTTGCCATGCCCTCCTCCAGGGTATCTTCCCAAATCAGGGATCAAACCCATGTCTCTTGTGTCTCCTGCCTTGGTAGGCAGGTTCTTAACCACTAGCACCACCTGAGAAGCAATTCCAGGTGCATAGTTACTCAAATGTATGTATCTCTCTATACATATTATGTTCTTATATATACGTGTAACTTTCTCTTCCATTTTAATACATATACTCAAATCAAACTAAATAGTGGCATATATAATAATGAAAAATTTACTTTACTAATACTATTTTAACGAAAATATGTGGATGATTACCGTAGCTAATGAAAGTCAGGCTCGACCCAAGAAAGTCCTGGAAGGATGGTAAGTGTGAAGAATTAGTTATACACCTGGCTGGATGATGAGATGTGTATGTATCTAGAATGAGGTGTTAGTTGACTGTGCTCTTCTCTTGTGTTCAGTCCCTCATTTGTGTCCGATTCCTTGCGGCCCCATGGACTGTAGCCTGCTAGGCTCCTCTCTCCATGGGATTTCCCAGGCAGGAATACCGGAGAGGGTTGCCATTTCCTCGTCCAGGGGATCTTCCTGACCCTGGGATCAAACCAGTGTCTCCTGCATTGGCAGATGGATTCCTCACCACTAGCGCCACCTGGGAAGCCCAGTTGAGTCTGTATCTGATGCTTATTGCTCAGTCATGCTCTCACTTCTCCAAAACATGAACACAATGCCTCAGGATACATAAAGTATTATGATTACCTTTCTTAAATGTATTTAAAACAAACAAACAAAAATGTTGTGACAGATGTCGTCATGTTGAAGTTTCTCAGGAGTCTTCAAGAAATTAAGTAGTTAATTCAATAAAAATCTGTTTGGAGGGTATTTTAATATATTTATACATTCTGATTTAATTCCCAAACCATACACAATGAAACCCCAGTGCCTTTTCTCATAGGACATGAACATAAAAGATTTGAAAAGATACAATAATGTGATAGCTTCTTCAATTAGGAAACATCTTGATTCCAAAAAATGTTAGAAGAGACCAGCTTTGCCAGTTGGATATTTTCCAAACTCATTTATACTCAATTAAGAACTTTATTTTTAATCTACAGAACCATTCAAATCAGTAATTAGAAAGCACGGTTGAACAACAACAACAAAAGCCCACTTGCATATTGCTGTGAGAATAACAAGAAAAGAAGGAGCCATTTCTTTATTCCAGCTGATAGCATCTCTTTCTGCCTGCATTAAAGCATGTTGAACAGAAATTTATCATCAGAATATGCTAATACCTATCCCATGAAAACATTTCCAAAAGGAAAAAATGCTGTGGTTGTTTAGCACTTTGAAACAATAAGGAAAATGTACTATATATAATGAAGGACTTCCCAGGTGGCTCAGTGGTAAAGAACCTACCTGCCAATGCAGGAGACATAAGAGATGCAGTTTCGATCGCTACCTTGGGAAGATCCCCTGGAGGAGGGCATGGCAGTCCACTCCAGTTTTCTTGGAGAATTCCATGAACAGAGGAACCTGGCAGGCTACTGTCCATAGGGTTTCAAAGAGCCAGGCCCAACTGAGTGACTTAGAACACACACCCACACCCACACATAATATACAAAGAAAGATATGTAAATTTTGCTTCTTACAAAGACTCTGTTCAAGCATGTTTTACTTGTATGGAAAAGAAACCAAATCTCATATTTAGGACATGTGTTCTTTCAAACGGAGAGCCAAATCCTGCTTCCAGAGTAGGGTGTAAGTATCTCTTTAAGTTTAGAATCCTCTGATTTATACCAAAAGCTGACACAATATTGTAAAGCAACTGTACCCTAATTTTAAAAAAAAAGTCTGACTGAATAACTCTGCTTTGTAGCAGAAATTAACACCATGTTGTATATCAACTATACTTCAATAAAATTAAATATACATATATATGTATATATATACATATAATAATCATCTGAAAGACATATACCAAGATGGAACTACCATAATTTTTAGAATTCTAGCTTTAATAGCATATTCTGAATTTTTATTTGAATTATCCACATTTTATAGTCTATTTCTCATTTTCCACAGGGCTTTCACTGTAGAACAGATGTGTTAGTAAGAACTGTTGGCATTTTTTTTTTCAAAGCAATAAAAGAGAAGACTCAAGTAATTGTAGTTGAGAATCCTCTTGTGTCAGCCCTCTGATACTTGACTTGATTTGCTAAGTTGTTAAATAGTGTCAAAAAAGAAAGTAGCATCTTCTGCTAAACATTTATGTCCTTGTTTAGCTAAAACGCTTAAGAAAAAGAACCACACAGCAGTAGTGTGAAGATTTCATCTTCAGTTCTTATGACAACAGATCAACTTGAAGTAAAATAGACCACAAATACTCTGAAACCATGGATAGCATGATAAAGAAGTAAAGTTTGATCTGTATCCAGCAACGAGTTGTAAAGATAAGCCATAAGCAAAGTATTTCATTTTGCTTATGCAATGATATAACTGATAAGAATTTTCTAGTTCAAGTTAACCTGTATTGACCAAATGTACTTCCCTGTGTTAAGCAAAAAGCACAGTAAATAAATATTTAATGTGCTTTCAACTTTGGTACAAATATGCATGAATCTCTGATTGGCAAAAATGCCAAAGATTAAGACTTAATTTTAAAAATAGGTTAAATCGATATGATTCTGGTTTCTTCTGAGCACAAAAATTTTCCAATTTTCTATAGTATGTATTTCAGGTTTATCTTGCTTCTAAAACTTCATATATAGCTCAGTACAACATAGTTAAACATTTTTTAATAGGATCATGTCCAAAGCAGATATGACCAGAAAGTCTGACTATTTACATAATATTCTAGGCCCATCTAAAAAAATTATTAAAACAAAATAAAACTTCAGAAGTTTCATCATTGTCCTATTTTCTTCTCAATGTACTTCAATCTTTTGGATTAAAAATATTTTCAAGTTTGACTCAAATGTGCTAATTTAATACAGTTCTTACATATAGTTTTAAGGCAGAGGGCACTGTGGTTCTAATCTTATGGCTTTTTTTTTTTCATATTCTCTTGATGTTTTTGAGTGTTGTACTGAAATGATTAACTGAAGTTATCTACACAAATAAGTTTGTGTTTTCTAATAAAAAGGATTTTGATTAAAACTTCCTGGTTCCTTCTAATACAGGGAGGGGTTATAATGACAAATAACTTTTGAACTTGTAAAACCATTTAACATTTAGTCAACTAAATTATTTTTAGGCTTTGTGCTCCATTACATTCATAGAATGGATTTCTTTGTTTCCTAGCTGTCCTGCATTGGTAATTCTTAAAGAAACCGAGGAGTGTTGTTGTTTGTTTTTCACCTCTTTGATTTGGGATGATTCCATTTTCATACAAGTAAATAAAAATTGTCATAATCTCATCTTGATACCCCAAAGGGTACTTCTTTTGGGTCTACGAAAATGATTTGTTTTCTTGTGTAAAAGCCAAATTACTGACCTGCTATGTTGTGCCATGAATTTCCTGTTTTATAATTACAATTGTAAATATTTATCAAGTGCCCACAATGTTTAGGTACTAAGCCCTTTGGAAGTATTCTGTTGCTGAAACTCACAGCAATCCTGAGATATAAATCATAATCAAGTTTACTTTAAGACATTTGAGCTTAAGAGAGAATAAGGAAGTAGCCTCTGGTCACACAGCTAGGAGGCCCAGTTCAAACGCAAGCAGTCAAACCTCGGCAGCCACGCTTTTAATCAACACACATGCTGCCTTCACACTGAATCTGACAGAATGTTTGGCTGAATTCGTATTCCTCAGGGCTGAGTAAATTAATAGTAACTGAAAACCAGGTTCTTTTAAATAAAAAAAAAAAAAGAGTAAGAATTGGACAGCAGCAAGATTACATTATGGGTGAACTGCGCATACGTTTAGTGAATCATTAAAGCATAAATGTCGGTGCCCAAAACCCTGTTTTCCTTATTCTGTTTCTGCCACAGTAAAAGTCTTGCGTTGGGAGAGTCCAAGTCTCGGTCTTGAATGAGGCTGTTCTTTTCGGTTTCAAGCTTGTGTCATAGTGCTGTCTGCAGAAGTGTTTGGACTCTGGGGACTCCTTCCACATTTGCTTAAATTGAATCTCTGCCATGCACAACTTTCTGTCCTCATCACAGATGCCGGGGTGATTCTGTTGCCTTTATATTTTCCTGTCTGTCTCTCTCTCTTTGAGTTTTCATTATATGGATGCATTGTGAAGACTGACTTCTGTTTAGGCAGAAAACATATGAACTTCTTTCTGCGCATTTGTATTTTACATAATGTATTGTGATCATTCGTTTGGACTTGATTTCTCTGAGTTCCCTGCCACGATATTTTTTTACTGTGCTTCCTCGAGGTATTAAATTTTATATTGGTTAGTCAAACTGAACTTAGTGGCTTCTGCTTTGCTAAGAAGAGTTCACGGATGTCTTTGATACAGTCTGTTCACATTCTGGTAGGAGGTTTGCTACAAATACTGACTCGGTATAGGGACAACATAGGGCCTTCATGCTCACCCCTGGAGTTCTGTCTTTGGGATTCACTCAGCCTCACCGGTCTGCCTGGCTGAGACAGGCCCTGGGCTGGCATTGACCGCATCAGCCTGAGAAGGTCAGAAGGTAATACTTATGTGATGTACAACTCAATCTTTGGGGCAAGCTCGGTTTGTATTTTCACTTGCTTGAAGGTATCTAAGATTGCCTTTCTTTGATATTGGAGTAGAAAAATAAAAGCCTGTAGATGGATTTAGAAGGGATAGAGTCCAAGTAGACTGTTTATACTTTGCCATGTTTAAATTTATAAGTTTGGCTGCCCCTTCCTTGATAGAAAAATAGTCAAGTATAGCCCACTATACGTCACTCACTTTCTACTTTGACAATTGAGAAAAAAAATCAAATAATTAAATAATAGATTCATCTTTGCTCTCCATATTCATTCCTGATATTTCTCTGTTTTACCTGACCTTGCATTTTTGCCATGATTCCATATGTCATTTTATTTGTCACCTACTCGAAAACTCTTCAGCATCAAACCTGCAAAATATATGTGCCTGTTATTTTAAACAATATTAAAGTAATCAGTTGCTCTACTTAAGAAAGCATCAGAAAGTCTACATTTTGATCTTCCCTAAACCTCTGAATAATTGTACACTTTGGAAAATTATCATATTGAATGTCTGAAATGGGTTTCTACTGGTGAAATCTGTGTCTTCTGAATGTGATCATTATTAAACTAAAGATGTTGGTGGACCTGAGGATGTTTAAATTGTAATTTGGCTAAAACACTTCACTACATACCTGACCCTTAAGTGATCAAGGTAAGGATTGAGGGAACTCTGAAACCTTTATTTTTTAAAGATGTCAACTGAGCCCTCGTTCCTAAGCAGTTCTGAGGTCAAGTGTGTAAGAGAGAATTGCTGGTTGTCAGGATGCTAGCTATAAGCATGAGCAAATACTTTTTCTGGAATACCACAGTGACAGTCTTCAGCAAACCTTACATGCAAGAAAGTGGCTAGTTCATGGAAAAGGGCAGAAAGCTGAGACATCACCAAGTTTATAGAAACAGCTGAATAATGTGTTTTAAATTTGCTAAGTGATATGTATTTATTTAATAAATTCTGTATGCATGGCATAGTTTAGATTGAGACTTAGTTTTATGATAAGCTGGTAGTGAATCTGTGAAAAAATGGCTAAACCTCATTCTGCTCTAAGGTTTCAGAATCTATCATTATTACCAAAAAGAATCAGAGCTGTGTGTAATCAGATTAGCACGGGTCAAATAGCAGTTTCTGTGTATAGTCTATTTTTATCCTAAGTTTGTCATCCACAAATTATCTTCCACCTTTTTATAACTTTCTACTTCTCCCTTCACTATTTTTACTCTGATTATTTTATTTTCATGTGAACACCAAGGCAACCACAAAAGGAAAAGATTTTCACAAAAAGGCAGCCTACGGTAGATTCGTATTTAATGATAGCAAACAATTGTCATTGATCAATGGCATACATGTGCAACCTTGGGTTCCTTAGTACATCTGGCAGACAGCCCTTTTCTACCCACATCTTACCCTCTATTCCCAAAGCATTATCCATTGTTCTTAATTCACTAAAAATGACTTTACAATTAACTAGTTCAAAATGTTGATACATTAACTATCCTTTATTACCCTTCAAAAAGAAAGATGAATTGTAAAGATAATACTTTGTCAGACTTTGATTATTGAATGATGGTAAACCATACACTGAGTGTTTACTTTGGTATGAATCTGGCAAGTATCTGAAGTAAAAAATATTTATCCAAATATTTACAAAATTTATTTTTCCTCCTGGAATAAAATGTGTAGAAAGCACGCTCATTTTTAAAAATATTCTGATTATTTTAGAAGTATTTTCCTATGACATTAAAAAATAATTTCTCCAGTTACTGAAAAGCCTGCCTTCCTTTCCTTCCCAGCAGCAATTTGTAAGATGTTTCACTTAATCTTTCCACTTCCTTATCTCCATTTCACTTTGCACCTTAAACTTCTCTGATACTTCCCGGATCAGATCGCCACATTCCTCTTTGTTAATTAAGCCAATGAGTACTTTTCTCTCTTTCTCTCATTTGACCTCCCAGCAGCATTGGACACAATTTGCCTTGCTCTAGACTTCAAGGCACTTCTTTCTCCTAATTCAATCTTTTCATTCTGACGATAATTCTCAGTCTCTCCTCTGAGGGCTCATTTTCTTGTGCCCAGCCCTTAAATATTTATATCCCCAAATAAACAATAAACCAACACTGTGTTTACTGTAACATGTTCACACTCTTCTCCAACACTAAAGAGATGCAGGCCATGTGGGGCTCGCCCATCTGCGACCTTCTGTGGGCTGTGGATCTGCAGGGTATCATAAGGTCTGCACACTTGGGGTTCTGTGACACTGCACCTCCTCTCTGGTTCTCATTTCACTTGAAAACTGAATGGTTTTATTTTGCTCTGATTATTTCTGAAATGTTTAAAAAATAAATACAGGGGAAGAGAAGGTAGAATTCTTAGCAGTCACTGCAATCAAAGTCTATGACTCTGCTTTGAAGATAAGGCTGAAGCTGACCTTTCTCATCAAAACAACAGCAAAATCATATAATGCAGGGCTAGTGCTAGAGAGATTGAGAGCTTGCATCTTGGAAAGTTAAGGGATGGGTGGAAAGAAATATGAAAGGGTTGACAAATACTGTAACTTCTAATCTGAGAGACCACCAAATGATTCCTGTGAACTGTGTGTCCTAGATGGAGTAGTAATGACACTGCAAACGTGACTCTGAACGACAGGGACAGGGAAGGAGAAATGACAGTTTGCAAAACATAATCAACTGATTCTAATTTACAGGATTTCAACACTGTTTGAGAAACTGAGAAATCAAAGAGGGCATTTTGTCCAAAGACAAACTGATGATGTATAGGTTTTGCGTTCATATTTAGAAAATGAAAACTAAGCTAATAGAGACACAATAATAATGTTATTTGAAATTTTATAACAGTTTGATCAGCAAAGGTAAGACATTTTGAGTGAGCTTTTTTTTCCTAGTTATGTGATTATGTCTATATTTTGGATAATGTGTGTAGAAGGTATTCCAAAGTATTAGATATAATTTTAAATGACAAAATTTATATTGTATTATATCTTGACTTTTTAAACCAAATTTTGAAGTGTTTTATAATTTCCAATACCTATTTATATCACCATTGTTAATAGAACAATTATTACAGATACAGAAAACTCAAAAATATATCTTTCCAATCAAGTGTCTCTGTAAGTCAATCACCTACTAAAATTTTCCCCAGAGTTCTCCTGCACAGTCATAAATCCCCATAAATGACACAAATTTATTCTTTTTCCTAACACACTGTTAACCTGTCTGTATTCCACACTAAGGAAATGGCAACTTTCAGGGCTGAAAACTCGAGAATCATCGGTTCTTCAGCTTCTATTTAGAAGGTTATTTTCTTTGTCTGTTCAGGCTGTCATGACACAATATCACAGACTGGGGGACTTAAGCAACAGAACAAGGTGATAGCCAATCCAGGTCCTGGTAAGAACTCTCTTCATGGTTTGCACATGTGCCTTCTCACTATATCCTCACATGGTAGAAAGAGAGCTCAGGTGTCTCTTCCTATTCTGATAAAGGCACCAACCCTACTGGATTAAAACCCACATTTTATGACCTCATTTAACCTTTATCACTTTTCTTCCCCCATAGCTCAGTTGGTAAAGAATCCACCTGCAATGCAGAAGACTCTGGTTTGATTCCTGGGTCTGGAAGATACACGGGAGAAGGGATAGGCTACCCACTCCAGTATTTTTGGGCTTCCCTTGTGGCTCAAATGGTAAAGAATCTGACTGCAGTGCAGAAGACCTGGGTTCAATCCCTCGGTTGGGAAGATCCTCTAGAGAAGGAAAAGGCTACCCACTAGAGTATTCTTGCCTGGAGAATTCCAGGGACTATTCAGACATGACCTAAATCAAATCCCTTATGATTATACAGTGGAAGTGAGAAATAGATTTAAAGGACTAGGTCTGATAGAGTGCCTGATGAACTATGGATGGAGGTTCGTGACATTGTACAGGAGCCAGGGATCAAGACCATCCCCATGGAAAAGAAATGCAAAAAATCAAAATGGCTGTCTGGGGAGGCCTTACAAATAGCTGTGAAAAGAAGAGAAGCAAAAAGCAAAGGAGAAAAGGAAAAATATAAGCATCTGAATGCAGAGTTCCAAAGAATAGCAAGGAGAGATAAGAAAGCCTTCCTCAGAGATCAATGCAAAGAAATAGAGGAAAACAACAGAATAGGAAAGACAAGAGACTCTTCATGAAAATTAGAGATACCAAGGGAACATTTCATGCAAAGATGGGCTCGATAAAGGACAGAATGGTATGGACCTAACAGAAGCAGAAGATATTAAGAAGAGGTGGCAAGAATACACAGAAGAACTGTACAAAAAAGATCTTCACGACCAAGATAGTCACAATGGCGTGATCACTGACCTAGAGCCAGACATCTTGGAATGTGAAGTCAAGTTGGCCTTAGAAAGCATCACTACGAACAAAGCTAGTGGAGGTGATGGAATTCCAGTTGAGCTATTTCAAATCCTGAAAGATGATGGTGTGAAAGTGCTGTACTCAATATGCCAGCAAATTTGGAAAACTCAGCAGTGGCCACAGGACTGGAAAAGGTCAGTCTTCATTCCAATCTCAAAGAAAGGCAATGCCAAAGAATGCTCAAACTACCGCACAATTGCACTCATCTCACACGCTAGCAAAGTCATGCTCAAAATTCTCCAAGCCAGGCTTCAGCAATACGTGAACCGTGAACTTCCAGATGTTCAAGCAGGTTTTAGAAAAGGCAGAGGCACCAGAGATCAAATTGCCAACATCCGCTGGATCATGGAGAAAGCAAGAGAATTCCAGAAAAACATTTATTTCTGCTTCATTGACTATGCCAAAGCCTTTGACTGTGTGGATCACCATAAACTGTGGAACATTCTGAAAGAGATGGGAATCCCAGACCACCTGACCTGCCTCTTGAGAAACCTGTATGCAGGTCAGGAAGCAACAGTCAGAACTGTACATGGAACAACAGACTGGTTCCAAATAGAAAAAGGAGTACGTCAAGGTTGTATATTGTCACCCTGCTTATTTAACTTCTATGCAGAGTACATCATGAGAAACACTGGGCTGGAAGAAGCACAAGCTGGAGTCAAGATTGCTGGGAGAAATATCAATAACCTCAGATATGCAGATGACACCACCCTTATGGCAGAAAGTGAAGAGGAACTCAAAAGCCTCTTGATGAAAGTGAAAGAGGAGAGTGAAAAGGTTGGCTTGAAGCTCAACATTCAGAAAACAAAGATCATAGAATCTTGTCCCATCACTTCATGGGAAATGATGGGGAAACAGTGGAAACAGTGTCAGACTTTATTTTTGGGGGCTCCAAAATCACTGTGGATCCTGATTGCAGCCATGAAATTAAAAGATGCTTACTCCTTGGAAGGAAAGTTATGACCAACCTAGATAGCATATTAAAAAGTAGAGATTTTACTTTGCCAACAAAGGTCCATCTAGTCAAGGCTATGGTTTTTCCCATGGTCATGTATGGATGTGAGCGTTGGACTGTGAAGAAAGCTGATCACCGAAGAATTGATGCTTTTGAACTGTGGTGCTAGAGAAGACTCTTGAGAGTCCCTTGGACTGCAAGGAGATCCAACCAGTCCATTCTAAAGAAGATCAGTCCTGGGTGTTCATTGGAAGGACTGATGCTGTAGCTGAAAATCCAATACTTTGGCCACCTCATTTGAAAAGTTGACTCACTGGAAAGACTCTGATGCTGGGAGGGATTGCGGGCAGGAGGAGAAGGGGACGACAGAGAATGAGATGCCTAGATGGCATCACCGACTCTATGGACATGAGTTTGAGTGAACTCCGGGAGTTGGTGATAGACAGGGAGGCCTGGTGTGCTGTGATTCATGGGGCCCCAAAGAGTCGCGTACAACAGAGCAACTTTCACTTTTACAGTCCCTATTTCCAATTATATTCACACTGGGTTTAGGACTTCAACTTATCAATGTTGGCAGGGCACAAACATTCAGTCTATATCAGTTATGAGTTTTCTAGACTGTACTTATGCATTATCTCTTACACTGGTCATTTCTTTATTTCAAGTTCTAATTGTTTCTTGCCTACTTGATAACAAAAACCTATCAACTATCCACATCTGATACCTGATATCATGCTATGAATTTGTCCATCAGTACATAATCTTTCTCTACTGCCCTCAAATTGATGTTTCTAAAAGACAAATCTGATGTGTAATTTCCCCTTCTTGGGAAGCAGTTAAGGGAATAATGTGAGGTCTCTGGAATAAGAGTGTCTGATCTTGGCTCTACCATTTATTAGCTCTGAGGCACTGATCAGTTAACTAACCTACACAAGGCTTAGTTCATTTGTTAATAAAATAAGAATCATTATAGTACCTCCCTCGTAAAATTAATGTGAAAATTAAATAAGATAATGAATGAAAGACACTTAGTATGGTATCATTCCTATAGTAAGGACTCAGTAAGGATGGTTGTTATTATTATTACCAAATTAAAGTTCGTATGGTTCCCTTAAACATTGAAGACAAACTGCTATCTCATTTCTATGATATATGATTATGCTCTCAGATTTTATCTTGAATTTTATTTATTTGCCTTTGTTTTTGCCATAAATTCTCTAAGTTTCCCTTGATACCAATCCATTTATGGTTCTTTACATGTCCCCATCTGATGTCTGGGGCTTCCATGATGGCTCAGTGGTAAAGAAGCTTTCTGCAATACAGGAGACACAGGGGACGTGGATTTGATGCCTGGGTCAGGAAGATACCCTAGAGAAGGAAATGGCAACCCATTCCAATATTTTAGCCAGGATAATCCCAAGGACAGAGGAGCCTGGTGGGCTACAATCCATGGGGTTGCAAACAGTCGGAAATGACTGAGTAGGTATGCACAACACATCTGACCTCCAGACCTAAGGACATACATAACCTTCCTCTGCATTAAGCACTCTTCCCTCCTTCTCCATAGGTGACACCAGCCTAACCATCCTTCAAGGCTAAGGGACTTCAAGGCTATGCCATCTCCTTCTCACCTAGGCTAGATTATTTTCCCCTTCTGAGACTCTGAGAGCAGCCATGCTTATCTCTTTCAGGATATGAATTATATTGTATGATAATTTCCTCTTCTGAAGTCTACCCTTTACCACGATGGTGTCCATCCTACATGTTTTGTTTTTTCCTCCCTTTGGATTTCTTTTCTTAGTGTTGTCTTTAAACATTGGGACTTAGAAAAATAATAGTTCAGTTGCTCAGTCGTGTCTGACTCTTTGCGACCCCATGAATCACAGCACGCCAGGCCTCCCTGTCCATCACCAATTCCTGGAGTTCACTCAAACTCATGTCCATAGAGTTGGTGATGCCATCCAGCCATCTCATTCTCTGTCATCCCCTTCTCCGCCTTCCGCCAATCCCTCCCAGCATTAGAGTCCTTTCTAGTGAGTCAACTCTTCGGATGAGGTGGCCAAAGTATTGGAGCTTCAGCTTTAGCATCAGTCCTTCCAATGAACACCCAGGACTGATCTCCTTTAGAATGGACTGGATGGATCTCCTTGCAGTCCAAGGGACTCTCAAGAGTCTTCTCCAGCACCACAGTTCAAAAGCATCAATTCTTCGGCGATCAGCTTTCTTCACAGTCCAACTCTCACATACATACATGACCACTGGAAAAACCATAGCCTTGACTAGATGGACCTTGGTTGGCAAAGTAATGTCTCTGCTTTTTAATATGCTATCTAGGTTGGTCATAGCTTTCCTTCCAAGGAGTAAGCGTCTTTTAATTTCATGGCTGCAATCAGCATCCACAGTGATTTTGGAGCCCCAAAAAATAAAGTCTGACACTGTTTCCACTGTTTTCCCATCTATTTCCCATGAAGTGATGGGACCAGATGCCATGATCTTTGTTTTCTGAATGTTGAGCTTCAAGCCAACCTTTTCACTCTCCTCTTTCACTTTCATCAAGAGGCTTTTTAGTTCCTAGGTACTAAGGAAATACTCCGAAAGGGTAAATTTGCCTCCCCTATTTTAAAATATCTATATCTTCATAAACAAATAGCCACAATTGCTTATTTAGCCTCCTGTTAAATACGTGTGTGCGTATATATGCTCAGTCATGTACAACTCTTTGCAACTCCACGGACTGTAGCCTGCCAAGCTCCTCTGCCATGGAATTTTCTAGTCAAGAATACTAGAGTGGGATGTCATTTCCTTCTGCAAGGGATCTTTCTGACCCAGGGATCGAACCCATGTCTCTCATGTGTCCTGAATTGTCAGGCAGATTCTTTACCAACTGTGCCACCACATAGTTACAGTTAATCTCTTTACCCTGCACTGGATCCCATAACTAATAACATTTTGAACATAAATTGGTTGTTGGTTTTGTTCCTTTCAATACAAATCTAGAAGTTGGAGCTTTTTTTTTAAATTTCTTTTAATGAGCTGATGTAGATATTCAGAATAATTCTGTTGAAGCATGAATATTCTTTTCAGCCTTTCAAAATATTTTAACTCTATGCTGCCTCTCCAAACTATGTTACATTTGTAATAAACTACAAACTTTAATTGGGTTTTCTGACTATTATTTTAGTACAAAGAACACATGATTATACAAAAACAGACCTCCCATTTCTTCTATTTTTATAATATGTGGTTCATAAAAATGATTTAAAGCTATGCAGATTTCAGCAAAGAAATATGTTTTTTAATGTCATCATGAACATATGGAGTTTTTACTTTCCTGTGTACTCATATTTTTGCTTCCATTGAGTTGCTACCTGAGCTGCTGCTATATTCTGTTATTCACAGGTAGATGTTAGATGAATTTATAGGTAAAATTGCTAGTCCTTGTAATAGCCAGTATAAAGTGAGTCAGCTAAAACTAACTGAACATTCTTAGGAAGTTCAATACAGGATCAAACATACAGTGGAGAAAAGTGACCTCAAATCGAACACATCTTGCACTGCTGTTTGTCAACAGTAAATTACATCTGATTTTAAACAAGAGAAGGAAAAACTGCTAGTGACCTGTGATTGTGTTTCATATAAGGATCAATACAAAGGAGAATAGCCTTTTTAGCTTTTTCCAAGTTCTCTGACTTCCTGGAGGAAATTGGCCATACTTTTTGATCAGTCTCAATTAATAGCACTCTCTCTGTAAGCCTGGAAGTCTATAATACTGTGGAGTGTCAGGGGGCTGGGGGCTTCCCAAATAATGAGAATGTTACTGGCTGAAGATTGCTTTGAGTTAAAAAAAAAAAAAGGCAATTGATTTTTACCTTCTATAAATGGAATTAGGAACTCAGAACTATGTGCCGGGAAAAGGAGCCTGGGAGGATTTTATGTATTTTGTAAGCGTTATTTTGAAGTGTACAAGCCAGTGATTTCTGGAGCAATTTCATATCAAAAAGACACTAAACTTGAACTCATTTTATAAAATTGTTTAAGACATTTCATACAGCCTTTTTTTTTCTCCTTTCCATGATGGTGACAACAAACTATAATCCAACTCAATCCCTGAAAGCAGATGTTTCGTTTTTATACATTTTTCAGCAACTCTTTTGAATTACAAAGAAACACTGACACATGAATACCTTGAGCATGTCTCACCATTTGATTTAGAGAATGGCTTAAAATTAATCCTTTTCAGCTAATCCTAAAACCCTTGGCAAAACAGAACAAAAAAATGGATAATAGGTTCCAAATCACTTAAGTTATTACCATTCCTGCTGCCAAAGTGAAACATAGTTTATTGTGTTGAGAAGAGAGGAGACAGGAAAAAGAAATCAGGAAAAAGGAAATGGGGTGGGGGGGTGGAATAGAGTAGAAGAGAAAGGCAAAAAGAAAAAAGAAAAGCATCTGTTAAGAAATAAGAATAAAGTGTGGTTAGGGAGGGTGGGCATTGGGACAGGTAGTCCTAAATTCTGATCCAAATTATGATGACATTTATGTAAGTGATTTTAGTGTCAACTTTTGAGAATAATAATAAAGGAATCAGTAAACACTCTATAAATATTAGCTATTAATTGCAAAATATCCTTCAGAAGCCTAAATCCCAATAGGTTCCTAAGCTTCTTTTTAGGTAACAGCAGTTATATCCTAGGGCTTCCGTGGTAACTCTGTAGTAAAAAGTCTGCCTGCAGTGCAGGAGCCACTGGAGATATGGACTGGATCCCTGAGTTGTGAAGATCCCCTGGAAGAGGGCATGGCAACCCACTCCAGTATTCTTGCCTGAAGAATCCCATGGACAGAGGATCCTGGAGGGCTACAGTCCTTAGAGTTGCAAAGAGTCAGACACGACTGAAGCAACTTAGCACACATACACAAAGTTACATCCTACATACATATACATTATGAATTTGCAAGGTGACCATTCACAGAATAGTAATTGAGCATAAATCAATTTGCGAAATTGTTTGTTGCAAACAAGTTGAGGTGGAATTGAACATAATGAATATTCCTTCTGAAATTTAGTTGCATCTTTGAATTATGATATTGTCTTCTTTAATACATTTAATGGAATTAATGTCTACAAATAAACTGAACAAATATAGTGACATAAAATGCATCAAAGGAAAAAAATGAAATGATTTTGGAAATTTGTGCTTACATTAGTGATAGATCATTAAAGAAAACCTAGAAAATCTTAATAGAAATGCAATATTTATTTACCTAAATATATTACGTCTGTCTCTCTGTTACAGGTTTTGTGTATGTCCCTAAGTATAGACTGGTATATACACAGACACCTTTACTATTCTCATAAACCTTATTACTTAGTGGGGGCTACAGTCAACAGTCAAGTAGATAAGCAAATATATAACTATAAAATGAATTTATACTGTTTTATAAACATGCATGACAGAATAGTAGGAAGCATTAGCTACTTACATGAAGCTGGTCAGGGAAGTCGTTTCTGAATTAGCAAAATATAAGCTGAAATTTGAAAGTCAAGACATAACCAGTTATTAACAGAGGGGAGGAATAGGATGGTGCAGACAGAGGACACCACGTATAACTGCTGAACAGCAGGAGAGAAGACGCTGACTTGAGTGAGGATTGAAATGACTGTGGCCAGAGTGTGAGAGGGAACACACAGGGAAGTTCAAAGTGGATAATGCTTGTGTTAGATTTATGTTACAGAAATGAAAAGGATTCTTAGTAGATGCCTCTCTGTTGGACTATAAGAAGTAGGAGGAAAATGGAAATTGGCTATGTCCTTTACTATTTGAAATATGCTATGTGAACCAGCAGGGTCATCGTTACCTGGGAGTCCATTGAAAATGCAGAATCCCAGAGCCCACTCCAGGCACAGGGAAATGGACTCTGCATTGGAACAAAGTGGCTCATATATATATATTATGATGGCTTGAGAATCTTCGGTCTAGACGATAGTGAAGGTGATTTGGATGTGGTGGGAGATGCTTTGGATGGAAAGAATTGTTATTGATTCAAGATATATTTTTTATATTATTTAACGAGGTAAATTAGTAAGTACATTTTTTAAACTCCTTCTTTAACATACTCCTGAATGACTAGGAGAAATCAATATGACCTGTGCTGCCAGGTTTGAGTTCCCCCATCCAAACTATAAAACTTAGTCTCTTGCTTTAGTAAACAAAAAGCGGCAACATGAAAGAAAATCATGTTTAACATGTCAATTTTACTTAGCAGAATTTTATTTCATTACAAAATTATAGAATTAATTAAAACTATGACTAAAATTGTGATATAATCAATATATAGCTTTATGTATTAATGACAATGCACCTGAATAAACCAAAAAGCACACAGATCAGATCTAAAGAGTTACAAAAGCATAGAATGTATTTAATACAATGACAAAGATTAAAAATTTGAAGACATTGGGATTTGGACATCTATTAAAAATAAATATGCCAGTATCCCTTCAGTCAACATTAAGTAAATGTTACTCCATGCTGATTATGAGGGTGAATAAGAAAAGCTGTCATCTAGATGAAAAGAAAAGCTTGCTCTGGAATTGAACAGAGGGATAAAGAGAAGGTAAAGGCTCTCATGATTTCCTATTTATAATTGTCCACCTTTTAGGTGAATGTGCATTCATTAAATATTTCCAAACAGATTAGTCATTCAGAATGTGATTAGCTCAAAAGCAACACTAATCTACTTGCAAATCCGGTTCTCTGGGAAATGAGGAAAGATGGAAAGGCCTTTGAAAATGGTGACATCTGACCTGTTACAAGCACAGGTGAAAAAAAGGAAATACTAAGACCACTGCCACAAAACAAATCCATAAATGCACAAAATGGGAGTGCCAGCCATTTACCTTTACAACAGCTGCATGGTGCAGATGAATCAAACGCTGCCAGCAATAAACGGATCTGGTCAATGTCAATTTTCCCCAGGCATCTGGTATTGTCACTAGTGATTTTACCGAAGATTACCCATCAGTTAGCGCAGATTTGTTTTTTAATTGGCCTTCGCCGCACCTGCCACATTTTTCTTGTTCTTGGTCCCAGAAGCTTTTGCAGAGAAGAAGAAGGTAGCTACCTGGAGAATAGATTCTTAAAGCACACCGTGAAGGACATTCATGAGAACAATTAAGATTTTAATACCAGAGCGGGGGAAAAAGCACCCTAGATTCATGTAAGAAAAAAAGGAATATAGGACAATCATTAGTGAATTAGGAAAAAGTAGCCAGAGCATCTGCCTTATTATAATCTCCTCCTTGGAAGGTGATCATTTTCACAGTATTTTTTTAAGCATTTCATAAAATTGTCAAGTATGACATGCTGGAAGTAAATTAGGAACAGGTGGGCAAGGTGTCTGGAGGGCAACACCACTCATCGGGTTGACAAAGCAGCAAGGCAGATCACAGGATAATCAGCAGGTGGGTAGGAAACAGCAGGCAGGATGATTTGCTACATAATATTTGGCATTAATTACAATTGTTGAAATACTGGAGGCAGTTTTATTTTAAGGTAAAGAAAACAAATATGGTTTGCGATTTCATTTTACCTCAGTGATCTCTATACTTTGGAACCATTTCATATTACAATTCTATTATATCATGATCTATAGATACTTTATATCAGTATAATGTATTGCCGACCATATTTACAAATCATTCACAAACGCCTTTTTTGACTTTCTCTTAGCTATGCATTATATGTTGCAGAAATGAATATAGAATTATAGAATTGAAGATGTGAAAAATATCAGAATTGCTTTTACCTTATTGGTTTATATGAGTAAATTAAAACCTATCACTAAAATGTAAACACTGTATAAATGCCATTGGAAATTCAAACTTTGGGCAAACATACAATACTAAATAAGTATAATAATAATAAAAGTAGCAACAGATTCAAAGGTTAGTTTTGGGGAAATCTGTTCACTACGGTAAAGGAGAAATACATATTACTAATGAGGGTAATCCATTTTAGGGCCTCAGTTCTTTTTAGGGTGTATTAAACTGAAAAAAACTTATGAATGAAATTAGCTTTTATATATGTTTTTTTAATTGGTGGAAAGTTGATTTACAATTTTCTGTTGGTTTCTTGCATGCAACAACTCAAATCAGTCATAATTATATATACCCCTTCCCTCCTGAGCCTCCTTTTCCTTTTCTTAGGGGAGAAATTCAGTCAGTAAATGATTAGATAAGAATATTTTCCTGAAAAATATTGTAAAAGGGAAGGAAGAGAAGGACGAGAGAAATAAAACATAAGAGCACTGGCTTCTATATGAACATAGGAACAAGAGTGAATAGAGAGACAATTGTGAAAAACCTCAAACTTTTCCCCAAAGGAATGTTGCTTTTGTTTTTTTTGGTTTGATAACTTAGGGAATATATTTATACATGAATACTAACTACTACGGACTGAATGTGTCCTCCCAAATTTCAAATTTTGAAATCTTAACCCTCAGTATGATGTCAGTAGAAGGCAGAGCTATGGGGAAATAATTAGATCATGATGGTGGAGCCCTCAATATGTGATTAGTACCAGAGATCAAACCTGTCAATCCTGAAGGAAATCAGCCCTGAATATTCATTAGAAGGACTGATACTGAAGCTGAAGATTCAATACTTGGGCCCCCTGATGGAAAGAGCTGACTCATTGGAAAAGACCCTGATGCTGGGAAAGATTGAGGACAGGAGGAGAAGGGGTCAACAGAGGATGAGATGGTTGGATGGCATCATCTCAATGGACATGCATTTGAGCAAACTCTGGGAGATAGTGAAGGACAGGGAAGCCTGGTGTGCTGCAGTCTATGGAGTCGCAAAGAGTTGGACACAACTTAACAAATGAAAGCAACAACAACCCTTTTAAGAAGAGACATGAGATTCTCTTAGCTCTCTGCTCTGCACATTTGAGGATATCAAAATAATTTTTTATCTGCAAGCCAGAATCTGCTCTTGTTAGACACTGGATCTGATGACAGCTTTAGCTTGGACTTCCCAGCCTCCAGACTGTGGGAAATAAATGTTTGTTGTTTAAGCTAATCAGTCTATGGTAGCTTGTTAAAGCAGTCCAAACTTATTTTCTTTCTATATTTAAGAATGTATTTTTATGCTTTAGGAAAGAGAGAGTGAAAAAGTTGACTTAAAGCTCAACAATCAGAAAGCTAAGATCATGGCATCTGGTCCCATCACTTCATGGGAAATAGATGGAGAAACAGTGGAAACAGTGTCAGACGTTATTTTTGGGGGCTCTAAAATCACTGTGGGTGCTGATTGCAGCCATGAAATTAAAAGATGCTTACTCCTTGGAAGGAAAGTTATGACCAACCTAGACAACATAATAAAAAGCAGAGACATTACTTTGCCAATCAAAGTCTGTCTAGTCAAGGATATGGTTTTTCCAGTGGTCATGTAGGATGTGAGAGTTGGACTGTGAAGAAAACTGAGTGCCAAATAACTGACACTTTTGAACTGTGGTGCTGGAGAAGACTCTTGAGAGTCCCTTGGACTACAAGGAGACCCAATCAGTCCATTCTAAAGGAGATCAATATTGGGTGTTCATTGGAAGGCCTGATGCTAAAGCTGAAACTCCAATACTTTGGCCACCTCATGCGATGAGTTGACTCACTGGAAAAGACTCTGATGCTGGGAAGGATTGGGGGCAGGAGGAGACAGGGATGACAGAGAATGAGATGGCTGGATGGCATCACTGACTCAATGGACATGATTTTGAGTGAACTCCGGGAGTTGGTGATGAACAGCGAGGCCTGGCGTGCTATGATTCATGGGGTCGTAGAGTCAGACACGACTGAGCAACTGAACTGAACTGAACTGAATTCTGATAGAGGGAAATTGACCCCATTTCACATAGAGGTAGTTTGGGAAGTATATTCCTATATAATGATTCCATAAATGTTAAGCACTTAGAATGGAGCTAATTGTACTTCTTGTTATCACTGATTGACTTAGGCAGTAATTGTGCTTTGATGAACACCTTAAAGGTGACTAAGAAGTCAACAGGGACTTCTATTTTGGTAGTACGCAACTCTTTTTAGTAGAAAAGGTGGATTCTCACTAAATATTTACATAGTAAACTGAAAAAAATACTTTCCCCAAATACATCTATGTTACTTTATATGTCCAAAAAAGAAAGGAAGGGAGGAAGAGAGGGTGGGAGGGAGTTAGGAAAGAAGGGAGAAAAGAAAGAAAAGAGAAAAGAAAAATATGATTATCCTGAATTAACTAAATGCAATAACATGATAACATGTATCCTTATAAGAGAGAGACAAAGGGAGATTCTGGTGACACACAGGAGATGATAAGAAACATGAGCAGAGTTGAGGCTGGTCTTAATGACTGGAGTGATGTATCCTCAAGCCAAGGGAGGTTGCCAACTACCAAAATCTAGAAGAGGCAAGGAACAGACTCTCTCCTGAACACTCCAAAGGAGCCCTTGCTGTTGCTCCTTGCTGTTAACACCTTGCCCTTGACATCTTGCTGTTGGCCCTGTGATACTAATTTCAGACTTCTAGCCTCAGGAAAAGTGCAGGGATATACATCTGTTTTTTTAAGCCACTGGTTCTGAGGAAATTTGTTACAGCAGCCACATTAACCAAAATAATTAAGTTCAATTCATCCACCTATAACCAGAGTTTGTACTGACCACAATATAAATCAGTATAAATCTTCCCTCCCCACAAGTTCCTGTTTTAAATCACTAGATATGGTTGCCATCGGGAAAGTGCAGGTCCTTCGAGATCCCTGGATTTGGAAGATTCCCTGGAGGAGGACAAGGCAAGTAGTCTTGCCTGGAGACTCTCATGGACAGAGGAGCCTGGTGAGCTGCAATCCATGGGGTCACAAAGAGTCTGACACAAGTGAACATAGCACACATGCACACACATTCACACGAATTCACTTGTGCAAGAGGGCTGTTATATCAGTTTAGAAATACTGGTGCATCTAAACACAGATTCTACTTCTTTCAGGCTTGTACCCCTGAGTGACTGGTATCTGCAAATTTGCAGCTGGTTTTCTCTTGAGTGGGAAATGGAAACTAATATGTATTGTTGCATTCCTACCATATTCTAGGCAGAGTCACAGACCTTCATAGCTACCATCCTCACTCTCCAGGTGACTCTTTCATATCACAGAAGATGAAGATCTAAGGTCAAAAGCATGTTAGGAGATTTCAGTTCAGTTCAGTCGCTCAGTTGTGTCCTACTCTTTGCGACCCCCATGAATCACAGCATGCCAGGTTTCTCTGTCTATCACCAATGCCCTGAGTCTACTCAAACTCACATCCATTGGGTCGTTGATGCCATTTAACCATCTCATCCTCTGTCATCCCCTTCTCCTCCTGACTTCAATTTTTCCCAGCATCAGAATATTTTCTAATGAGTCAGTTCTTCGCATGATGAGTTTATCGATACCTAAATCTAGGCAGACTCCTGGTAGCTTATACGGGAGATGTGTGTTGTCTTAACTTTAGGAATTAAGAGGAAAGACGAGATTTACAGTAGAATAACAGATCATGGCATCTGGTCCCATCACTTCATGGCAAATGGAGAAACAATGGAAACAGTGACAGACTTTATTTTGGGGGCTCCAAAATCACTGCAGATAGAGAATGCAGCCTTGATATTAAAAGACACTTGCTCCTTGGAAGAAAAGTTATAACCAAACTAGACAGCATATTAAAAAGCAGAGACATCACTTTGCCAACAAAGGTTCATCTAGTCAAAGCTATGGTTTTTCCAGTAGTCATATAAGTATGTGAGAGTTGGACTGTAAAGAAATCTGAGTGCCAGAGAATTGATGCTTTTGAACTGTGGTGTTGGAGAAGACTCTTGACAGTCCCTTGGACTGCAAGGACATCCAACCAGTCCATCCTAAAGGAAATCAGTTCTGAATATTCATTGGAAGAACTGATACTGAAGCTGAAACTCTAATACTTTGACCACCTGACGTGAAGAACTGACTCACTGGAAAAGACCCTGATGCTGGGAAAGATTGAAGGCGGGAGAAGGGGATGACAGAGGATGACATGGTTGGATGGCATCACTGATTCAATGGACATGAGTTTGAGTAAGCTCCGGGTATTGGTGATGGACAGGGAAACCTGGCGTGCTGCAGTCCATGGGGTCGCAAAAAGTTGGACAAGACTGAGCGACTGAATTGAACTGAATCCCATGAGTTAAAACTCTTGTATTAATGTTAAACACCCTAACTGGGTTTGTTTAAAAAAGATTTATCATTCATCTAAACAACTAAAATGAAACAGTACTAGAATATATATATTTTCCAGTTATTTCTATGAGCTCTGCATTTGGGGACTTGGCAAATGAGCCAGAGGGAAATATAGCACAGGTCACAAGAGAGGGGGACTTGTGAAAAGATATGAGGGAAACTTCCTTAAATGTCTGTATTCTGATGAAAGGCAACAATGAGATAGATCCTCATCTTCTAGAATAGACTTTTGTTACTAGAAAAGTGCTGCTGTTGCTGCTAAGTCACTTCAGTCGTGTCGACTCTGTACAACCCCATAGACGGCAGCCCACCAGGCTCCGCCGTCCCTGGGATTCTCCAGGCAAGAACACTGGAGTGGGTTGCCATTTCCTCCTCCAATGAGTGAAAGTGAAATCGCTCAGTCGTGTCCAACTTGTAGCAACCCCATTGACTGCAGCCCACCAGGCTCCTCCATCCATGGGATTTTCTAGGCAAGAGTACTGGAGTGACTTGCCATTGCCTTCTCCGAGAAAAGTGCTACAAGTGTAAAAAAGTGGAGAATGGGGAAAGTTCATTTTGTTATTTGTTGTTCTAATTGCCTAGAATCCATTTTAAATGGAGATAGAATGACCTAACAGACATTGGGTGGAAAACACCAGCCTTACTTCTATGTCCAATCAGATATCACAGTTTCAAAAACTATGATCGAGTCAAATTTCTGACTTTTTCTTTTGTTTTTCTATTGACATCTTTTTTCCTATTCTTCTATTGTTATCCTAAGACTTAAAAGATCATGGTGCCAGAAATGAGACCTGGGACAGAACTCATTTCTGTAGAATAATAATGATAACTACAGTAATAATGTTAATAGTAATACTTCATCAGGAGTTTATTATGTGTTTTAAATATACATTGAAGTGAAGCATTAGTTGTTTAGTTATTTCCAACTCTTTTCATCCCTATGGACTGTAGCCTGCAAGGCTCCACTGTCCATGGGATTTCTTGGGCAAGAATACTGGAGTGGGGTGCTATTCCATTCTCTAGGGGATCTTACGAGCTCAGGGATCAAACTCAGGTCTTTTGCATGCAGGTGGATTCTTTACCATCTAAGGCACCAGTGAAACCATTAAATACATTACAAATACATTTTAATATACATTGATAAAGTGTGTATGAGATTAATATAGACATACACACACATACATGCATAAAATCACATGTGTGATACACATAGAAGCAGTGGTATTGAGTGTTTAAGAGACTGGGGTTGTGGAATCAGAATGCCTAGCCTGAAAAACTGGTCTACAATTCATTAACTCTGTCATTTTGCTGAAGTCCCTCAACCTCTCAGCAGCCTAGTGTCCTTAACCTGTAATGTTGTGAGTTGAGAGCATCCTCCTCACTGCTTTGTTGGAAGAACTGATGAGTTGTACACACAAAGCACTTGGAACACTTCTTGCTCATATAAGTTTTTAATCAATTATAATTCAGTTCAGTTCAGTTCAGTTCAGTCGCTCAGTCGTGTCCGACTCTCTGCGACCCCATGAATCACAGCACGCCAGGCCTCCCTGTCCATCACCAACTTCCGGAGTACACTCAAACCCATGTCCACAGAGTCGGTGATGCCATCCAGCCATCTCATTCTCTGTCGTCCCCTTCTCCTCCCGCCCCCAAGCTTTCCCAGCATCAGAGTTTTTTCCAGTGAGTCAACTTGTCGCATGAGGTAGCCAAAGTATTGCAGTTTCAGCTTTAGCATCAGTCCCTCCAGTGAACACCCAGGATTGATCTCCTTTAGAATGGACTGGTTGGATATCCTTGCAGTATAAGGGACTCTCAAGAGTCTTCTCCAACACCACAGTTCAAAAGCATCGATTCTTCGGCGATCAGCTTTCTTCACAGTCCAACTCTCACATCCATACATGACCACGGGAAAAACCATTGCCTTGACTAGACGGACCTAATTACCTCCTACCAATCTTCATCACAACCTTCCACAGTTCATCTTTTTTTCCACTTTATATGGCAGGAAACTGATGGTAAGTGTTTCCATAAGTTTCAGTTCAGTCGCTCAGTCATGTCCAACTCTTTGCGACCCCATGAAACGCAGCATGCCAGGCCTCCCTGTCCATCACCAACTTTCGGAGTCTACCCAAACCCATGTCCATTGAGTTGGGGATGCCATCTAACCGTCTCACCCTCTGTTGTCCCCTTCTACTCTTGCCCTCAATCTTTCCCAGCATCAGGGTCTTTTTTTTTCAATTTATTTATTATAATTGGAGGCTAGTTCCTTTACATTATTGTATTGGTTTTGCCATAAATGAGTCAGCTGTTCACATCAGGTGGCCAAAGTATTGGAGCTTCAGCTTCAACACCAGTCCTTCCAATGAACACCCAGGACTGATATCCTTCAGGATGGACTGGTTGGATCTCTTTGCTGTCCAAGGAGTCTTCTCCAACACCACAGTTCAAAAGCATCAATTCTTTGGCACTCAGATTTCTTTATAGTCCAACTCTCACATACATACATGACTACTGGAAAAACCAAAGACTTTACTAGATGGACCTTTGTTGGCAAAGTAATGTCTCTGCTTTTTAATATGCTGTCTAGATTGGTCATAACTTTCCTTCCAAGGAGTAAATGTCTTTTAATTTCATGGCTGCAATCACCATCTGCAGTGATTTTGGAGCACAGAAAAATAAAGTCAGCCACTATTTCCCCATCTATTTGCCGTGAAGTGATGGGATCGGATGCCATGATCTTAGTTTTCTGAATGTGGAGCTTTTAGCCAACTTTTTCACTCTCCTCTTTCACTTTCATCAAGAGGCTCTTTAGTTCTTCTTCACTTTCTGCCATAGGGATGGTGTCATCTGCATATCTGAGGTTATTGATATTTCTCCTGGCAATCTTGATTCCAGCTTGTGCTTCCTCCAGCCCAGCATTTCTCATGATGTACTCTGCATATAAGTTAAATAAGCAGGGTGACAATATACAGCCTTGACGTACTCCTTTTCCTATTTGGAACCAGTCTGTTGTTCCATGTCCAGTTCTAACTGTTGCTTCCTGACCTACATACAGGTCCATAAAGTTGATAATTTGTAATTACTGACTTGCATACAGGTCTGTAAAAATGACCTGCATACATTTCATAAATTTACCAAATTTATATATACCTAGGAAACACAGGAGAAGGCAATGGCAACCCACTCCAGTGTTCTTGCCTGGAGAATCTCGGGAATGGGGGAGCCTGGGGTTGCCATCTATAGGTTCACACAGAGTCGGACATGACTGAAGCAACTTAGCAGCAGCAGGAAGCACAAATGCTGGAGTGTGAGTTGAAATCTCTCTGTCTCTCACTGTGTCTCTCTTTCTCTCTAGCTTGAAATACGATTACATTTCCTCACTAGTATTACATCTGGTGGTACTTATCGGATGTTTACACGTGTCTACTTCATATTCTAATTTTAAAATATAAAATTATAGCACCTGAAATTCAATAAATAAACACTCAAGAATATTCACTCATTATTAATTTTTGGATTGTTAAAACTTATTTGCCCTCCACTGTTAAAGACCTTATCTTCCTATTCACTGTTTTCTCAGCATTGATTATCACAGTTAAACCACAAAGAACGTATACAGAATGGTTTTGTAACAGAAAAACTTATATATATAGTTTATGGGGGAAATATATTCAGTTATTAAGTGGACTTAATAAACTTTTGGAACACAGTCTCCATACGGCTTGGAATGTGAATATCATTGTGTTCATCTTTCCAAATTGCAGTAATTATCAATCGTTTTTGGTTTTGAACTCTGGCCTTAGTCCCAGAACTTAATTACTATTGTTTTTTCAGCCTACTCTGAATTTCTCTGTAGAGACACCTCTACTAGGTTTTGGGGACTGCTGCTATGCACCGCAGGGACCTTGGCATAAGAAGTGTGTCTGTGTTATTCTCATGTTGTTCACGTTTCTCATTTTCTTGTCTAAAAGGACTAGAGCAGTATTTTAAGTTCTTTCCCACCTAACACTCCTCCTTTTCCTTTCAGGTTACCTAATTTCTCTATGGACTTCGCCAGTGGCTCAGTGGTAGAGTCTGCTGCCATGTAGGAGACACAGTTTCAACCCCTGGGTCAGGTAGATCCCCTGGAGGAGGAAATGGCAACCCACTCTAGTATTTTTGCCTAGAGAACCCCACGGACAGAGGAGCCTGGCAAGCTATCTCCATGGGGTCACAGAGTCGGACACAATTAAAGAGACTTAGCAGCAACAACTATTTCTCTATCCTGAATAATTAACTCTTAAATTCCTCTCAATAATGAAGAATCAACTTCTCCTATACAATTCTCTTGTAGCTAATCATTTCTAGAACATCCTAAATTGCTTAAGCAACACAAGGATTTAGGAAGTTACTTAAGAAAGACTGCTCTTCAAGTCTGCTTAAAAAGAAGCCTGAGTACTTTAGACAACACTGATTTTTCTCTTAAAAACTGTCTTTACAAATCTTAACAGTCTTGTAAATATGCTCAGTTCAAGGGCAGGAACTCACACATTTGTAGCTAGAGATACAAAATAAGTACAGTTAACCCTTGAATGACCTGGTTTTAAACCACAGGTCTGCTTACATGTCGATTTTTTTTTCCCATTAAATAGGTATAACCACACTACACGATCCACAGTTGGTTGAATCCATGGATACAGCACCATGCATAGGGATTCCTGACTATAAAGGTATATGGAAATTTTTACTTTGAGGAAGGTCAGTGCCCCTATGTCCCAAGTTATTCAAGAGTGACCTGTATTTTACCAAGCCTGGAAATCTGATGTTTGGATTGCTCTAAAATTTGTCAAAGTGTTGATGCCAATCATTTCAAGACTCATGTCAAACCTAGAAAACAATAAATTATATTCCTGGAAATTAGATTTTTAACAACTAATACAACCATTAAGAATTATAATAACATTAATAATCATTAAAAATTTTAAGTACACAAGCTTCATATTTTACTCTATTTTTATATAATAATTTATCTGTACAAAAAAATATAATATGGGGCTTCCCAGTTGGCTCAGTAGTAAAGAATCCACCTCCCAGTGGAGGAGGCACAGAGGATGCGGGTTTGATCCCTGGGTCAGAAAATCCCCTGGAGGAGAGCATGGCACCTCACTCCAGTATTCTTGCCTGGAGAATCCCATGACAGAGGACCCTGGTGGGATATATTCCATGGGGTCGCAAAAGAGTTAGACACAATTTACCAAATAAACAACAGCAAATACAACAAAGTATAATCTGACTTTGAGAGTAGTATTAAAATGCCCCAATTTGCACATACCTCTCCTCATGCTGAGAAGTTAACTGTTTTGCCCAAGATCGCATGCGTGACATGGAGCACAGTTGAGGTTTCAACCCAGATCTGTTGCATTCCAAGATTTGTGCTTGTGAGTGGCCCTCTAGGTCCTGGGTCTCCTTGGGCTAGTGCTGCATCTTTTCCTTTCCTTCATAAGCAATCATTTTGAAAGAATAGGGGCTGCTGTCTCTACTCATCATCTGATAATCTTTCAATGTAGTGACCAAATTCAGTCACAGCTCTCTTGGGTATATAAAACCTATTCAGGATACAACTCTGTCACTTGAAAGCATTTAGATAAATAAAAAAGCTATAAATTCCTGTCTCATACCTCCTCCCTCTCCCCTCATGCCCACACAGTCTGATCTGTGTCCATTGACTTCTTTCTCCTGGAGAATCTTTCAAGGGGTGTTTAAGAAATGGCTGACAGAAGTTGTGTTTTGGTCTGGGTCTTTAAAAATTTAACGAGCTTCTGAATAGGAAGCCTATAAACTTGGCCTCATTTTGTGCCATCCATTACCGAAAAGTGTTTCTAGCCGAAATCTGACTCCAAGTATCTCACACTGTAAATAATGGAAAATGTCTAGTTCAAAAGTTCTTCCAGAAGGGTAATGGGTTGGCAGTCTCTTCTCAGATATTTTAAAGTCTGCACTTTCATATTCTGAGCAGAGTGCTAAACAAATCTGCAAAGCCCTTTTAATAATTTCTCCCTGCGGATTGCACACAGTGTTTGAATCAGGAGGTTTTGATTACATGAAACCACTGAGAATAGGATTGTTAATTCCTCAGACATATGAACAGAATGAAAAGGAAAATCTTCACTGAAAAGATGATTAAAGACTTAAAGGGAAATGGATTAAAAAGTGAAAATTAAAGAAAGTAAAATGCCAAGAAGCATATGTATTTGGATATGTTTTCATTTCCCCAAATATGCAAGTAAAATTAATATTCACTCAGTTTAATACAGCAATGGCTCAGTGACTCTGTCTAGCCAGGGAACAGGGTAATCTTGATAAACAAGGCACCTAATTAACTGATTGCCTTAGATATTATCTACTCACACTTTTAAAAAATCCTTTAAAATATTTTGTATTTTTTATTCCATTAATACGTATCACTAATATAAAACAAGCTTTTGTGTGTGATTCAAAATTAGTGTTTAAAAGAATGAATAATGTGCACGCAATATCCTTATATTTAAGTTAGAGCCAATACATATTTCTATGTATTATATAGTGCCATTCTTAATATTGCCTTTTTTTTAATGACTAAATGAGATTTCTGAACATCAGCTTCCAAACAAGCATGTTGCTCCAAAGAACGCCTTTGATGCTCTCCAGATTGCAGCTCTATAGTTTATTCTCATCCCCACTCTCCCCAGCCCTTAGCAACCACCAATCTGTGTTTTAGTCTCTGTGGATTTAGTTATATGGAACGATTCACATAAATGGAATCATACAATAGGTGACCTTTTAATGATTAGGTTCTTTAACTTACAGTGGTTTCAAGATTGATCTATATTGTAGCATGCATCAGTACTTCATACTTCTTTATAGCTAAATTATATCCCATTGTTTGCAAATATTACAATCTCCTTGTGCATTCGTCAATGAAATTTTGGGATGTTTCTACCATGCAGATATTGTGAATAGTGTTGCTAAGAATTATATGTATTTGAGTAACAGTAACTGGAGAAGGAAATGAAAACCCGCTCCAGTATTCTTGCCTGGAGAATTCCAAGGATGGAGGAGCCTGGCAGGCTACAGTCCATGGGGTCACAAAGAGTTGGACACAATTGAGCGACTTCACTTTCACTCTTTTTCAACTATTTGGTATATACATCTAGGAATGACATTGCAGGATCATGTGATAATTCCATATTTAATGTTTTGAGGAGTCGCTAAAATTGTTTTCTCCATTAGCTGAAACTTTTTGGAATCTTACTAGCAATGTACAAGGGTTCCAATTTCTCTATATCCTTGCCAACATTTAAAAAAAATTTCATAGGAATCCCAGTGGGTGTGACCTGGTACTCAATATAGCTTTGATTTGTAGTTTCCTAATGATTAGTGTGCTTTTGAACTGTGGTGCTGGAGAAGACTCTTGAGAGTCCCTTGGACTGCAAGGAGATCCAACCAGTCCATTCTCCAATGTTCACTGCAGCACTGTTTATAATAGCCAGGACATGGAAGCAACCTAGATGTCCATCTGCAGACGAATGGATAAGAAAGCTTTGGTACATATACACAATGGAGTATTATTCAGCCATTAAAAAGAATACATTTGAATCAGTTCTAATGAGGTGGATGAAACTGGAGCCTATTATACAGAGTGAAGTAAGCCAGAAAGAAAAACACCAATACAGTATGCTGCTGCTGCTGCTAAGTCACTTCAGTCGTGTCCAACTCTGTGTGACCCCATAGACGGCAGCCCACCAGGCTCCCCCGTCCCTGGGATTCTCCAGGCAAGAACACTGGAGTGGGTTGCCATTTCCTTCTCCAATGTGTGAAAGTGAAAAGTGAGAGTGAAGTTGCTCAGTCATGTCTGACTCGTAGCGACCCCATGGACTGCAGCCTACCAGGCTCCTCCATCCATGGGATTTTCCAGGCAAGAGTACTGGAGTGGCTTGCCATTGCCTTCTCCGCCAATACAGTATACTAACGCATATATATGGAATTTAGAAAGATGCAAATGATAACCCTGTATACGAGACAGCAAAAGAGACACAGATGTATAGATCAGTCTTTGGGACTCTGTGGGAGAGGGTGAGGGTGGGATGATTTGGGAGAATGGCATCGAAACACGTATGTTGTCATATGTGAAATGAATCACTAGTTCAGGGTCAATGCATGTTATAGGATGCTCGGGGCTGGCATGCGGGGATGACCCAGAGGGAGGATAAAAGGAGGAGGGCGATGGGAGGGGGGTTCAGGATGGGGAACTTATGTAAACCCGGGGCGAATTCATGTCAATGTATGGCAAAACCAACCAATATAATATTGTAAAATAATTTGCCTCCAATAAAAAATTAATTAATTAAAAAAATAAAATAAAAAAAATAAAATATTCTGATTACTAGACAAAAAAAATAAATAAAGGAGCTCAATCCTGGGTGTTCATTGGAAGGACTTATGCTGAAGCTGAAACTCCAATACTTTGGCCACCTCATGCGACAAGTTGACTCACTGAAAAAGAGTCTAATGCTGGGAGGGATTGGGGGTAGGAGGAGACGGGGACGACAGAGAATGAGATGGCTAGATGGCATCACCGACTCGATGGACATGAGTTTGAGTGAACTCCTGGAGTTGGTGATGGACAGGGAGGCCTGGCATGCTGTGGTTCATGGGGTCGCAAAGAGTCAGACACGACTGAGCAACTGAACTGAACTGAACTGAATGATTAGTGATGCTAGGCCTCTTTTCATGCGTATTAGTCATTTGTATACAGTATTTGAGAAATGTCTACTCAAGTCCTTCAGTCACATATTAACGGGATTGTTTGCCTTTGTGTTGTTGAACTGGAGAGTTTATTTTAATTGGATTATTTTTCTTTTGTTGTTAAGAAAAGTCACTAAGTTGTGTCCAGCTCTTGTGACCCCAAAGACTGTAGCCTGCCAGTCTCCTCTGTCGTTGGGATTTCCCAGGCAAGAATACTGGAGTGGGTTACAACTTCCTTCTCAAGGGGATCTTCCTGACCCAGGGATTTTGATCCTATCACCTGCATTGCAGGCAGACTCTTTACAGCTGAGCCACCTAGGAAGCCCTAGTAAGAGTTCTTTACCAGTGCCTGATAAGTATCTACCTAATGTATTGATTCTGAATCTGAAATTATTCTAGATTCATCTTTGCCCTTATTTTCTCTAAAATTTTAAATCAAACTTGCAACATGATTCCAGTATTTTGCCTCTTCTTAGACCCAGCTGTAACATTTTTGTGTATGTTTCTGATTTATACACTCAAGTACTGTAATATATTTCTTCAGGTCTGTGTATTTCTTCCCCTCTAAGGCTACATTGCTCACCCTCAAAGTGGGAGGAAGATGTGCAAGATTCTTATGGGTGAGTCACAGTCCCCCACACCTTAAGCTGTATAAAGTGAAATAAGTTATCCCTTTATCATAATCATTTTTATTATAATTTCCAAACTCACAAGAGATGCTATTTTATTTGTTTAATATATGTCAAACTCATTATTTCATTCCTATACTTCCAGAAACAGAAATTTTAAAAATAATTTCATATTTTCATTATTGGAAAAAAAGAAAAAAAGTTGATGTCTCAAAAAAAGGTTTTCAGTCTCTGATCTTCTTTTTATTATGTGCAAATTCATCATATATAACTATAAATGTTTCCCTATTAGAAGGTTTTCTTAGCCATACTCTTTCTGTTCCAAAACTCCCTATTTTAGAATATAATTATGACACTGACTAAGCAATATGAGATTGTGCTTTTATTAAAAGGGATCTAATTACTTATCTTTCATGTCAACAAAATCATTTTTGCACACAGAGAGGAGCTGAAGAAACTGTCGGAGCTGCTTTCAAAAATCTATCCCCTGAGAATGGGAGTGAATATTTTAATATTGGTTAATTAAATGCGAAGTGCTGGATTTTAGGAAGATGATTATTCCTCATTATTTTATTACAATGAAAGTGCATATGATGACCACATACATTTTAATAAACTTGACTGCTGTGGTTGATTCTTGGATGATTCTACACAGTTTCTGTTTCCTTAATGAATAAACTTGTGAAACTGCTAGTATTTTTCCTGCTGAAGCCAAGCCTATTACCCGTGCCCATATGTCTTTACTAGGAGTGATTGGGAATATAGAAACCTTGCATCTGGAAGGAGTTAGCTTTGCTTCCTCTGTAATGGTTTCCAATCATTCTTTCTAAAAAACCCAGTCTTACAGAAAAAGACTAGACTTCCATGCAAAACTCTGTTAAATTAACAGTTCATCATTTTCGAGTACACTGTAATAGAACTCTGTGTTCACTCATGTGCTCTTGTTCACACTCCTGAAATCTCATTACAAAGTCAGTCTCAGACATATGGCTGAGTCTATAGCTACTTACTTCCTAAAAGAGGACTGAAGTTAGTCTCTCCTCACCTCATCTATCAAATATGCAAGCAGAGTGTGGTCTTATATGACAATTTCATTTCTTTTGTCTCCCTTTATTTCACTCTCTCCCCATCCCTCCCTCCCTCCCTTCCTTTTTTTTTTTTCCTCGTAGATTTCATTTCTTCAAAACATACCTGACTTCTTTCTTCTTTCTTTCTTTATTGGACATTAGTTCTCATATCCAGGAGCTATAAAAATATAATACCACATGAAAATTTCAATAGAATTTATGTCTTTCTACTTATCGCCCAACACTCATATATATATATATATATGCGTGTGTGTGTATTGTGAAAATATAACAGCTTTGTGGAGTCTTTCAATAGTCTCATCTATAAATGAAACAGGTTTGCTATAATACATCGTATACAAATAAGACCAGATAAACTGGATTTGAGATACTAACCCTATGAGTTTGTTTTTTAAACTAATATCTCCATGAAAAAAGAAATTATAACACCCACAGGCAATGATTCCATTTTACTTTTCTAGAAGATGCTGCTTAGTCACTTCAGTTGCATCTGACTCTTTGTGATCCGATGGACTATATCCCTCCAGGCCTGTCTGTCCTTGGGATTCTCCAGGCAAGAATACTGGAATGGGATCCTGTGCCCAGGGGGTCTTCCATACCCAGGGATGAAATCTGAGTCTTCTGTATCTCCTGCACTGCAGGCGGATTCTTGATTCACTTAGCCACCAGGGAAGCCCTTCTATAAGAGAGAGTAGCTTTACTCAATTCAAAGAATTTTATTCCTAATCTGGTTTGCAATTTCAGGGAGTTTGAGGAGTTTTGAGGCTGAGCAAGGAGAAAGACATGACCAAAACATGGCAGTGTATGCATAGTCTTTACTTGGACGCCACTAGGACAAGTTTGTATCCAGGATGGGGAGAAAGGGGAAGTCAATTGTTCTGAAATGGGACATAGGAGATTAGGTTATTCAGCATCAGGTTAAGAATTCTCTGGGTCAGAGAGTTGCAAAGGGCAGTAGCCACTTGGGGTGTTTATAGCTAGCAAATATTCACTTATCTTAAGGCTAGTTGATACCGGGTGCAGCTTTGCAGGTTATACTTAGCAGGCAAGTTCTGTTTGTTTGTTGTTGCTATTTGGTTGCTAAGTCATGTCTGACTTGTTGTTAACTGCCACAAGCCAGACTCCTCTGCCCTCTACTACCTCCCAAAGTTTGCTCAAATTCATGTCCATTGAGTCCATGACATTATCTAAACATCTCATCCTTTTCTGCCCCCTTCTCCTGTTGTCTTCAATTTTTCCCAGCATCAGAGTTTATATTCATAAAACAACTGGATATGTAAAAAACGTGAGTTTAACATCAGAGGGCTTTTGATCCAATGGGTCTCAGCCAATATAAAAGTAAGCAGCCTACAGGGCATTATACAAAGACCATCATCTGCTCACTTGTACTGAATATAACAATCCATCCCCTAGGGCCAAGTTGCATTAGTCTAAGTTGTATATTGTCTCATAATGTCTCGGTTTGGATGTAAGAATAAAGCATCTTTAAAACCCAAAATCCCACAAGGGCACAAGCCAGTCTGTGCACTTGGAGGAAATGGGATGGGAGAAATTCAGGAAAATAGATCAAACAAGAAGTATATTTTTGTTTAATCTCTTTAAATAGTAGAATAATATTATGTGCCCTTTGGGGGCATGTCCCTGGCTGTTTGTAACAATTTATGAGTATTACTCACCCACATGCAACAAGACCTGTTAACAACTGCACAGACTCCTCGCTTCACAGCCAGAAAATAACTAGCAACATGAAATTCTCTAATACCATGACCTCTAAAGTATGGTGAAATATCAATTGTGTTATACGTTTGGCTCATTTCTTTTCTGTGTATTATTACACTGCTGTCTTGCAGAGGATAACACCTACTACACTGCCTCTCTTCTAGGGGAAACTTTTCTAAAGTAACCATTTGTGTTGCTTTAGAAGAAGCCAGTCTCAGGCTGGCTTCTTGGGAGGGTCCAGTGTGACTACACTAATACACTTACTCTCCGGTTGGCATTGCTACAGAAATTCTCATTATTGTTTCTATCTTCTGTGATGTGTTTTGTGTACTTTTTTTAAAGGATCCCCTAGAAAAGTAACATTGGAAGGCAATTCCCCTCACGTATTTCCCATACCCTTCTTAATGATGATCTTCGTAGGCCTGGCCAATTTTTAATAACCTTGGAAGATTCAATAATTTTTTTTAAGTCAGAACTTGTTAATTTCGGTGGAGAAATTCCCAATTAGATATCTCCATGGAGATATCTTACTTTGCTGTGTTGTTTATGGTAGGCAGTCAACTTTGCAATTGTAGAATTCACTTCCGCTAAGCTTTATGTAAAGCTGTCATTTGGTGTTGTGAGGAAAGGGTAGGGAAGAATGTGCACACTTATTGTAGTTGTGAAATTTTGCACACACCTTGGCTAAGCTAGTTACATGTTTTTTACTTTGCCTTCCTTGCTTCTGTTGATTAGCAGGCAGGAAGGAAGTCCACGATGCACCCAGATGGGCAGAGTAAGAGCCAGGGTGGTAAATTTGCTCCCATCTCTTGACTCGAAATAGCTTTGATTGAACTTGTGTTTTCCAACCCTAATTTCCCAAAGTTCTCAGTAGTTAGCGTATTAGCCCCTGGCCAAGAGTCAGGAAGAATAAGACCTTAAGAAAATGTTTTTCAAAGAACATCCTCTATATCCAGGAATAATTGAATGCCAGTCAGCTTATTGGACACAGTCAATGCCAGGATGGAAAGTGGACTGTTTGAATCGGGGTAATGAGCACCAGCTGTGCCTTTTCTAGCTCCTGTATACCCTGTGCACACTCCCCAAGTAAAGAAATATTATCACTTTTCTTGTTTTGAGAATAGTGCTCTTCCTCCTTCTAGTCCCTGTTGAGCAAGAGATGCAAGCATTTCTGAAAGTTTTGTCTAGTTAACCTCGATGGCAGAGTGTGTGAGTATTTCATTTCCTCCAGTAGAGTCAAAATTCGTTCAATCATGTAGGTGCAATTTTCACTTCAATAAGGAGGCCTCTGTTGCTGATCCAATTTTAAAGGGAGCTTTTCCCATTACCCGGGGTGTAATAGAAACCTCAGTGCACAGAGCAACCAGCTCTGCCCCTGGAAATGCTTCAGTCATAAGTGTCAAGTGTGCCACCAGGAGTTGCCTCTTTTGTGCCAGTGCCTTTGGGATGAATCTGGGGGCCGCTTATACCAAAGTCTATGGGTTGGATTCCCTGTCCATCTGATCCAGGGGCTCCAGGAAAGAAGCTTGGGGGTGGCTCACACATATAATTGTAAGTCCTGCATTCAAGGCTCTGGTGGGAGAACTACAGTGAAAACCTTTTTTAGTTCATCTAGTACTTGTCTTCTCTCAGGTCTCAGGGAAATGTGGGAGATTTAGGGTGACTATAAATGAGGCCGACAAACAAGAGAGGAGAGGAATGTGTTGACACCAGGACCCAAACATGTCTACTAAATGTTATGTGTGCTCAGTTGTTCAGTTGGGTCCAACTCTTTGTAACCTCGTGGACTGTAGCCCACCAGGCTCCTCTATCTGTGGAATTTTCCGGGCAAGAATACTAGAGCAGGTTGCCATTCCCTCCACCAGGGGATCTTCCTGACCCAGGGATCGAACCTGCGTCTCTTGTGTCTTCTGCATTGGTAGGTGTACATTTACCATTGTGTCACCTTGTGTCTCCTTTATTGACATAGGAGATTGGAGCTCTAAGAGGTTACCTTTTACCAGTTTGGGATGGGAGTTTTTTTGTGTTGATGGCACTCGCCACCTCCCTGTCATACTCTAAATATAAAGAAAGACAGCCTCTGCTCCTTTAGCTCCTGGACTGGTCCTTAAGGAGAGTCTGGGCTTTAAGACAAGACAGGGGACATAGTCCCTCCTCCCAAGGATAATCAACGGGCATATCCTTCTTGACCACCCATCTGTATTCTCTGTATTTATTAGTTTGTATGCGGTTATTGGCAAAGCAGAATGAATTATCCTCAGTCCGTGAGAGGGCACAGTCCTCTTTCCTAGGGTCCTCCCCTTTGTCTGGTCTTTCTCCAATAATTTGGGCACCTACTTCCTTGCCATGTGGTGTTCTGATGGAAGCAGCTATGAGCATCTCACAGTTTGAAGCATCTTTGGTGTTCAGTGTTCAACCACTGAATACCCACTTTTGGACATGTTGGGTGTTCCATAGGATACCGACCGTATCTGGAGTCCTGAGGAAGGCACAGATACTAATCTCCTTGCCTTTAGTCACTTGAAGTGATACTGTAGCTGGCTCAGTCCAAGGCTTGGACTCTGAATATCACTCAGGAAAGGATCTAGATTGATACCAAGCACAACTAATCCCAGAGTGGCAGCTGCAGAGGTATTGCCAGCTGTTTACAAGGGCATCTCCCCCAACTGCACTTAGGAGACAGGTCTTGAGCTGGCATCTCCATTAGTCAGTTTATTTACCTGTCATAGTGGTCCCTAAGTGCCTCTTGCAGCAGAGCACCCCAAATCACCAGCCTGGCCCCAGGGACCTCCCACTGCTATAGCCAGTTCTGGGAAAATGGGGAGCCCACCACTGGTACAGGAGCACACAGGATGTCCAGCAGCTGCCTGGTGGAGGCACAGGCTTGTGTGCTGACTTATCTCCCTGGATAGATCAGCATCTCTGATCCCAAAATCCAGTTCCAATGGTTCACTTGGGTACTAATATTGGTTAGCCAATTTGATGAGGCATAGGGAAGATGAGAGAAACATAGAATGTAATAGAAAAGAGCAATGCAATAGTTAACTGACCATGGCTAAATGTTCCCAATTTTGAGCCCCAGCCACTTAAGGCCATCCAAGATCATTTTAGAAACTAGATTGTCCTATTGATGAGACAGACCCCATTATCTATGTCCTGATCAATCCAAAGTACTCTATTTTTCCTCATTACCACTGTTAAGAGGATTGAGGGATTTTGAGGTTCACCAAGGTAAAAGATACGGCCACAATGTGGAATTGAAAATATTTAAAGAGTTAATGACCACAGATTTCAAAAACTGTAGACAGACATCTAGGAGTCTACAGATTCAAGGAGTTCTACAAGTATTTCAGCAAAATAAGCACAGATGATCACCACACGTAAATACGTGACAGTGAAACTCCTGAAAACAAACAACAAAAACATTTCTAGGAGCAGCCAGAAGAGGAAGAATGACATATTACCCACATGGAAGAAAAACAAAGAAAAAAAAGGCCATTAGTTGATGTCCTGTATTAGATTCCTAGGACAGCTACAACAAAGTAATGCAACTTGATTGTTTAAGTACAAGAAATTAATTCCCTTACAGCACATGAGGCAGGAGGTCCAAACTCAGGGTGCACACAGGATGTTTCACAGGAGAATCCTTCCTTGCCCCTTCCAGTTTCTGGTGGCTCCAGGTGTTCCTTGGCTTCAGTTCAGTTCAGTTGCTCGGTCATATCTGATTCTTTGTGACCCCGTGGAGGGCAGCATGCCAGGCTTCCCTGTCCATCACTGACACCTAGAGCTTACTCAAACTCCTGTCCTTCAAATCGGAGATGTCATCCAACCATGTCATCCTCTGTCGTCCCCTGCTCCTCCCACCTTTAATCTTTCCCAGCATCAGGGTCTTTTCTAGTGAGTCAGTTCTTCACATTAGGTGGCCACAGTATTGGAGTTTCAGCTTCAGCATCAGTCCTTCCAATGAATATTCAGGACTGATTTCCTTAGGTTGAACTGGTTGGATCTCCTTGCAGTCCAAGGGGCCCTCAAGAGTCATCTCCAACACCACAGTTCAAAAGCATCAATTCTGTGCTCAACTTTCTTTATAGTCCAACTCTCACATCCATACATGACTTCTGGAAAAACCATAGCTTTGACTAGACAGACCTTTGTTGGCAAAGTAGTCTCTGCTTTTTAATATGCTATCTAGGTTGGTCATAACTTTTCTCCCAAGGAGTAAGCATCTTTTAATTTCATGCTGCAAGTCTCCTTCTGCAGTGATTTTAGAGCCGAAGAAAATAAAGTCTGTCACTCTTTCCATTGTTTCCCCATCTATTTTCCATAAAGTGATGGGACCGGATTCCATGATCTTAGTTTTCTGAATTTGAGCTTTAAGCCACATTTTCACTCTCTTCTTTCACTTTCATCAAGAGGCTTTTCAGTTGTTCGCTTTCTGCCATAAGGGTGGTGTCATCTGCATATCTGAGGTTATTGATATTTCTCCAGGCAATCTTGATTCCAGCTTGTCCTTCATCCAGCCTGGCATTTCACATTATGTACTCTGCATTTAAATTAAATAAGCAGGATGACAATATACAGCCTTGATGTACTCCTTTCTGGATTTGGAACCAGTCTTTTGTTCCATGTCCGGTTCTAACTGTTGTTTCTTGACCTGCATACAGATTTCTCAGGAGGCAGGTCATGTGGTCTGGTATTTCCATCTCTTGAAGAATTGTCCACAGTTTGTTATGATCCACACAGTCAAAGTCTTTGGCATAGTCAATAAAGCAGAAGTAGATGTTTTACTGGAACTCTCTTGCTTTTTTGTTGATCCAATAGATATTGGCAATTTGATCTCTTGTTTTCCTGCCTTTTCTAAATCCAGCTTGAACATCTGGAAGTTCATGGGTTACATACTGTTAAAACCTTGTTTGGAGAATTTTGAGCATTACTTTGCTAGCATATGAGGTGAGTGTAATTGTGCAGTAGTTTGAACATTCTTTGGTACTGTCTTTCTTTGGGATTGGAATGAAAACTGACTTTTTCCAGTCCTGTGGCCACTGCTGAGTTTTCCAAATTTGCTGGTATATGGAGTGCAGCACATTCCCAGCATCATCTTTTAGGATTTGAAATAGCTCAACTGGGATTCCATCACCTCCACTAGCTTTTTTCATAGTGATACTTCCTAAGGCCCACTGGACTTTGCATTCTAGGATGTCTGGCTCTAGGTGAGTGATCAGACCATTGTGGCTATCTGGGTCATGTAGATCTTTTTTTGTATAGTTCTTCTGTGTATTCTTGTCACCTCTTAATATTTTCTGCTTCTGTTAGGTCCATATGATTTCTGTCCTTTATTGTTCCCATCTTTGGCTTATGACAGCATAACTCCTGTATCTGCCACCATCTTCACATGGCTGCCTCTCTGTCCATTCCTCCTCTGTGAATAGATCAGATTTAGGATTATTCTTGAATCCAGGATAATTTTATCTAGGGATCTTCAACTAGTTGTATCTATAAGACTCTATTTCCAAATGAAGTGACATTTTAAGATTCTAGGTGAATACGAACTTTCAGGAGACAATGTTCAATCCACTACGTTTGTCTGAAGAAATGATTAGGATCGTAATACAATGGATTTTTAAAGAAAAAAAGTTCAAAAATGTAACCATTGAATTTTATAGCTAGCTAAAAGTATCTTATAATTACAAAAGCAAATTTAAAATATATTTATAGAAAAAGACAAAGGATTCATCAGAATCTACGTACACTGAAGAATATAAGAAAATTAATTCTGGAGGCAGAAGAAAACTGTTCTGAGATTGAAGTAAATAGACGAATGAAAAATAGAAGGAGCACATATATGTGGGCAAATCTAAAGGAACACTACTAAATAGAATATCTCTGAGGATTTACTAAAAAGAAAAATGCAGTGTTAAGTTGCTTTAAAGTGTTTTTAAGTTTTTACACATTCTCCTGAAAGTGAGAATAAAAATGTTTATTCAAATTAAGTAGGCTAAAATGCTTATGATAATATAAAGAGTAACTCCAAAATGCTAAAACAATATGCTAACAAATGTGATAATAGAACTAGAAATGAACTAAAGGAAACCTTTTAAATAGAAGGCAACAAAAAGAAAAAGGAGAGTAGTCTGGAAAAGACATATATTAATGGATCTGTATTTTAATATGTCCAGTTTAGTCTCAAATCTATTGGAATTACATTATATGTGATGGACAGCGAAGTCTGGCGTGCTGATATTTATGGGGTTGCAAAGAGTCGGACATGACTGAGTGACTGAACTAACTGAAATGAACTGATACTGACCAAATGTTCCAAATGAAAGTAAAAAATTGTATTATAATAAAAAGGAAAGGACAAGACTATACTATTTATAAGACAGAAAAGAACTGAGGGATTGCAGAGAGTCTGAAAGGAAAGAGTGCGAAGATATATATAAAAATATACTTAATAAAATAAATATTGGGTTCTATACTAATTTCAAAACACAGTGACCTTAAGAATGAAAGCTATACCAGAGTTACAGGCAGCAAACAAAAGGGATTGTTTCTATAGGAACAAAAAAGGAATTTTAAATTTTTGTATGTGGTAGTACAGCTGCACATATGTAAAGTGCAGTTTGACAGAATTAAAAAGATAAATAGAAAAATCCATAATTACACTTGGGGATTTTCATCCAAGACTGTCAGTAACTTATAATAAAGGAGCTTTTTTATTTTTTAAAGCAGGTAAAACAGTGGAAACAGTGTCAGACTTTGTTTTTTTGGGCTCCAAAATCACTGCAGATGCTGATTGCAGCCATGAAATTAAAAGACGCTTGCTCCTTGGAAGGAAAGTTATGACCAACCTTGATAGTATATTAAAAAGCAGAGACATTACTTTGCCGACCAAGGTCCGTCTAGTCAAGGCAATGGTTTTTCCCGTGGTCATGTATGGATGTGAGAGTTGGACTGTGAAGAAAGCTGATCGCCGAAGAATCGATGCTTTTGAACTGTGGTGTTGGAGAAGACTCTTGAGAGTCCCTTATACTGCAAGGAGATCCAACCAGTCCATTCTAAAGGAGATCAATCCTGGATGTTCATTGGAGGGACTGATGCTAAAGCTGAAACTCCAATACTTTGGCCACCTCATGAGACGAGTTGACTCACTGGAAAAGACTCTGATGCTGGGAAAGGTTGGGGGCGGGAGGAGAAGGGGACGACGGAGAATGAGATGGCTGGATGGCATCACCGACTCTGTGGACATGAGTTTGAGTGTACTCCGGGAGTTGGTGATGGACAGGGAGGCCTGGCGTGCTGTGATTCATGGGGTCGCAAAGGGTCGGACATGACTGAGCGACTTAACTGAACTGAACTGAACTGAACATACTTCAGAAGATTGCAAATAAATCAAACATGTCTTCTGAATCATCTCGAGTTGTTAGAAAATAAAAACCCTATCATAGCTAGTGAAAATTCTGTTCTTTGTAAACTATATACAGATTTCTAAAGTTAAAAAAATTTTAAATATTTTGAACTGGTGATTATAAATATGACATATAAAACCTTGTGTGATGCAATAAAAGTCATGGGCAAAGAAAAACTTAGTTCTAAAATTATGCTGTTGAAAAGAAGAAAGTCTGAAACTCAGTGGCTGTTTTCTACCTCAGTAAGTTTAAAAATAAACATCAAACTGAAATCAAAAACATGATATAAAGGTAATAATAAAAACAAGAGTTGTAATTAATGAACCTTAAATTTGCATGTGAACATATACCTATGTGAAGCAACAGTTAGAACTGGACATGGAACAACATACTGGTTCCAAATAGCAAAAGGAGTACATCAAGGTTGTTTATTGACACCCTGCTTATTTAACTTATATACAGAGCACATCATGAGAAACACTGGGCTGGATAAAGCACAAGCTGGAATCAAGGTTGCCAGGAGAAATATCAATAACCTCAGATATGCAGATGACACCACCCTTATGGCAGAAAGTGAAGAAGAACTATAGAGCCTCTTGATGAAAGTGAGAGGAGAATGAAAAAGTTGGCTTAAAGCTCAACATTCAAAAAACTAAGATCATGGCATCCGGTCCCATCGCTTCATGGCAAATAGATGGGGAAACTGGAAACAATGGCTGACTTTATTTTTCTGGGCTCCAAAATCACTGCAGATGGTGATTGCAGCCATGAAATTAAAAGATGCTTACTCCTTGGAAGGAAAGTTATGACCAACCTAGACAGCATATTAAAAAACAGAGACAGTACTTTGTCAACAAAGGTCCATCTAGTCAAAGCTATGGTATTTCCAGTGGTCATGTATGGATGTGAAAGTTGGACTATAAAGAAAGCTGAGTGCCAAATAACTGATGCTTTTGAACTGTGATGCTGGAGAAGACTCTTGAGAGTCCCTTGGACTGCACAGAAATCCAACCAGTCCATCCTAAAGGAGATCAGTGCTGGGTGTTCATTGGAAGGACTGATGTTGAAGCTGAAAATCCAATACATTGGCCACCTCATGTGAAGAGCTGACTCAATTGTAAAGACATTGATATTGGGTAAGACTGAGGGCAGGAGGAGAAGGGAAAACAGAGGTTGAGATGGTTGGATGGCATCACGGACTTGATGGACATGAGTTTGGGTGAACTCTGGGAATTGGTGATGGACAGGGAGGCCTGGAATGCTGTGGTTCATGGGGTAGCAAAAAGTTGGACACGACTGAGCAACTGAAATGAACTGGTATATCTAAGTATAAAAGAAAGAACCAAAAAGCAAAAACTTGAGCCTTTGGGGGAAAAAAAAAAACTAGTAAAATATCAACACTCTGGGAAAAAGGACTACAAGAAAACATAGAGAGATTTCTGTCAAGAACATCAGTTCAGTTTTTCAATCGTGTCCATCTCTTTGCGATCCCATGGACTGCAGCACA
The DNA here is from genome assembly GCF_049115385.1 of Moschus berezovskii. Lineage (NCBI taxonomy): Eukaryota > Metazoa > Chordata > Mammalia > Artiodactyla > Moschidae > Moschus > Moschus berezovskii. Next base: position 75,248,769 of record NC_142476.1, read on the forward strand.
CCAGGTCTCCCTATCCATCACCAACTCCTGGAGCTTACTCATACCCATATCCATCTAACTGGTGATGCAATCCAACCACCTCATCCTCTGTTGTCCCCTTCTCCTCCCGCCTTCAATCTTTCCCAGCATCAGGGTCTTTTCCAGTGAGTCGGTTCTTCACATTAGGTGGCCAAAATATTGGAGTTTCAGCTTCAGCATCAGACCTTCCAATGAATATTCAGGACTGATTTCCTTTAGGATGGACTGGCTGGATCTCCTTGCAGTCCATGGGACTCTCAAGAGTCTTCTCCAACACTACAGTTCAAAAGCATCAATTTTTCGGCCCTCAGTTTTCTTTTCAATCCAACTCTTACATCCATACATGACTATTGGAAAAGCCATAGCTTTGACTCAGACCTTTGTTGGCAAAGTAATTTCCTGAACATAGATGTACCCTAAACACAATATTATACAAACTAAATGCAGCAAGATATAAAAAGAATTCTACATCAGAATCTAGATGGATTAATTTTAGGTATCTCTCATTTGTATAGTATTGAAAATGGATCAATGCAATTCACATCATGAGAAAGAGAAAACCCATGAATCTTTTTCAACATGTACAGAAAGAATATTTGATTAAAAATCAACAAAAGGGGATTTCTTAATCTGAAATAAAGCTAAGAAATGTGATAACCCACTTGTATTCTAAAATATCCTCATCAAAGTAGTCAGCTCAGTAAGACAAGAAAAGGGGGGAAAGGCTAAAATCTAGAAGAAAGAAAACCATTATTCACAGTTGATACAGCTGGTACATGTAGAAAATTCAAACAAGCTATTACAATTGCTAAACAAACCTATCATGTTTAGTTGTAAAGATAACATAACTATTTTATTTTATATACCAGCACTGAAAAACATGACATTAACACATGTTCAAAATCCAAACATCTTGGTTTATATCTAACAGAGGATGTATAGGATCTTTACAAAATATTAAAGTAAACTATCATAGTTCTAAATACTTGCAAGAATATATATGTATGTGAATTCAAAGACATCATTATAAAAATGATAATTCTCAAATTCATCTATAATCAAAGCAAGTTCAAGGATTCCAGTAGAGTTTTTTGTATACATGTATAGACATCTGTGAATGAGTGTACCTATCAGTCTCTCTATATACAGTCTGGATAGAAAGATAAATGGCTGACAAACAACTCAGAATGGAAATATATGAAGAACTAACAACTCAACGATGTGAAAAATCATGATTTGTATATTTTTATATGTACACTATGCAATAAAATTATTTATTTAGAAAGGAAAGAAAAATATCACAATATCACAATATAGGAAAAAAAATGGTTTGTGCTACTATTGGGAAATATGGATCACCATTTAAAGAAGCAGTGAATCCAAATTCTACCTAACATCATATGTCAAGTATCACAGATGAAGTAAAGGCAATCTTGAAATCAAAGATGAGAAAAGGAAGGGTATAAAACTGTTTGTGATGGAAATGCATAGAACTTTTAAACCATTTAATGGTCAAAACATAATATAAAATTAATCATTAATTAATATATTTTGGCAAGTATATTTGCCAAAAGTGATGCATAAAGTTAAATGACATATGTTAAATTAAGACAATATATTTACAATTTTCAAAACGACACTGATATCCATTTTTCTTAAAAGTCTTTCAAATGGAAAAATCTAGGGCCACCAATTCTTTAAAAAGAATAAGAAATCCCACAAATATCCGATTTACAAAAATCTAGAAGAATAAGAAATGTAAGAAGATATGGATAAATATATTAGAAATCATAGTAATGGAAATTAACACAATATTTTCATTTCCTAGGGCTGTGAAACAAAGTACCACAAACTGGGTGGCTTAAACAACAGAAATATATTCTGTCACATTTGAGGAGAGTAGAAGTCCAAATTCAAGTTGTGGGCACATTTGGTTCCTTCCAAGGGCTCTGAGGGAGAATGTGTTCCCATCCCCCATCCCCTGGCTTCTTGTGATGGCCAGCAGTCCTTGACTTGCAGGTCCATCACTCTGATCTCTGCCTCCATCTTCACATGACATTCTCCCAGTGACTCTGTCTTCGCATGGCTGTATTCCTATAAGGACATTCATCATTTTGGACTAGGAACCCACATTATTCCAATATGACCTTATTGTTGAATAAGTTCATGTATAACATGTCTATTTCCAAGTCAGGTGACATTCTGAGGCACTGGAGGTTAGGACTTGAGCATACCTTTCTAGGCGAACTCAATTCAATCTGTCAAAGATAACAATGAGATGTCACTTTGCATTCATTTTGTTGATGAGTAGAAAATGTCAAATGTTTCCATGCATGTGGGTCTCTTGGAAGCCTCAGGACTGGCTCTGAAATGTTCATTTGGTATAACTATTTCAGAGGACAAGCTGGTGCTATATATTTCAATGAGTTGAAACTATACACTAAAATGCAGAATTTATCATCTTGGGTATCTCTTCAAAAGACATAGGTCCAAAAAGAACAGATATGAAGATGCCCATTATTTATAGCATTTAGGAATGGGACACAGTCCAGTCCCAAAAGAAGTATGTGAAATGGTGTGAATAGTCAACACGGGACATCACAGAGCTCTTAGAAGAGAGTACCTGTGCAAATGGAAATATAAATGTCTTTCAAAAATAATAGAGAAAAAAAAGTAAAGTACAGGACAAAATGATTCTTAACTCATTATCTTTACATACATTACAATAAAGTCCAATAAAATTATAAAACAAGATTCATTCTAACACATACAGGCAGTAGTGTATGACTTAATATAGTAAACGAGATAAAAGGGAGTGAGAATCAGAGATTAATTAGATGAAATTGGGGGAGGCATTGAATGAGCAAACAGTATGCCAAACTGAGGCTTCTGAGTTACCCTAAGAAGCATGGTTAATTTATTTTATTTTTTATTTATTTTTTGTGAAATAATTTATCTTTATTTTAAACTTTTAAATTTATTTATTTTAATTGGAAGCTAATTACTTTACATTATTGTATTGGTTTTGCCATACATTGACATGAATCTGCCCCGTGTGTACATGTGTTCCCCATCTTGAACCCCCCTCCCACCTCCCTCGTTGTTGTACTTTTATTTTCTTTTGGTCTCACTATGAGGCATGTGCCATCTTAGTTCCGTGACCAGGAATCGAATCAGTCCCCCTGCAGTGGAAGCAAGAGTCTTAATCACTGGGCTGCCGGTGAAGTCCAAAAGCATGGTTAATTTCGTGCCTTACTCCTAGGGTGTGATGAGCAGAATTAAAATGACCCTCAATGACTGATATGGCTATATTATCTTGTCCCTTGAATTTAGGCAGGTTTTTTGAATATGACGAGAGGTCAGTCTTTTGATTATGCCCTGTTATATAACAAAAGGAATTTTGCAGGTGCAATTAAAAGAAAATTACATTAGCCTCACCTTATCAGATAATCCTTCTTCAGAGGGACTGGGCCCTCCATGAAATCATGGAGATCATACCCTTGATCAAGTAAACTCTCCTGTTGTGAGAGGCTCTATAGAGGAAGTGACATGGAAAAAAAACTCAGTTCAGCCTCTAAGAGGTAAAGTAGTCCTCGGCTTATAACTGTCAAGAAAACAGAACTTTAAACTTAACAACCACAGATAATGGATTGTGCCAACTTCCATGGGAACCTGGAAGAGGATCCAGGGCTCCAGGAATGAACAAACCCAGTCCAGCTGACATCACTCACTGCTGCCTTGTGAGACCCTGAACAGAGGGCTCAGTGAGGCTGTACCCAGACTCCTAACCTCTGGAAACTGAGCTGATAAATGCTGTTGTTTTCTGGCCTCTGAGTTTGTAACAATTAGTTACATCTATAGATAACTAATACAGAAAAATACTTCTACTTTTGAGGTCAAAAGCAAAAATAAAAATGAAAAAAAGATGGAAAGTAAAGCTCTCATGCTTTATTGGTGTTTTATATATATATATATATATAAGTAATTTGTTAAGCTTCCTTAAACAGTAGACTTAACTCGTTTTGTTTTCTTTTATGTCATCATCCTTTCTTGGCTTTTCACACAGATTTTAACCAGCTGTTGCACTAGGTGCGTTAGATACTAAAGCAAATAAATGAACAAAGCCCAAGGCAGGGAAATGATATGGTTACTACCCCGAAAACGTTCAAACCTAGACAGTGTACTGAAAAGCAGAGATATTACTTTGCCGATAAAGATCCACATAGTTAAAATTATGATTTTTCCAGCAGTCATGTATGGGTGTGAAGCTGTACATAAAGAAGGCTGAGCACCAAAGAACTGATGCTTTTGAATTGTGGTGCTGGAGAAGACTCTTGAGAGTCCTTTGGACTGCAAAGAGATCAAACTAGTTATTCCTAAAGGAAATTCACCATCAATATCCATTGGAAGGATTGAAGCTGAAGGTCCAATACTTTGGCCACTTGATGTGAAGAGTCAAGTCATTGGAAAACGCCCTGATGCTGGGAAAGATTGAAGGCAAAAGGAGAACGGGGCAGCAGAGGATGAGATCGTTGGATATCATCACTGACTCAGTGGACATGCTGCTGCTGCTGCTGCTAAGTCACTTCAGTCGTGTCCAGCTCTGTGCGACCCCATAGACGGCAGCCCACCAGGCTCCCCCATCCCTGGGATTTTCCAGGCAAGAACACTGGAGTGGGCTGCCATTTCCTTCTCCAGTGCATGAAAGTGAAAAGTGAAAGTGAAGTCGCTCAGTCGTGTCCAACTCTTAGTGACCTCCATGGACTGCAGCCTACCAGGCTCCTCCGTCCATGGGATTTTCCAGGCAAGAGTACTGGAGTGGGGTGTCATTGCCTTCTCCGCAATGGACATGAATCTAAGCTAACTCCTGGAGATGGTGAAGGACAGGGAAGCCTGGCGTGCTGCAGTCTGTGGGGTCACAGTCTGACATGACTGAGTGACTGAACAACACCCTGAAAAAGCATATCATATTGGGGAAAACAGGAAGTTACAACAGATCTTGATCTGTGTAATATAAGTGCCTGACATTGATCTTTTGACTGCAAAGGTGATCATTTCAAAAGACACACATTTTGATTAAACTTATCAGCAGGTGAATTACAGTTACTACCAAAACAGCCAGATAAGGAATTAACTGCCTCCATCCAGGAAGGTCCCTCTCTCAGAAAGCCCTGTGTAACTTAGATAACTGACAATTTGGGTGAGTATTTCTCCTGTCCTATGTCTTAATTCCTGTTTGCATGCTTTAAATTAGCCAATGAAGAGTAAACACACAAAACTCTAGGCACCTAACCCTCATCCCTAGTAAAGGCAAAGACCCAGATATTCTTTCTTTCTCCCCCGTCCCCTGCACCGCTAACCTCATTGTATGGCTCCCAAACTTGTTCTGTACCATCCAGGACTTATGAGTAATAGTAAATCTTTTTCCTCAAAATTCCCTGGTGGTATTTGCTGAAGGGCATCTTTCAGTCATCATAAGAACCACAAAGGCTGGTCCAGACACACACTGGCCCTATTGGGACAGTTCTGTGGGGGTTTGAAAAAAGTGATGCAGGCCCAGGTGAGTGCCTCAGGCATCCCTGGCCCATAGCATCTATATCAGTAGGCTGGAACCAACACTGTCTCATGTTTCTAACAGGCAAAAGTTTAGTAAATCTAACAAACTATGGTGTCCTTTGAATCCCTTGTTCATACTGGAATCACCTTCCTGATAGTATTTTTAGATCTCTCTCTTGTTCTAACTATGTTAGTCTATTTTCATCTTTAATAAGCTGAAAATGATCAAAGTTTTAGCAAATGAATTTAATTTTTTAGATCTTCTGGAATGCAAAAAAGACTTACTTAAATCCTGTCCTCTAGTTAGATTGTACAGGGTGAATTTATAACACTGAGATCATCAACCTCATTAGGAACCACAAGCTAAACCCTCCTAAAGATTAATTAGAACACATTTCCTAGAGATTATGTTTCATAATGGAGGGTGAATCACAGTTCTTTATGACTACTTCTGAAAGGTTTCTTATATACCTTTTATGTTTTGACAAATCCTGGGATAGTTTGTACTGAAGCATATGAAAAGCTAGGCTAATTAAAATAATTTATTAAATAAATGTATTTATTCTGTAAATGCCAGAATAAAATATAATTCAATTTGCAATTAGTATTTGAGTAATAACATGTATTAAATGCATTTCTGCTTTTCCAATTTATTGCTCATACATAATTACCAATTTAATATTTAATTATCACTTTTAAAACATAATGTAGTCACTATTAAAAGGAAAATGTTTTGTTGAAACCAAATTTTGACAACAGCAAAGCTTTGTATAAGAATACATTTCATTATTTTTTTTCTGGGCTCTCAGGAAGAATTTTGTTTCCTGAGACCCTTACAATCAGGTTGTAGGACTGATTTTTGGCCAATGGAATATGGGTAAAAATGATACAGATGATTTCGATACACAACTATAAATCTACTTGGGAGAACTTCCACTGTATTTATTCTCCCTTTGCAATGACCAAAGAAATTATATCTTGAAGCTGGTAGCATCAAAATATGGAAGAAGTTTGAATATTTAAATGAAGGCATTTAACAGAGCTCTCACTGAGCACATTAGAGAGTAACACAAGAAGCAATAAAATGTTATTTCATTAAGCCACTGCTATTTGGGGTTTGTTTTACTGCAGCATAGCTTATCCTGCTCTAATACAATAATCAATGTAGTTTTATTTGCCTTCTAAAGTAGCATTTGCAAATTTGATGTGGGGTTGTATTATGTTTGGTCAGCAGAATTTTAAAAAATTGACTCTCTATGCCTTTAGATGCAGAATGTACTATTCCATCACTATTGCATGTTATATGCCTTCTTTATTAATTTATTTACATGACAGGCCTTGGAATCCATTTGGGTTTGCAGACCAGGGCTATACCTGGGTCTTATTTAATGGTATCAAGGCTGAGCAAACACTAAATTTCATGTACTTTTCTGTCTGTATGAATTATTGGATGCTTCTCAAAGTCACAAGTAACAGTAACAGTTGGATAAATTTTAAAATCTGACATTTTCAAAAGATACTGCACATGATTCAAGAAAAAAAATATAGATAACCTGAAATATGGAACTATTCCACCTATGGTAAATGATAAACAGATAAACCCACACCATCTTGCAATATTTATAACTATGAAATTAAGGCTTCTCGGAATCAAAACTATATACCCTAGGTATATAAATTTTATGTGATTTAATTAAACTGGGCTATGGTTCCAGGCAGGAACATGCTGCTAGATTCAAGCTCCGTCTGAGGGTATGTAAATATTTCACTTGCTCAAGAAGTGCTAAAGTTTCACCACAAAACCATTTTAAAGTAGTCATAATTTTATTTTCATATTGATATATAAATTTTATAAATTGGGATTAGATCAAAACAGGATACTATATTCCACTAGCCCTAGTGGATAAATTCTAGATATCTTTTCTTAACCCCAGATCAATATTCTTTCTCATTGGCTTTCTAGAATTGCTTTAAAGAATATACTTTACATCACTTTACTGACTAGTCCTTTTATTTTAAGGACTTCAATAGTAACTGTTGGTAGAGAAACAGACAAGGTATCTAACGTTAACACTGGATAAGTGAAAAAAAAATCTTTCAGAATCATTGTCTCGGATCAATAATATTGACACTTTTTGTAAACAGTCCTAGAGAAACAGTCCTAGAGAAACATATTGATGAGATCATTATGACCAACCTTGATAGTATATTAAAAAGCAGAGACATTATTTTGCCAACAAAGGTCCATCTAGTCAAGGCTATGGTTTTTCCCGTGGTCATGTATGGATGTGAGAGTTGGACTGTGAAGAAAGCTGATCGCCGAAGAATTGATGCTTTTGAACTGTGGTGCTGGAGAAGACTCTTGAGAGTTCCTTGGACTGCAAGGAGATCCAACCAGTCCATTCTAAAGGAGATCAATCCTGGGTGTTCATTGGAAGGACTGATGCTAAAGCTGAAACTGCAATACTTTGGCCACCTCATGACGAGTTGACTCACTGGAAAAGACTCTGATGCTGGGAAAGGTTGGGGCGGGAGGAGAAGGGGACGACAGAGAATGAGATGGCTGGATGGCATCACCGACTCTGTGGACATGAGTTTGAGTGAACTCCGGGAGTTGTTGATGGACAGGGAGGCCTGGCGTGCTGTGATTCATGGGGTCGCGGAGAGTCGGACACGACTGAGTGACTAAACTGAATTGAACTGAAGCATACAATTTCCTAAAGGAAATCAGTCCTGAATATTCACTGGAAGGACTGATGCTGAAGCTGAAACTCCAATACTTTGGCCACCTTATGTGAAGAACTAACTCATTGGAAAAGACCCTGACGTTGGGAAAGATTGACGGCAGAAGGAGAAGGGGATGACGGAGGATGAGATGGTTGGATGGCATCACCGACTCAATGGACATGAGTTTGAGTAAGCTCCATGAGTTGGTGATGGGCAGGGAAGCCTGGCGTGCTGCAGTTCATAGCGTCTCAAAGAGTCAGCACGACTGAGCAACTGATCTGAACTGAAGCATACAATGCTACTGGTTTCCCTGGTGGCTCAGTTGGTAAAGAATCTGCCTGCAATGCAGAGAGACCTAGGTTCGGTCCCTGGGTTGGGAAGAGCCCCTGAGAAGGAAATGGCAACTCACTTCAGTATTCTTGTCTGGGAAATCCCATGGGCAGAGGAACAGGGTGGGCTACAGTCCATGAGGTTGAAGACTTCGATGCTACACCACCACATACAATGCTACATTTCAAGAGATTCTAATTCCCTAACATGCTTCCTTAGATATGTTTCACATGAACACAGTTTACACCACACATTTTTTGTCAGCCTGCCTATCCTTCCTCTATCAAAAGCTTTCTTCTGTATACAGTACAAATAATTCCTCTATAGTGCTTCTGGCTCTCTGACACTAAAATCATTTGCACATTTTATTACTCATATTTAGTTTCCACTTCTTTTTTTTTTTTTTTGCATAACATCAATGTAAATAAGAGGTGAGAACATAAGGTCTTCAAGTCTTTCTTGATCATACTCACAACACTATGCAGAGGAGCAGCCCTCTAGATTCCCAGAAAATATTGGTGCTCTTCAAATCCCCTGTAGATGTTTAATCATCATCTTCTCTTATAAGCTCTTGGTTAGTCTATTGTTTGCCTTATTCATTAACTCACACAGCTACAGTGCTAAAATATTGACATAGAAAGGTTTTCTAAAACTTTCCGTGGTTAGAGACTTTTAGCACAGAGTATAAGTCAAGTAAAGATAAGACACTTGAGTGGGGTCTTCCAGGGAACCACAGAACAGATCAAATACTGACAATTTATTGGCCACAACAGTTTGAAAGAACTCCAGCTTCATTCTGCTCCCTTTAATCTGATCCCAGGAATGTGGACTATTGTTTTTCCAAGACTATTTCTTTAACTGAGGTATAGGAAAAGTCATTAAAGCACATAAAAAATGCCACAAACACACTGTTCCTACAGATATTCAATCATTTTCTTGAGCACTCTCCAAATTACTACAAGCCATGGCTAATTTTCAGAGTTCTTAAAATTGTGATTCTTCCTATTTTTGCCATTCTTTTCCATTGCTTTCATGGGCAGGTGAATTTTTGGAAGTTTTTACTCTGCTGGGTGTTTGCTTAGTCTCTCAGTCATGTCCGACTCTTTGTGACCCCATGGACTGTAGCCCACCATGCTCCTCTGTCCATAGGGATTCTCCAGGCTAGAATACTGGAGTGGGTTGCCATGCCTTCCTCCAGGGGATCTTTCCAAGCCAGGGATTGAACCCAGGTCTCCCACATTTCAGGCAGATTCTTTACCATCTGAGCCACCAGGGAAGCCCAAGAATACTGGAGTACTCGTGTAGCCTATTCCTTCTCCAGGGGAATTTCCCAACCCAGGAATCAGACTAAGGTCTCCTGCATTGCAGGCAGATTCTTTAACAGCTGAGCTGTAGGAGACAGGAAGAATAAAAGAAAAGCAGGTCCCAAGAGGGCCACAAAAGAAATTTATAATTATTGATAAACTGGATGCTATAACGCATGAGACTCTTGGAACAAGTCCAGAGGGAACAGTTCATAATCTTGAAAACAAGATATGATCCTGGGGTTGGACCAGACTGTTTCTCAATTGGCGTCTCAGAGACACATGTTGTATGTATCTAGTGGAAAATATATAGATAAGAATATTAGTCATAGTTACTGATTTGTTATTGATTACTGTTTCCTAATTACTCAATGGTTAATGATCATTTTGTGCTTTGGCCCTGAAGGCCACATGAGTTATAGTTTGCTGCTGCTAAGTCACTTCAGTCATGTCCGACTCTGTGTGACCCCATAGATGGCAGCCCACCAGGCTCCCCCGTCCCTGGGATTCTCCAGGCAAGAACACTGGAGTGGGTTGCCATTTCCTTCTCCAATGTGTGAAAGTGAAAAGTGAAAGTGAAGTCGTTCAGTCACGTCTGACTCGTAGCGACCCCGTGGACTACAGCCTACTAGGCTCCTCCATCCATGGGATTTTCCAGGCAAGAGTACTGGAGTGGCTTGCCATTGCCTTCTCCGAGTTATAGTTTAATTCCCCACATATTCTTTCCTTCATGGCTGAAAGTATGATAAAGCTGGCTTGGATTCAGTTTCGGCACCTTCACCTTGGAGCAGTGTTGGTCCCCTGATCCTCGCTTTTCACTGAATTCTTTTGTCTCATTTCTCATTCTCTCCCTGTATCGCGCTTCCAGAAACCCTGCTTGTCGAGCTGGTCTCGACACTGAGCTACCTTGGGAGCTAATTTACTCTGCTAATATCACTGCTATCCCCAAATTACACCCTAAAATGTTAGTACTATGACTAATTTGCTTTTTTTCTTCAGGAATTCCTGTTATACATATTTTCAATATTCTTTGAAAGTCTTCTATATCTATTCCCTTCTCTTATCTCTTCATTTTTTAAAAAAATTATCTTACCCTCTCTTTACCTACTCATTTTTTACTTCTGTCTCTTCTTTCTTGAAATACAATTTGTTCTTTATTCTTTATACTTTTAAGCTGATTTGAGATCATTTTAATTTTCTTCTTCAACTTCTTTCCTGAGTCTCCGAGTCCTCATTTCATATCTTCATGCTGTTTGTGCATTCCTATTCTGAATATGTGAGTTGTAATTTATGAACTAAAAATATTTATTTCAGGTATAGTGTTATCAATGTCCTCAAATTTTTATCTGTAGCATTTCAGCATGTTCTTGAATGTTGAAAGGTTTATATTGTTTTGCTACAATTTCTTTCTAGGGTTGCTTTTGCTTTTTCCTTATATTATTGTTTATATGCATTTCAGTTTTCCAGAAAAAGCAGTCTCAGGAGGTCATAAAAATTGTGATGTGCATAGGTACAAAAGATTTCAGGTAGCTTTTATGGTTTCTGTGTGTAAGCAGCCATCTCTCTACACATATCATCTCTTGTTATTCCCAGACTTGCTCACTGTGTTCTAGACAGTTGAATATGCCAAATATGATCCTGTCTCAATAGCTTTTTCTCCAGATATATGCATTAATTGCTCTCACATTTCTTTCATTTCTATATGTCTCAGCTCAAGTCAAGGTTTGTGCTCAACAAATTCCTGAATAGGTGAGTTGTAGGCCCCATTTTATATAAGAGGAAACAAAGCCCAGAGAAGTGAGTTTACTTCCTCAGAGAAACCAGTCAGTTATAAGATTACTCAGACAATCAGTAATCCAGAGATGATGATCCACCCAGCCTACAATGCTTCTCTCTCGTATCAATCTGTGACACAGTATATTTCTCAATCAGTATCAACGTATCACAAAACCAGTGCTATCCATTACTTCAGTGTCTATTTTTTTATTATTTTATATATGCTAAAATTAAACAGCTTCCAAAATATATATTAGCAGTATCAGGCTAGTATATTGAAGCTAGAAAATTATCTATAGTCAATACTTGAGATTAAGAGTTAGAATAAGGAACATTCATTGAATATTTAACTGATAATATATCATCTTCTTTACATACCTTACATAAACATTTATAATATAATAAAAGGAATCAAGATTGCTAGGAGAAATATCAATAACTTCAGATATGCAGATGACACCACCCATATGGCACAAAGTGAAGAGGAACTAAAAAGTCTCTTGATGAAAGTGAAAGAGGAGAGTGAAAAATTTGGCTTAAAGCTCAACATTCAGAAAACTAAGATCATGGCACTGGTCCCATCACTTCATGGGAAATAGATGGGGAGACAGTGGAAACAGTGTCAGACTTTACTTTTCTGGGCTCCAAAATCACTGCAGATGGTGATTGCAGCCATGAAATTAAAAGACACTCCTTGGAAGGAAAGTTATGACCAACCTAGATAGCATATTAAAAAGCAGAGACATTACTTTGCCAACCAAGGTCCGTCTAGTCAAGGCTATGGCTTTTCCAATGGTCATGTATGGACGTGAGAGTTGCACTGTGAAGAAAGCTGAGCACTGAAGAATTGATGCTTTTGAACTGTGGTATTGGGGAAGACTCTTGAGAGTCCCTTGGACTGCAAGGAGATCTAACCAGACCATCTTAAAGGAGATCAGTCCTGGGTGTTCATTGAAATTACTGATGCTGAGGCTGAAACTCCAATACTTTGGCCACCTCATGCAAAAAGTTGACTCATTGGAAAAGGCCCTAATGCTGGGAGGAATTGGGGGCGGGAGGAGAAGTGGACGACAGAGGATGGGATGGCTGGATGGCATCACTGATTTGATGCACATGACTTTGGGTGAACTCCGGGAGTTGGTGACGGACAGGGAGGCCTGGCGTGCTGCGATTCATGAGGTCACAAAGAGTCGGACATGACTGAGTTACTGAACTGAACTGAAAAGGAAAATAATTAAATATAAAGAGTAAATAGATTCAGTTCAGTTCACTTCAGTCGCTCAGTCGTGTCAAACTCTTTGTGACCCCATGAATCACAGCACGCCAGGCCTCCCTGTCCATCACCAACTCCCGGAGTTCACTCAAACTCAAGTGCATCGAATCAGTGATGCCATCCAGCCATCTCATTCTCTGTCGTCCCCGTCTCCTCCCACCCCCAATCCCTCCTAGCATCAGACTCTTTTCCAGTGAGTCAACTCGTCGCATGAGGTGGTCAAAGTATTGGAGTTTCAGCTTTAGCATCAGTCCTTCCAATGAACACCCAGGATTGATCTCCCTTAGAATAGACTGGTTGGATCTCCTTGCAGTCCAAGGGACTCTCAAGAGTCTTCTCCAGCACCACAGTTCAAAAGCATCAATTCTTAGGCGATCAGCTTTCTTCACAGTCCAACTCTCACATCCATACATGATCACGGGAAAAACCATTGCCTTGACTAGATGGACCTTGGTTGGCAAAGTAATGTCTCTGCTTTTTAATATGCTATCTAGGTTGGTCATAACTTTCCTTTCGTGGAGTAAGCGTCTTTTAATTTCCTGGCTGCAATCAGCATCTGCACTGATTTTGGAGCCCAAAAAAATAAAGTCAGCCACTGTTTCCTCTGTTTCCATCTATTTCCCATGAAGTGATGGGACCAGATGCCATGATCTTCATTTTCTGAATGTTGAGCTTCAAGCCAACTTTTTCACTTTCCTCTTTCACTTTCATCAAGAGGCTTTTGAGTTCCTCTTCACTTTCTGCCATTAGGGTAGTGTCATCTGCATATCTGAGGTTATTGATATTTCTCCCAACAATCTTGATTCCAGCTTGTGCTTCTTCCAGCCCAGCGTTCCTCATGATGTATTCTGCATAGAAGTTAAATAAGCAGGGTGACAATATACAACCTTGACGTACTCCCTTTCCTATTTGGAACCAGTCTGTTGTTCCATGTCCAGTTCTAACTGTTGCTTCCTAACCTGCATACAGTTTTCTCAAGAGGCAGGTCTGGTGGTCTGGTATTCCCATCTCTTTCATAATGTTCCACAGTTTATTGTGATTCACACAGTCAAAGGCTTTGGCATAGTCAATGAAGCAGAAATAGATGTTTTTCTGGAACTCTCTTGCTTTCTCCATGATCCAGCGGATGTTGGCAATTTGATCTCTGGTGCCTCTGCCTTTTCTAAAACCTGCTTGAACATCTGGGAGTTCACGGTTTACATACTGCTGAAGCCTGGCTTGGAGAATTTTGAGCATGACTTTACTAGTGTGTGAGATGAGTCAATGGTGCAGTAGTTTGAGCATTCTTTGGCATTGTCTTTGGGATTGGAATGAAGACTGACCTTTTCCAGTCCTGTGGCCACTGCTGAGTTGTCCAAATTTGCTGGCATATTGAGTGAAGCACTTTCACAGCATCATCTTTCAGGATTTGAAATAGCTCAACTGGAATTCCATCACCTCCACTAGCTTTGTTTGTCGTGATGCTCTCTAAGGCCCACTTGACTTCACATTCCAAGATGTCTGGTTCCAGGTGAGTGATCACACTATCGTGATTATCTTCATCATAAATAGATTAATAACATATAATTCATAGACCAACCTATCTACCAGGTGCATGTATGATGTCTAAAAATTATCACTAACAAAGTATCAAAATTAGGGTTGTGACAATCATATATAGGAACTGAAACTAAATACTATCATTCAAAATGTGTTTTATTTTGTAGGCTAAATATTGATAAATATCATGACAAAGTTATTAGACCACCTTACCTGCCTCCTGAGTAACCTGTTTTCAGGTCAAGCAGTAACAGTTAGAACTAGATATGGAACAACAGACTGGTTCAAAATTGGAAAAGGAGTGTCAAGGCTGTGTATTTTCACCCTGCTATTTATCTTATATTCAGAGTACATCATACGAAATACCATGCTGGATGAATCACAAGCTGGAATCAATATTGCCTGGAGAAATATCAAAATCCTCAGATATTCAGATGATAATACTCTAAAGGCAGAAAGCAAAGAGGAACTAAAGAGCCTCTTGATGAAGTTTAAAAAGGGAGAGTGAAAAAGCTGGCTTAAAACTCAATATTCAAAAAACTAAGATCATGGCACCTGGTCCCATCACTTCATGGCAAATAGATAGGCAGAAAAAAAATGGAAACACTGGCAGAGTTTATTTTCTTGGGCTCCAAAATCACTGCAGATGGTGATTGCAGCCATGAAATTAAAAGATGCTTGCTCCTTAGGATAAAAGCTATGACTAACCTAAATAGCATATTAAAAAGCAGAGATACCACTTTGCCAACAAAGGTCCACATAGTCAAAGCTGTGGCTTTTCCACCAGTCATGTATAGATGCAGGAGTTGGACCATAAAGAAGGCTGAGTGCTGAAGAATTGATGCTTTTGAACTATGATGCTGGAGAAGACTCTTAAAAGTTCCTTGGACAACAAGAAGATCTATCAACCCAGTCAATCCTAAATGAAATCAACTCTGAATATTCACTAGAAGGACTGATGCTAAAGCTGAAGCTCTAATAATTTGGTCACCTATGTGAAGAACTGACTCATTGGAAAAGACCTTGATGCTGGAAAGGATTGTGGGCAGGAGAAGGGGTGACAGAGGATGAGATGGTTGGATGATATCACCAGCTCAATGGACATGAATGTGAGTAAACTCTGGGGGATAGTGAAGGATAGGGAGGCTTTGTGTGCTGCAGTCCACTCAAAGAGTTGGACACAACTTAGGAACTGAACCAAAATGACAACAACATATTTAAACATATTGTTTGAACAATTTTGTGAGAATGAAATCATAAAGACATTAACACTCTATAGATATAAAAATAAATTATTAGAAATTGAGAAGAGAAAGGATCTAAGGAATTACTAATCTAATTATATCTTCTAATAATCAAACACAAATAAGATTGATTGTTTAGCACATATAGTTTGGTATAACCAAATCAAACACGACCAACGGAGTTCATAAAAACAATGATGAACTATATTGAAAGGGGTGCTATATTTATAATTTTTAAGTAGGCTTAAATTTCCTTCTTGTTGAAAAGAAGTGCCTCATAAAACACCAAGAATAAAATTTTTTTGCACAAGTGACCCAGTGAACCTCCTTGTCCATACAACCTTTATCCATTCTTTATTCAATCCATCATCTATAATACAGGCCAAGTGATTTTTTCAAAAATCCCAATCCCTTGATATCTTCCTCTGGCTTTCACAATAATATCCAGACTGCCTAGCTCATGTGATGAGTACAACACTTCCTAACATATGTAATCTACAAGGCTCAGGTTTATACATATCAACTCTATTTTTATATACCAATCTGCTATTTTACTCTGAATTTCCTCTGGGGATAATTCAGCCCATTTTACATTTTACTTGTTCATCTGACAGTCTTTCTGACCAACAAGGAATTGAAATCTCAGTCTGCTCTAATTGCAGCTTTATTTTAGGCTCACCTTCCTCTACTTTCTATTCGACTGTTATTATATATTTTGTTCAGCCTCTCATGCCTATGGAATTTTCCTCTCGAATCTGTAAGGAAGATATAGACCTTCTTTTTGGGAAATTGGCTCTCTACTGGCCTCTGTTGTTTAGTTAGTCTCACGTCATTGTGTGCGTGCGTGTGTGTGTGTGTGTGTGTGTGTGTGTGTGTAAGGGGGAAAAGAGGAGTGACTTCCTCAATATACGAACTGGTCCTCTCAGCACAGTAAAGTCTGTTTCAGCTCAAATATGAAAAGACTTTCAGCCCTATTGGCAGAGATAAATGCCCCAAAGGACTCTTTTATAGACAATTCTAGTCTCCTAAAGATTCAGTCAACCCTCAGCCTTAACTCCTGTGTAGTCATCACTTGGAGTTGGTCATGACCAACCATTTGGCCCCTTGGGGACAATCAGAGGCTCACTTTCCTATTAAATTATGTGCTGTGCTCTGAGATTAAAGAATACTTAGGGATCTCAGTCATGCTATTTTCAGATACACAGAAACTGGGCCTTTCTTTTGGGACACAAGGAATTTCTTATCTTTATTTCTTTTTTTTTTTATCCTTACCTCCCATCTCCTCACAGACTGAAGACCTTCTAAAAGAATACCCATGAAGCATGGAGATAAACAATCCTGCCAGCCACATCTTCAAAATCTCCTCTGTAGGACCCTAGTCCTCCATGTCTCACTACTGAAGTCCTAAAGCTGTCCAATTTTGTCACCACTGCACATTCCCTGCCCACTTTTCCTTTCTGGAAATGAGTACTTCTTGTCTCATGTTCTCCATGTCAATAGTGTTTATTTGTCCAAAGGGCAGGCTGAATATAGTAAGCTATTAGATGCCTAAAGTTCATAATCTGCCATAAATTAATATTTAATCTTAATATTGCACTTTTTAAGAGATGGCTTCACCAGGAATCACAGATACCATTTTCTTTTTTTTTTCTTTTTATTTATTTATTTTTTATTGGAGGCTAATTATTTTACAATATTATATTGGTTGGTTTTGCCATACATTGACATGAATCTGCCCCGGGTGTACATGACTTCCCCCTCCTGAACCCCTCTCCCATCTCCCTCCTCCCTTTATCCTCCCTCTGGGTCATCCCCGCACACCAGCCCCCAGCAGCCTGTAACATGCATCGACCCTGAACTGGTGATTCATTTCACATATGACAACATACATGTTTCAATTCAAATCCACAAGGTAATGTACAAAAAAACAATGCAACTAGTCAAAGTTCCTCTATTCCCACCCTTAACCTCCGAATTTGTCCTTTGTGTGAGTGCTAAATTGCTCAGTTATATCCTACTCTTTGGAACCCTATGGACCATGGCCTGTCAGGCTCCTCTGTCCGTGGGATTATCCAGGCAAGAATACTGGAGTGGGTTACCATGCCCTCCTTCAGGGGATCTTCCTGACCCAAGGATTGAACTCAAGTCTCTTACATCTCCTGCATTGGTTCAGTTCAGTTCAGTCATTCAGTCGTGTCTGACTCTTTGCAACCTCATAAACCGCAGCACACCAGGCCTCCCTGTCCATCACCAACTGCCAGAGGCTACCCCAACCCATGTCCATTGAGTCGGTGATGCCATCCAACGATCTCATCCTCTGTCATTCCCTTCTCCTCCTGCCCTCAATCTTTCCCAGCATCAAGGTCTTTTCAAATGAGTCAGCTCTTCGCATCAGGTGGTCAAAGTATTGGAGTTTCAGCTTCAACATCAGTCCTTCCAGTGAACATCCAGGACTGATCTCCTTTACCCTGAGCTTTCTTCACCATCCAACTCTCACATCCATACATGACCACTGGAAAAACTATAGCCTTGTCTAGACAGACCTTTGTTGGCAAAGTAATGTCTCTGCTTTTTAATATGCTGTTTAGGTTGGTCATAACTTTCCTTCCAAGGAGTAAGTGTCTTTTAATTTCATGGCTGCAATCACCATCCGCAGTGATTGTGGAGCCCAGAAAAGTCTGACACTGTTTCCACTGTTCCCCCATCTATTTGCATGAAGTAATGGGATCGGATGCCATGATCTTAGTTTTCTGAATGTTGAGCTAGGAGGGCTGCTTATCTGCTGAGCCATCAGAGAAGACCAATTTGTCCTTTAACCATGTCAAATACTCACAATTCCCTAAAGGACTGAGATACAGTCATCTTTTTTTTTTCCACTTAGATATGTTCCTCCCTTTGCCTGGAGTGTTCTTGTATTTTTTTAGTGCTAAGTCAATTTACTCTTCTTCATATTCTGTCTAGAAATTCACTAACCTAGAGAGGCTTCCATAACCTCCCTTATCTCTCCATCACTGAGTTACTTGCACTATATTTCAGCAGTCTGTTTGCTCGTCTGTCTCACTCATTAGGGCCATCAAATAGTGATATTTTATGCTTCTCTATTACCCTAAAGGCTGGCAGTTTCATAGGCAGTGCATTTCCCTTGAGCAAGGTCCCAAAGTGAAGAATATATGTAATGACCTTCAATGGGCATGCTGAATGAATGAAAATAAAATCTTTGTTGTTAAAAGCTGCATGTGTGTGTGTGTGTGCTAAGTTGCTGCAGTTGTGTCTGACTCTGTGAACCTATAGACCATAGCTCACCAGGCTCCTCTGTCTATGGGGTTCTCCAGGCAAGAACACTGGAGTGGGTTGCCATGCCCTCCTCCAAGGGATCTTTCCAACTCAGAGATCAAGCCTGTGTCTCCTGTAACTCCTGCATTGCAGGTGGATTCTTTACTACTGAGCCACCAGCAAGCCCTGTTAAAAGCTATTTACATTTTAAAATCAGTTGTTGCTACAATGTATCTTAGGCTAGGATGACTGAGGTAACAATAAAAATTCTGAATTATTGGAAAGAAATTGGAAAGAAATTTAAGAATGTATCTTTAGTTAGGTAAAATTCTGTGCCATATCCTAATATGTTAAAATGATTCTATAATGATTCTCCATGTTACCTAAAAATTATGTAACTCAAGCTCCACACTTTAGAGAGACAGAGACAGAAGTAGAGAAAAGAGAGAGAAGAGGGAGAAGAGAAACTGAGAGAGAGCAAACTGGAGAAGACTAAGGCTTCCCTGGTGGCTCAGAGGGTAAAGCGTCTGCCTGCAATGCGGAAGACCCGGGTTCGATCTCTGGGTTGGGAAGATCTCCTGGCGAAGGAAACGGCAACCCACTCCAGTACTTTTGCCTGGAGAATCCCATGGACGGAGGAGCCTGGCAGGCTACAGTCCATGGGGTCGCAAAGAGTCGGACACGACTGAGAGACTTCACTCACTCACTCACTCAAGCCAATTCCTAGGAAAAATGTAAAAACAGAATTATAACCCATGACAGCTAACAGTCACCTAGAAAACAGGATGACTAAATGTAATATAGGTTTTTGGAAGGGATACTGAAACAGAAAAATAATATTAGGTAAAAATTACGGAAATATGAATAAATAAATTTGAATAAACTGTTGAACATAGATAACAATAATGTAATAATAGTTGTTCATTAGTTGTGAAAAATATATGATGCTATTATAATGTGTTAATAATAGGGGAAAATGGATGTCAGATACATGGAGACTATCTTCACAACTTTTCTATAATTTTAAATCTGTTTTAAAATTTAAAATATATTTTAAAAACTGCCATATGATCCAGCAATCGCACTCCTGGGCATACACACCAAGGAAACCAGAATTGAAAGAGACACATGTACTCCAATGTTCATCGCAACACTGTTTATAATAGCCAGGACGTGGAAGCAACCTGGATGTCCATCTGCAGATGAATGGATAAGAAAGCTTTGGTGCATATACACAATGAAGTATTACTCAGCCATTAAAAAGAATGCATTTGAATCAGTTCTAATGAGGTGGATAAAACTAGAGCCTATCATATAGAGTGAAGTAAGCCAGAAAGAAAAACACAATACAGTATACTAACACATATATATGGAATTTAAAAAGATGGAAATGATAACCCTGTATACAAGAAAGCAAAAGAGACACAGGTGTTAGTCTTTGGGACTCTGTGGGAGAGGGCGAGGGTGGGATGATCTGGGAGAATGGCATTGAAACATGTATATTATCATATGTGAAACGAATCACCAGTCCAGGTTCGACGCATGATACAGGATGCTTGGGGCTGGTGCATGGGGATGACCCAGAGGGAGGATAAGGGGAGGAGGGAGGTGGGAGGGGGGTTCAGGAAAGGGAACTCATGTACACCCAGGGTGGATTCATGTCAATGTATGGCAAAACCAACTCATAAAATATTGTAAAATAATTAGCCTCCAAGGAAAAAAAAAAAACTGGGGCACTAAGTAAAGACTGAGGATTATAGAAGAGTTAAATATTTTATATAATTAATATTTTAATAAATTATATAATAATATGGTATAGCTAAATGTGTGTTTGGAAAATACTTTTTAACATGTAAATCTAATATTTTAGAAATCTATTCTTACAAAAGTTCTTTTCAGGCATTACCTAAAATATGAACTCATGGAAAAATATTTTCGAAGTGAAAATAACTCATGAAAATATCCTGTGGGAAAAAGTAAGGGAGAATATTTAATGTTACATTTATATTTTGAATAATTAATATATAAATTTTCTACTGGGAAAATATTTTACTAACTTTCTTTAACAATTCCAATTAGTGTAATATTCAGTATTTTTAAAACATGAGGGCACTAATCACTTTCATGTTTTAAAACTTTACATTTGCACTGGTAATATTTTAGCACACAATATCCCCAAAAGACTAATTAAATGCAAAATCTAAAAACATTTTCTCTAATATATTCAAAAATATATAAAAATATTTCAGGTAAATAAAACCCTTTTATACTAACTTGAGCTTTCAAATGACTTAATTATTCTTTTAATTATAATTTTTATGCTTTATAATGATAATTGGTTATTTGAATTATCTCTTGTGTCTGGAATGTAAAACATATTATTATAGAATATATCTTCGCTAGTTGGTTTTTCTTTTTTTCCTTTGTTAATTGTATACTTTTAGATGAATCAATATATGTCACTCTGAAAAGCACTTTGTGAGTCTGTGTTAAGTTGCCTTAGTCATGTCTAATTGTTTGTGACCCTGTGGACCGTAACTCACCAGGATCCTCTGTCCATGGGATTCTCCAAGCAAGAATACCAGAGTGGGTTGCCATGCCCTCCTCCAGGGGATTTTCCTGATCCAGGGATCAAACTTGAGTCTCTTATGTCTCTTGCAATTGTAGGTGGGTTCTTTACCTCTAGTGCCACCTGGGATGCCCAAGGGAGCCAAAATTTTCCATATAAAATGATTTATACATAGCCAAAACACCATTTTCAAAAGTCCTGTACTTTAAACATTTAAATTTTCTATTTGCTTTTCTCTGTATACCACCACAGCATGTTGAAAATAGTTACAAATATATCAATCAATAAATACAGTAACGTAATAAAATACGCAAGGTCTTTGTAGGTTCTTATGGTTCAAATGGCTATTGAAGAACCTAACCTCAGCGCAAGGAAAACTACAGTATTTTAGGAAATGCAGTCGGCTGATGCAGGTATAGTAAAGTGAGAGGTATGCAGCAAGTTTCTTAGTAAAACTGTTTTTACTGCTTGAAAGTAAACAGGACCCATATTATATTTTCTGAACTAAAATATATTTTTATTTTTGATATATTTTGACATAACCCAGTATAAAGCAGGATTTGTGAGCTTTGTATGGAGTAAAGTGAATATAGTTCTGAATATCAGGTATATGTCTACTCCTCACCCTAGTGCTGTATTACCAACCATTACTAAGTTACATTTTCACAGCGTCTCTTTCCACCATAAAATTAAGGTATGGACAAATGTATATAAATCATAAGGTTTCTATAATGCTATGGAAATTAACATGCCTTTTACTTTCCATTATCAACTCTATTTGTTTAAATTATTTTCCATTAGAAATTATATTTTTATTACTAAGTAAATAGTTTATGATATATCAAAAATGTTATTCATTTACTTTTTCAAGCACTACTTTTGAATATCAGTTAGCATCTCTGCTTTGTTCTGGATCAGGGGATAACAAAAAAAAAAAAAAAAAGAGAGAGATAAAAACCCTGAACTGAAAATTTATATCAGTTATTTGATATAGAGACATATTCGTTTCAGTTCAGTTCAGTCGCTCAGTCGTGTCTGACTCTTTGCGACTCCATGAACCACAGCACGCCAGGCCTCCCTGTCCATCACCAACTCCCGCAGTTCACCCAAACCCATGTTCATTGTGTTGGTGATGCCATTCAAACATCTCATCCTCTGTTGTCCCCTTCTCCTCCTGCCTTCAATCCTTCCCAGCATCAAGGTCTTTTCAAATGAGTCAGCTCTCCACATCAGGTGGCCAAAGTATTGGAGTTTCAGCTTCAACATCAGTCCCTCCAATGAACACCCAGGACTAATCTCCTTTAGGATGGACTGGTTGGATCTCCTTGCAGTCCAAGGGACTCAAGAGTCTTCTCCAGAACCACAGTTCAAAAGCATCAATTATTCTGCTGTCAGCTTTCCTTATAGTCCAACACTCACATCCATACATGACTACTGACAAAACAATAGCCTTGACTAGACAGACCTTTGTTGGCAAAGTAATGTCTCTGCTTTTTAATATGCTATCTAGGTTCGTCATAACTTTCCTTCCAAGGAGTAAGCATCTTTTAATTTCCTTGCTGCAATCAACATCTGCAGTAATTTTGGAGCCCAGAAAAATAAAGTCAGCCACTGTTTCCACTGTTTCCCCATCTATTTGCCATGAAGTGATGGAACCAGATGTCATGATCTTAATTTTCTGAATGTTGAGCTTTAAGCCAACTTTTTCACTCTCTTGTTTCACTTTCATCAAGAAGCTCTTTAGTTCTTCACTTTCTGCCATAAGGGTGGTGCCATCTGCATATCTGAGGTTATTGATATTTCTCCTGGCAATCTTGATTCCAACTTGTGTTTCTTCCAGCCCAGAGTTCCTCATGATGTACTCTGCATATAAGTTAAATAAGCAGGGTGACAATATACAGTCTTGACGTACTCCTTTTCCTATTTGGAACCAGTCTGTTGTTCCATGTCCAGTTCTAACTGTTGCTTCTTGACCTGTGTACAGGTTTCTCAAGAGGCAGGTCAGGTGGTCTGGGATTCCCATCTCTTTCAGAATTTTCCACAGTTTATTGTGATCCACACAGTCAAAGGCTTTGGCGTAGTTGTTTTGTATTATTTTATATTCATATGCACGTGTATTATTGTTAGCGTGCTTAGTCATTCAGTCATGTCCAAATCTCTGACTCTCTGTGACCCCATGGACTGTGGCTTGCCAGGCTCCTCTGTCCATGGGATTTCCCAGGCAACAACACTGGAGCAGGTTGACATTAGTATTCCAGGGGATCTTCCCAACCCAGGGATCGAACCCACACCTCTTGGTCTCCTGCATTGGCAGGCAGATTCTTCACCACTAGCACCATCTGGAAAGACCTTTAGTCTTCTGTGTAAAGATATATATAAATATATATATATATATATATTCCATACTTCTATATATTTATGTGAACACATGTACTTTAGTGTGAGTATATATGTATATCATATAAATTGCTGTGTATTTATATATATTTGTGTGCACATATCTTATTTACAAGTGTATTTCAAGATACAGTAAAAATAGACTGTTCTTTAAATTTGCTCTTCTACATCACTTCTATTCTAGTAGAAATATATAAATATTATAAATATTTGCTAAGTGAACAATTTATAAATCTAAACTGTCATTCTATAACATTGTAATATATAAGTACTTGTTTTAATTCCCATGGCCGAGGAGGTGTGGCCTGATGATATCCTCTTTGGTCCAGCCTGATGATGTCAAGCACCCTGTGTAGAGCCGAAGGTGGGTGACGTATGGACCCTGCCCTGTCAGTATCATCAGTGATAGCAGAATGGGAGCTCTGTTATGCCCCACCGCTGTTGAATGGAGCTAAACAGTTGTTTATTAGTGACACTTAAACTGAAGTGAAGCAAAAGCAGTTGCCCACCCCCCAAAATCAGTTGACAGAATCTACCATCTACATTCAGATGAGTTAAAAAAAATATGTTTTCTAAGAAATATAAAGTTTAGTTCCTCAACTGGTGGTTTATTTTAACTCAGTGTTTTATAAGTCAAGCTACTGCCTACCTGGCTCAAGTCAACCCTCTTATATTTTCAAATCTGTTACATATATGTTAGTGCCTAATAGTGGGATTTAATCACTATGTATAGAAATTTATCATATCATCTACAAAATTACTTTTCAGAAGACTATCCAAGTTCCTATTCATTTATTTGCATTTTTGATACAGATACAGCTTAATCTTTTAGGCAGTCTTTCAAATATTTATTATGTAGTATTTTCTGGGCATAGTACTAGGCACTGTGAACACAAAGTTAAACCAGTAGAGATAACCCTTTAGTTCTGGAGTTTACAATGCAATGTGCAAGAAATAGTATAGTAATGAATGAATGGGTAAATAAATAATATGATGTCTTGGTGGCTCAGCTGGTAAAGAATCCACCTGCAATGTGGGAGACCTGTATTTGATCCCTGGGTTGGGAAGACCCCCTGGAGAAGGGAAAGGCTACTCACTCCAGTATTCTGGCCTGGAGAATTCCATGGACTGTACAGTCCATGGGGTCACAAAGAGTCGGACCCGACTAACCAACTTTCACTTTCACTTTCTAAACCCTCAAGTCCTATAGTCCTAGTTTGTTTGTAAGAAAACATGTTTAAGAAGTTAAGCAACTTAGTTTGGATCATGAAGTCAGAATGTAGGAGAGACAGGATTAAACTGAAATATGGTTTACACCAGAGTAGTAACCATGACAAAAAGAATATTACACTTGAAATAGCTGAAGTGCCTCATGAATATAGTGACTGTCCTATATCTCTGAGCAGTAATGCTTAAGAAGCCACTCTTTTATCTTTTCCTTCTCATGGCCTCAATGCTAATTGCATGAACATCATGTTTAATTGTAGAGTGAAATGAGCATAAACAGTAGGTAGTAGAATATATATATATATTTACTGTGTAAATAAGAAACAGAATGGAAAGGATGGATGTAATCAAAGTGCGACAAGTGCATGTTAATTTTTGTTTTTCCAATCAAGCAATTCTAATCCACTCCTCTCCTTATTAAAACCTGACTGTGGTGGCAATAAAGTTTATTTTGACACAAAGGTCTTAATTGGGACCAGGCTATCAGAGATGACAGATGTCAGTGTACTGGTCAAGAGGGAGGATGGTCATGCTGATTTAGGTGACAAAATGACTATAACAGTGTCACCTTGTGAAGAGAGTGACGCTGGTGACAATTAAGGGGAAAACACCTATCTGACAGTGAGAGCAGTGAAAATGAACACCGGCAGGAGGAAATAACATGAAATGAATTAAAAGCAGGGTAAGAGAGAGCTAGTAAAGTGTGGTTTTGGAATCATTTCCAGGAGGAATAAGACAAAATTGTACCTAAAATCAGCATTGATCTGTTTAATTGACCAAATGGATTCCACTAACAATGCCATTTTAAAGGATGATAAAGTAGCCCATCGCTACAGTTAAATACATAATCATGACGTTAGTTTTTAGAATCTGGTGTCTGATGGTTTTATCTTTCAATCATATCAGAAGACATTCACACTCCGTGAGATGCTTTTCAATTGTTCAGGTTTCTGTACAAGGTTACGACACACATGTGCTATTTTTCTCTATGGCTTTCTTTGACCACAGAATGTCAATGCCGACACTGCATTTTCGCTCGTGTCATTGCTTTTCATTTGTAAGTGTCAGCTGGAAAATGCATTTCATGTTTTCGCTAAATGGTAATCCCATTTTTATATCTCTTTTATTTTCTTTGCTTCAATTTATTCCTCATATTCTCTCATGCAGGCCTAACGGATTTGGGTGACAAATACAGTTAGAGGTAAGACTAGAAGGAAACATAAAACTGTATATTTGTAGAGGCATTTTCAATTACCATCACTCCTTGATATTAATACGAAACCATGAAAAACTGATGATAGGCATTATTATCCCTATTTTTTAAATAAAGACACAAGTGCTAAAGAAAAAAAACTGATATAGCCTATGCAAAGTCATACTGTTACACTTTGCTACATTTAAATATAAAAGTTTAATGGGATACATAAATGTTTCAGTCTAAATTTTACCAAAGCTCAGTCAAGGAACTTCATTGTCCTTCATTCTATTATGACGTTTTTAGCTTTTTAGGTGTTCAAGTGTCAAGCCCAGGATTCTGTTTACATTCCCTATCAGAAAATGCATTGATTTTTTTCTTTTAGGTGGCTCAGTGGTAAAGAATTCCCCATGCCAATGTAAGAGACACAGGAGATGAGAGTTTGATCTCTGGGTTGGGAAGATCCCCTGGAGAAGAAAATGGCAGCCCACTCCAGAAGTCTTGCCTGGGAGACCGCATGGACATAGGAGCCTGGCAGGCCATAGTCCATGGGGTCACAAAGAGTCAGACATGACTTAGCCATTAATCTACAACAATAGCAACATAGTTGATTTACAATGTCGTGTTAGTTTCAGGTGCACAGCAAAGTATCTGATGTAGATATATACATATATCTATTCTTTTTCAAATTCTCTTCCCATATGGTTGTCATGGAATATTGAGTAGCGTTCTTGTCCTTGTTGTCTATCCATTTTAATACAGTAGTGTGTGTATGTTAATATGGGCAATCAGGTGAAGTGAATACTCAGTGTCATGGATATTATTTTTACCAGGTAGAAGACAAAATTGTTGACTCAAAACCAAGTGTGAATTTACACACATCCTTATATTACAAATAAACAAATATATATTTTAATACACCTCCACGTATATACAAAATACTTGTTGCTGGATTTTAAAAAAAAATGTGCTTGCAGATTGAACTTTAACCCTTTACTTCGTTGATGCAAGATAGTTTTATCCTCCAACTCTCACTCTTTTTCTCATTCTCTCTCTCTCTCTCTCTGTCCTCTGGTATCTAAGCTTAAGCAAATTTAATTGTGGGAAATCTCCCTGAAATTTTCTGATTTATTAAAATTCATCCAAAATACAATTCCTGCACATTAACATTGTCAGGATTCTTGAATTAAGGCTGAATTGGATAAGTCGTTTCTAATATGCCGAAGGAAATATGTTTCCTTGTAGAATTTGAAAAGGCCATGGTAAAATTTGGAGAGAAATATAATAAATGAAATTTTCATCATACTATTTATATTTCCCTTTCTGTAAAATGTCATTTTTAAAAGTAATAGATCTATTCCAGTTACATGATAAAATTCATAACACCCATTGCTGGACTAAATCAAAGCCAATGACCATATGGTTAAATTATTCACCATGGAATACTGCTTCTTAAAATTCTTTTTCACTTCAGCTATAGAAGACCCCAGCCAATCCTGATGCATTAAGAATGTCTGACACATTAGCATATTTTATAATTGAGCTGAGAAATGATGTTACGATTAATTTATTTTTGAAATATTAACTTGCTTTTAAAGAAAGTATAATGCATAAATGTCAGAAATATTTATGACAACACGTTGTTATATCAGGTATGCCCTTGAAATTCCCAGCTATATTAACATGAAGATTACTGTGCCTTTGCAGAAAGTTTTCACTGTATCAAGGGAAACTGGTGTGAATCATGAATCAAACTATGGAGCAATCCAGTATGAGTAAAATAAATAGTGACACAGTCTCAAAATAATTAACTACTATTACAACAGTAAGAATGATTCAGAGAAATAGTGAAATTTATACTTATACTGATTTTCTATGAAACCGTGTTATACTTCTTAATTATATAATTTTTAATTGGAGGATAAGTTATTTACAATATTGTGTCCTTTTCTGTCATATATCAAAATGAATCATCCATAGGTATACGTATGTCCCCTCCCTCTACACTTCTATTTTATAATGGTGCTTAGCATTCAGCTATGCATTGTAACTTTTGTGCTTTCCTAATTTCACATAAATCTTGTTTTCCTCCAAAATTTCAAATTATTCATGGTAAGAAAATAAACACTCTCTACACATCCCTCATAACATCTGTGTTTATTCAATGCTCCACAGTGTATGGGCTTCAGTAGTTGTGGAGCGTGGGCTCAGTAGTTGCAGTGCATGGGCTTAGATGCTCCCTGCATGTGAGACCTTTGTTCCCCGACCAGGAATCAAATCTGAACTCCCTGCATTGCAAGGCGATTCTTAGTCACTGGACCAGCAGGGAAGTCCCTGACTTTACTAAGTCCGCCTAGTCAAGTCTATGGTTTTTCCCGTGGTCATGTATGGATGTGAGAGTTGGACTGTGAAGAAAGCTGATCGCCGAAGAATTGATGCTTTTGAACTGTGGTGCTGGAGAAGACTCCTGAGAGTCCCTTGGACTGCAAGGAGATCCAACCAGTCCATTCTAAAGGAGATCAATCCTGGGTGTTCATTGGAAGGATTGATGCTAAAGCTGAAACTCCAATCTTTGGCCACCTCATGCGATGAGTTGACTCACTGGAAAAGACTCTGATGCTGGGAAGGATTGGGGGCAGGAGGAGAAGGGGACGACAGAGAATGAGATGGCTGGATGGCATCACTGACTCGATGGACATGAGTTTGAGTGAACTCCGGGAGTTGGTGATGGACAGGGAGGCCTGGTGTGCTGTGATTCATGGGGTCGCAAAGAGTTGGGCATGACTGAGCGACTGAACTGAACTGAAGAGCTATAGGACTAATATTTCCCTAGGGCATATTTTAAGAAATGATGACCTAGAGAATTTATAGTGCTTCTCTGTCATTTGGAAAAAACAAAACATACTTCTCCTTCCTTCTCCTTTAATGATATATTTAATACTTATCACAAAAGTAGGAAGGAGCTTATTACTTTACAACTCAGAATGATCAACAGATAGATAAATAAGTAGATTGAGAGATAGATAGGCCCTAGAAAAATTATATGTCAACCAGAAGTTCTTGCCTGGTTTTAGCTATAGTACTTTTTATACTTTTTAATTTTTTCCACTCCACTCATCAGAGATTATTCTAATGGCCTTTCAAATGATTAAAGAAAAAAAGGTAACAATTCACTGTCATATATGATTACAAGTGCAATATATATATTCACTTTATTTCACTTTGCTTTTTCAATCACACAAACATGATTTGTTCAGCAGACATTTTTGCTCCTGTTCAGAGACTGCCAACACTTTTAGAAAGAACTGAAGTTCCCATCAGCACTTAGGAGGATTTCTGAGCTGCTGCTGGGGGTTCTTAATTTGGGTTATTGGAGAAGCAGACCCTGAGATAAGAATTCCAGTGAAAACATTTTAGACAGGAGCTCCAAAAACAGCAGTAGGGAACTGAAAATTCAGACCAAAGAAGGGAAGCAGTCATTTAAAGATGCTGTATTTAGTTGGCAACCACTGTGGGTGACTGGAACTCAAACCCACAAAGACACCTTAGGAAACAGAACAAATCATAGTCTCAGAATTATCCCACTAGATGGATAAAGGTAGAGGAACTCTAATACATCAAGCACTTCCAGTCAATAGTTAAGGAATGATCCCAGGGCTGCTCTTTTCTGAGCATTTGAGGCCTGCCATGAGCTGACAGTGACCTTCTGGCATGGACAATAGGCCTCAGGCAGAGAGACAAAGGTACTGGCGGGGAAATCAGTGGAGGCGCATTGAAAACACTGAGGGAGTTGAGTGTGGCACTGTCAGCTCCTGACGGGGTCTCCCTCTCATTTCTCAGTTCCATTTGTGCTCCATCCTGTTATCACTCCTTCAAGGTGATGACCAGTCACAATTTCTAAGAAAGATATTTATAACAAAAAGATTAATGGGCAAAAGCCACACTGCTCTCTGATGCAATGATTTCCAAATCGCCGTTGACGCTCAGGATTTCCCTCTTCTCTTACCCATGGTCGAGCCCCTTTACCTTCAAATTGCGATGGTCCTGCCCAAAGTGTCTTGTCAGTGGGGTACCCTCAGTGGTGTGCTAGTGATTGCTTAACTACTGGCTCTTTAAGTACACTTCCAACCTGAATCTTCATTTATATGCTTTTTTCATGGTGTACAAATAAATCTGGACTTCACAGGTGGCGCAGCGGTTAAGAATCTGCCTGCCAATGCAGGATAGGCAAGAGACTCAGGTTCGATCTCTGGGTCAGGAAGATCCTCTGAAACAGGAATGCAGCCCACTCCAGTATTCTAACCTGGAGAATCCCCATGAGCAGAAGAGCCTGGAGGGTGACAGTCCATGGAGTCACAAAGAGTAGGATGCACCCGAACAACAGAGCATGCGCGCGTGCGTGCACATGCACGCGCGTGTGCAAGAGCAAAATGAAACTGCCAAGACCTTTTT
This sequence comes from Moschus berezovskii, assembly GCF_049115385.1. NCBI lineage: Eukaryota > Metazoa > Chordata > Mammalia > Artiodactyla > Moschidae > Moschus > Moschus berezovskii. The sequence continues at coordinate 75,279,649 of NC_142476.1, forward strand.
CAAAACTGCACTATTGTTCTTTGGCATAATCAAGTTATGATGTCAGGTAATAGTGTTTGAAGCTCTTTCCTTCATTATGTGTGCTACTCATCATGTAACAGCTATAGACCTTACATACGCTGAAGTTTCATCTCCACCATTAACATCTTCTCTATCACTTGGTGAAATCTAGATCAGCATTTTATTTTTTCTGTAAAGGAAGATAAAGCAAACATTTTGAGTCTTGTGGCCACATATTTTTTTTTCTCTTTTGTTTTTATAACTGCTTAAAATATAAACAACATTCTTAGCTCGTAGTCTTTAGAAGAAAAAGGCCACAAGACATATTATGCCTGTAGGCTATAGACTTTTGGCTGCTGTTCTGGACAGTCAACAAAAAAAATAAACCAATCCTTGATTTGTAGCGTTTCCAAATTTCCATGGTATAAAATTCTAATCATGGCCAATTTCAAGCTATCCACATAAGGTTAGGGATTGAGTTGGAGAGAGATGTACGGTAGCACATCATTACATATGACTTTCAAATAAATAAATAGTAGATCTCAGAAATATCAGTGATAACAAAAAAGTAAATAGGACAGTATGAATTTTGAATATTTATTACCTTTGGTCTTCATGTAACTTGTTTAATTACAAATTTAAATAATTTAACTTTTAACTATGGCTATATTTAACAACCAGCTTGGGCTTCCCTGGTGGCTCAGAGGTTAAAGCATCTGCCTCCAATGCGGGAGACCCGGATTCGATCTCTGGGTCGGGAAGATCCCCTAGAGAAAGAAATGGCAACCCACTCCAGTATTCTTGTCTGGAGAATCCCATGGACGGAGAAGCCTGGTAGGCTACAGTCCATGGGGTCGCAAAGAGTCGGACACGACTGAGCGACTGAATGGAACGGAACGGAACAACCAGCTCACAAATTTCTGGGCTTTCCAGGTGGCTCTAGTGGTAAAAAAACTTCCCTGCCAATGCAGGAAATATAAGAGCCACGGGTTCGATCCTTGGGTCAAGAAGATCCTGGAGAAAGGCATGGCAACCCTCTTCAATGTCAACTGCTTAACATAAGCTGGTCTTAGTAGCTCCAGCACACTCCTGGGGAACCCAGACCTTCATCTCAAGGAGTATGAGCCCCTTATTACGTAGCCCCTTATTACCATATATGGTTATCTGCTGATAGGAAATACCAGTCACTTTCCCCTGTAAATCTGTTTCCCTGCTCCTATCATGCAATATCAGTCTATGTCCTTATGATAACCCACATCAGTTACCTTTCCAGTAGAGTAACTCCTTCCTTTCCCTATTATTTTATCAATATGAGAACCCTGGCATTGCTAGGCAGCAGCTATAATTTTACTTTATTTGTAATTTAATTTAATTTTTTAAAATTTTACTTTTAGTTTTTATTTATTTATTTGAGTGTTTTCTGGTCTTTGTTGCAGCACATGGGCACTTTAGCTGTGGCATGTGAACTCTTAAATTATTTTCAGCATGTGGGATCTGATTCCCTGACCAGGGATTGAACCAGGACCCCTTCACTGGGAGCATGGAGCCCAGTTTTAGCTACCAAACAACCAGGGAAGTCCCAGCAGCTATAATTTTAGATTTAGTAGAATCCTTACTATGCCCAATGAAGAACTGCCTCTCCGACTGCAAATAGGAATTCTAGTTTATGATTAAAGATAAGGGGACAGGAAGAATTAATTCCCCAGGTGAGTCACTGGGTTTAACGGTGAGACAAGTCACTTCAACTCCACTTCTTGTTCTCAGACACATGTGTTCTATGGTTCAGGTGTATATTGTATCCCGTAGGATAGCACATTGACCCACAGGAGGTTAACTTTTACCCTTAGGGAGATGTTTTAGTCTGCTCAGGGTGCTATAAAAATTACTATAGACTGGGTAGCCTAAATATAAGACATTTATATCTCAAATTTGGGAGGCTGGGAAGTTCAAGTTTTTGAGACAGGATCCAAAAATGATAAATTCCACACTTAACTGAGCACTCAGATACTTTTTTTTTTGAGGTATTATAAACAAGAGAGATGCATTTATGCTCAGAAAACATTTCAATTCCAGTACATATGTATACCTTCAACCTGGCTGGTGGAAGGGCTGTGACCTAATCAACCTGTTATTCCCCTATAGGCTGGTATAATATCACAGGTTCAGTCTCTAAATGTGTCCCACAACTCAGGCATTCAGCAGCACGTGTAGCTAGACATGCTTTTGTTAGAGGAACCTCAATGTTGTTGGAGCCATGAATAGCCTCTTTCCCACCATTATGGCTAATCAACTCACATGCCATTGTGCCATCACTGGGGTATTAGTGTTAGCTGAGGCCATGTATCCAAAAGTCATGGAAATAGCTGGGAATTCTGTTTCTCTCAGTGAATGATTCTCTGACAAATGGCTATAGGTTCCTGTGGGTGAAGGATGGGAAATTTCTGCTCTCCTTGTGGTAGCACATGGTCTGTCTTCTAGATGACCTTGGCTCCACTTAGTTTCAAGAATTCAAGGATTGAAACTTGTTTAGGTCAGGAAACTGGCTAAGATGAAACTAATTTATTTTTTGGTTGAAGATTATGTAGGTCAATCAGTATCCTTGGTGGCTGTCCATGACTTTTGACCTTAGGGACAGCATGGTTTTATTAGCCACAGCCACGAATTCCTGGGAGTCAATGCTCCCTGGATTCCATTCTGCTTCTTACAGTTATATGTCCACTTTCCTTCTAAAAGTAAAATGTAACCACCTGGCCTCTGCTATTGCAGAATCCTATTAACTGCATTAATTCTAGTGAGATAAGCCAAGGGACTATTTCATGCAAAGATCGACACAATAAAGGAGAGAAAAGGTATGGACCTAACAGAAGGAGAAGATATTAAGAAGAGGTGGCAAGAATACACAGAAGAACTATACAAAAAAGATCTTCACGACCCAGATAATCATGATGGTGTGATTACTCACCTAGAACCAGACATCCTGAAGTGTGAAGTCAAGTGGGTGTTCTGCAGTCCATGGGGTCGCAAAGAGTCGGACACGACTGAGCAACTGAACTGAACTGAACTGAAGCTCTGTAACAACCCCCTCCCATCAATACTGGCTTCTCGTGATTGCCCATGCCCCTATAAGAGAACCATTATTATTGGTTTTATTGAAGAGCATGTCTCTAGTGCTTCCTGGAAAACTTTATTGTTGTTTTTCGGTTGCTAGATTGTGTCTGACCCTTTGAGACCCCATGGACTGCATCATGCCAGGCTTCCATGTTCTTCAATATCTCCTAGAGTTCGCTCAAACACAGTTATCTGTTCTCTGGTCTTATGTGATTTATTAATATTGACATCCTCATTTTTTTTTTTTACCTATTTTCAGTACTCTGTCATCTCAATATTATCATTATTTCATGAATTGTAAGCCATTGATTTTTCCGTGCTCCAAGTAGAAACTCCAGCTGTGTAATGATACTGGCTCCAGATATATTTATCATGTGTAAAAATCCTGAGTCACTTGAGAATATGTTCCATCAAGAAATTCTCTAACCTTTGCTTTTATTAGAGGCTTAGATGAGTAAACATTGAAGGGTCTTGTGAACACTTTTAAATATTCAATCTTGTATAACTGATGCAAAAGAATACAATTTACGTGAGGACACACCTTCCATAAGGAAAAAATAATTGTAATGCATACATCCAACAAAAGACTCATATTCCAAATTTATAAATCAAAAAGGGAAATAAAAAAGCTGACCCTTAAATAGTAAAATGGGCAAAGGATTTTGAAACTCCGCTCTGTTGATTTCACAATGACTTATCACAATGCATAAATAGGTGATCAAGGCTTGAGAAACAATAACAACAAAAAAAGCAATACCTAGACATTTGTATTTTCAAAAATTTCCAAGATATTTCTGATATGCATCTGGATTTTAAAAAGTGATTACAGGTTTTCCTATTAAACCATAGTAAACCTTTATCAAGAATAGTAGAAAAACTTTTGTATACAGATATATATAAGTAGCAATGTATAATATAATATATATATTTTAGAAAGCCTTTGAATTTTTGCCTAGCTAAAAATAATTATGACATTTTTATTCCACTTATTTGACTTAGTATAAATGGAATGGTAGATTTCTAATTTATATTCACTCAAAACTTTGATATAATTCTGTGTATTTTGGAATCTAATGTTACTGTTAAAAGTTCAATTAGTTTATTACCTTAGTGATTTAAAAAAATTTTTTTGAATGAGGCGTGAAACTTTTAATCCAATTCTGAGAATGTACAGAAATACTATGTTGTTAAAGAAAAAGACAGGAAATTAGCGTATGATGCAGTATTACTAACTAAAGTACAGATTTTGCTCAAATTTCACAAAATTGTATGCTAGTGTCCATTATTTGTTTTCATATTCAGGATTCCACACGATATTTGTTTGCACTGAGCAGCTTCAGCTACATGCAATACATTCTGGTAAATTCTCTTTTCATTTTTATTCTGTTACAAACATTTTCTAATTTTCCTTGTCATGGCTTCTTAGATAAATCCACTATTTAAAAATGCACATTTAATTTCCAAATACATGGGGTTTTAAAAGTATTTTTATATTAATTTCTCATTTAATGCTTTCTTCTCTGCAATTACTCTCTGTGTTTTTTCAGTCTTCTAACTTTATTGAGGTTTTCGATGACTAAGGTGAAGATCTCTCTTGGTAAATGTCGCATTGCACTTGAAAATACGTGAGTTATTTTCTTTGGAGAAATATCTGTTTAGTTCTTTGGCCCATTTTTTGATTGGGTCGTTTATTCTTCTGGAATTGAGCTGCAGGAGTTGCTTGTATATTTTTGAGATTAATTCTTTGTCAGTTGCTTCGTTTGCTATTATTTTCTCCCATTCTGAAGGCTGTCTTTTCACCTTGCTTATAGTTTCCTTTGCTGTGCAGAAGCTGCTAAGGTCCCATTTGTTTATTTTTGCTTTTATTTCCAATATTCTGGGAGGTGGGTTATGGAGGATCCTGCTGTAATTTATGTCGGAGAGTGTTTTGATTATGTTCTCCTCTAGGAAATTTATAGATGGTTAGCAAACACATGAAAAGATGCTCAACATCACTCATAATCAGAGAAATGCAAATCAAAACCACAATGAGGTACCATTTCACGCCAGTCAGAATTACTGCTATCCAAAAGTCTATAAGCAATAAATACTGGAGAGGGTGTGGAGAAAAGGGAACCCTCTTACACTTTGATGGGAATGAAAACTAGTACAGCTACTATGGATAACAGTATGGAGATTCCTTAAAAAACTGAAATAGAAGTGCCATCAGTTCAGTTCAGTTCAGTTCAGTCACTCAGTCGTGTCTGACTCTTTGCGACCCTATGAATCACAGCACGCCAGGCCTCCCTGTCCCTCACCAACTCCCGCAGTTCACTCAAACTCATGTCCATCGAGTTGGTGATGCCATCCAGCCATCTCATTCTCTGTCCCCTTCTCCTCCCATCCCCAATCCCTCCCAGCATCAGACTCTTTTCCAGTGAGTCAACTCGTCACATCAGGTGGCCAAAGTATTGGAGTTTCAGCTTTAGCATCAGCCCTTCCAATGAACGCCCAGGGTTGATCTCCTTTAGAATGGACTGGTTGGATCTCCTTGCAGTCCAAGGGACTCTCAAGAGTCTTCTCCAGCACCAAGTTCAAAAGCATCAATTCTTCACAACCCAGCAATCCCACTCCTGGGCATACACACTGAGGAAACCAGAATTTAAAGACTCACATGTACTCCAATGTTCATCGCAACACTGGTTTATAATAGCCAGGACGTGGAAGCAACCTAGATGTCCATCTACAGATGAATGGATAAGAAAGCTGTGGTACATATACACAATGGAGTATTACTCAGCCATTAAAAAGAATACATTTGAATCAGTTCTAATGAGGCGGATGAAACTGGAGCCTATTGTACAGAGTGAAGTAAGCCAGAAAGATAAATACCAATACATTATACTAACACATATATAAGGAATTTAGAAAGATGGTAATGATAACCTTGTATACGAGACAGCAAAAGAGACACAGATGTATAGAACAGTCTTTTGGACTCTGTGGGAGAGGGCGAGGGTGGGATGATTTGGGAGAATGGCGTTGAAACATGTATATTATCATATATGAAACGAATTGCCAGTCCAGGTTCGATGCATGATACAGGATGCTCAGGGCTGGTGCACTGGGATGACCCAGAGGGATGATATGGGGAGGGAGATGGGAGGGGTTTCAAGATGGGGAACGCATGTATACCCGGGGCAGATTCATGTCAATGTATGGTAAAACCAATACAGTAATGTAATTAGCCTCCAATCAAATAAATTTTAAAAAAAAGAAAATATGTGGGTTATTTTCAAATATCTTTTGATATTGATTTCTAAAATAACTCCACAATGATAAGAAAACAGACTCTGTATGATTTCAACACCTTTAGACTATGAAATTTTCACATCTCTTTTTGTTGCCCTGGATATGTTCCAGTGTCTCCTAGTTTATAGTCTATGGGAACTTGAATAGAATTTGTATCTTACTGTTGCATGAAAATTGTATAAATTTTAGTTATGTTGAATTGGTTTATGATGCTTTTCAAGTCTACTATCATCCTTCTACCTCTGTATATTTATTCTATTTATTTTGAGAGTTTGATATTGAAACTCAAACTAAAAATCTTATCAATTAAAAAAATAATTGTAATATTTAGTGAAACTATATGTAGCTTTGTTCTTATTTTCTAAGTCCTGTAAATATTGTATCATACTTTAAAAATAAAAGGAAAGAAAAAAATGGTGATCAAATTCATTAAACATTAGGAGAAATTAAAAAGAAAATCAAAATACAAGGCTGTGTTCTACCCACCAAAATGCTTAAATGGAAGCTTCAGAGAAGACCAAATATAAATCAAAGATGTGGGGCACCCCAAACTGTCATGCACCACTGATGGAAATAACATTGGTTAAAATTAAAATCTCCTTATCTGTCATTGCATCCTCCCTCTCATCTAGCTCCCTCAAAACCCATTCCTCAGCATGTCCTGTTAGCTCAGGAAACTTACCAGGGATATGAATTGAACATTCTCTTCTATTGCTCATAATCAGTTATGGAACTAGTTTTGGGGACGATCTGCCTTTCAATTGCACTTGAGAAGTCTTATTATATTATCATCAAGGCTGTACGACATTCACACAATGCCCTGAGATGATCATTGGGTGATTTAGACCTATAGTTTTTTTTTTTTTCCAGTGCATTAATAATAAAACTTAACTAAAACCATCCAAAAACTACATGTTCTTATCATTACTACTGCCAGTTTACCCGTTAAATGCTAGATATTGCCTGTATCTTTTACATCTAACAATAAAATATTGCTTAAAGTTTTACCATAGCATCATATTGCACAATATTGGAGATTCTTATCAGCTGTGAAGTTGTAGAGATCCTGTGATCACAGGATATTTATCAACAACATTGTCCTTTTTTGTCAGTAGGGTGGTAAATTATTCAACCTTACACAAGGATACGTGTAAGCAATTTATTTGGCATGTACAAGAAACATAAGTTGTGCAATGGGGAATTGATAAAGGAATTAAAATAACCAATTAGAGCCATTAAAGTTTTCATTATTAAGCCAGCTGACTATAAGTGACTCAGTTTATTCCTGTAGGAGGCACTGGGAAACAGTGTAAAACATGTGATTCTGAATTTATATATATATATGTTATATATCTTTTGGTTGAGGGCTGCTCCTCAGGGTTTGTTACTACTTTAAGCTTTAAGCTTGCTGTACTAAAAAAAGCAATGTGACTTTCCACAGTATGGAGAATAACACAGGCACAGAGGTGAAGTTTCTGACAATCGAATGCTGTTACATCAAATTCTAAATAAATTTGTGTGACTATGTCCACTGCTACTTTTAAACAGACTTGTATGGAAACATATTTTTATTTATAAAAAGTGTCATATAAGATAGATTTTCTCTTTAAAATATCTATCCTTAAAAATTGTTTCTTCAGGAAAATGTCATAGATAAATAGACGAATAGATAGATTTATCTGTCTCATGGCTTTCATAAGGAATATATACATGTGTAACCTCATAAAACAATGTTAATTTGAACAGCCATTTTTATAAAGGTATACCTATAAACTTATAGAGTCATTGCACTTAAAGAAATATTATTGAATATAATATGATTTATGAGATTTATTTTATAAAGTTTTAGAATAAATATACATAAATTCACATGTATTTAGGGATATTTTGCTCTAATTTTATTTTTAATGTGGTGAAGTAAAACTAGAATAAAATTATTCTCAGTTTAAAAAATCAGATACATAAAGAAAGAAGCCTTTGTCATAGGTAAGCATACAATTAATTTTCTCAAGATTTCTCAGAACTGACTGAAAAGAAAGAAAAAATTAAAACTTTTCTAACCCTACTAACTCTAATCCCCATCAGGGATTCCCTTGTGGTTAAAGAACCCACCTGCCCATGCAGGAGATATGAGTTTGGTTCCTGGGCTGGGAAGGTTTCCTAGGGTAGGAAATGGCAATCCATTCCAGGATACTTGCCTGGGAAATCCCATGGACAGAGGAACCCGGGGGGCCACAGGCAATGGGGTTGCAAAAGAGTCAGACCCAATTTTAGTGACTCAACAACGGCAATGACTCCTTTTTACACAGTGGAAGCATCCTTTAGGGATTTTATCCTAAAATGCCTTCTTTATTGATATCTTCAAGCATGTCTGTTCTTATAAAGTTTAGGGTCTTATTTTAAAAAATGAATAAATGCTGTTTGGTGACCTTAAAATTATTCTACTATTATAATGGAGAAGTATCATGTGTAGAAGCTTTAGTACTTTTTAAAGGCAAAAGTGACCTTGGATCAAATCTTACAAATGTTCACATCTCTGAACTGTTCATGTTCATCTACCAGAGAATGTTAGATTTCAAGTAACGCATACAAAAAGAAGTAAAGCATGATATATTCGTTTGATATCTTCTACTATAGAAGATTTTCACTGCAATGGAGTAAAGAAAAATAATTTCTTTGATTTCATTCTGTATATTGCTTATCATTATATATCATTATATATTTCAGTCCTTCCTAAAGATGCATGCATGTTTCCTGACAACAGAGTTGTTGGCTTTCTTGAAACTTCAGGATCCTGGAGAATACAAAGTTAAATGAAAATGAAACAAATATACAAGTTATTATTGTTAAAACAGAGATTTCTATAGAAAAGAAACATTTTGAAACTATAAAGGGAGAACATCCTTTGTTTACATTCTAGAGTTCAATTAATTTTGGAGAATGTGTTAAGTTTTTCCTGACATAATGATTCAAAGTTTTGTTTATTGCTTTTCCATTTGATAATAGTTATATATATTATGTGTACATATATACACAAGAGACCACTGTTATCACCTTGTAAATATACTGATTCACTAATCAGATATCTCTGCCTGACCTATGTCCTTTATGATATCTAACATGAAGAATCTGATTAAAAAATAATGCACATGAGGTTAGAAAGGAGAAGTGATAGAAATCCTACTGGCTGTGGCCAGTTCCAGAGGTGTCAATGATGTTGACCCCAGAATCTCTTTTTCAAAAGGCTGTACCAATCTTCCCAACAGTAGCAGTGGCTCTGCTGCTGCTGCTAAGTCACTTCAGTCGTGTCCGACTCTGTGCGACCCCATAGACAGTAGCCCACCAAGCTCCCCGTCCCTGGGGAAATGGCAACCCACTCCAATACTCTTGCCTGGAAACTCCAATGGAGAGAGGAGCCTGGTAGGCTGCAGTCCATCGGATCGCTAAGGGTCGGACACGACTGAGCGACTTCACTTTCACTTTTCACTCTCCAACATTGGAGAAGGAAATGGCAACCCACTCCAGTGTTCTTGCCTGGAGAATCCCAGGGATGTGGACGGGAAGCAGTGGCTCAAGCAGCAGTAATTATTATCATTATTATTATTATTTTGACTATCCTGTGTCTTCTTAGGGGTGTGCGGGCTTTCTCTACTTGCAGCGTACAGACTTAGTTTGCATGTAGGATCTTAGTTGCCCATCCAGGGATCAAGACCATGCTCCCTGCACTGAAAGGCAGATTCTTAAACCACTGGGCCACCAGGGAAGTTCCCACAATAGCAGTAATTTTAATTTCATGTGCAATCACATTTCCCTCTTTTTCTTTGACACTGACTGATATAGGGAGGTTGATAAATTTTTTGTTTGATATTTTTTTAGCTGTTCTTCTTTCCTTTCTTTCTTCTATCCTCCCTTCTTTCTAAATCTGCTGAGGATCATGTGTGTATTTATACATGTGTGCCGCTCTGCCTGACTGTTAAAGTGCCTATGCTTAGAACCCTGTCCACCTGTGGATGGCAGGAAGAAATTAACACATCCCCAGCCCTTATGGCAGAAAGTGAAGAGGAACTAAAAAGCCTCTTGATGAAAGTGAAAGAGGAGAGTGAAAAGGTTGGCTTGAAGCTCAACATTCAGAAAACAAAGATCATGGCATCTGGTCCCATCACTTCATGGGAAATAGATGGGGTAACAGTGGAAACAGTGTCAGACTTTATTTTTTTGGGCTCCAAAATCACTGCAGATGCTGATTGCAGCCATGAAATTAAAAGACGCTTACTCCTTGGAAGGAAAGTTATGACCAACCTTGATAGTATCTTAAAAAGCAGAGACATTACTTTGCCAACAAAGGTCCGTCTAGTCAAGGCTATGGTTTTTCCCGTGGTCATGTATGGATGTGAGAGTTGGACTGTGAAGAAAGCTGATCGCTGAAGAATCGATGCTTTTGAAGTGTGGTGTTGGAGAAGACTCTTGAGAGTCCCTTATACTGCAAGGAGATCCAACCAGTCCATTCTAAGGGAGATCAATCCTGGGTGTTCATTGGAAGGACTGATGCTAAAGCTGAAACTGCAATACTTTGGCCACCTCATGCGACGAGTTGACTCACTGGAAAAGACTCTGATGGGAAAGGTTGGGGGCGGGAGGAGAAGGGGACGACAGAGAATGAGATGGCTGGATGGCATCACCGACTCTGTGGAAATGAGTTTGAGTGAACTCTGGGAGTTGGTGATGGACAGGGAGGCCTGGCGTGCTGTGATTCATGGAGTCGCGGAGAGTCAGATATGATTGAGCGACTGAACTGAACTGAACTGAGCCGGAAGCTTGCCATTTTGAGGGATTTATTTTTGCGAGATTTGTTGCTGTTCAGTTGCTCAGTCATGTACGACTCTTTGCTACCCCATGGACTGTAGCAAACCAGGCTTCCTTGTCCTTCACCATCTCCTGCAGTTTGCTCAAATTCATGTTCACTGAGGTGGTGATGCCATCCACCCATGTCATCCTCTGTCACCTTCGCCTCCTGCCTTTAATCCTTCCCAGCATCAGTGTCTTTTCCAGTGAGTGAGCTCTTGGCATCAGGTGGTCAAAGTATTGGAACTTCAACCTCAGCATCAGTCCCTCCAATGAATATCCCGGACAGATTTCTTTCAGGATTGAATAATTGATTGCATCTCCTTGCAGTCCAGTTCAGTTAGTTCAGTAGCTCAGTCATGTCCAACTTTTTGCGACCCCATGGATTGCAGCACACCAGGCCTCCCTGTCCTTCACAAACTCCTGGAGTTTACTCAACTCATGTCAGTGATGCCATCCAATCATCTCACCCTCTGTTGTCTCTCACAGTTTCCCCATCTATTTGCCATTAAGTGATGGGACCAGATTCCATCATCTTAGTTTTCTGAATGTTGAGCTTTAAGCCAACTCTTTCACTTTCCTTTTTCACTTTCATCAAGAGGCTCTTTAGTTTTTCTTCACTTTCTGCCATAAGGGTGGTGTCATCTGCATATCTGAGGTTACTGATATTTCTCCCTGCAATCTTGATTCCAGCTTGTGCTTCCTCCAGCCCAGTGTTTCTCATGATGTACTCTGCATATAAGTTAAAGAAGCAGGGTGACAGTATACAGCCTTTTCCTGACATATTCCTTTTCCTATTTGGAACCAGTCTGTTGTTCCATGTCCAGTTCTAACTGTTGCTTCCTGACCTGCATACAGATTTTTCAAGAGGCAAGTCAGGTGGTCTGGTATTCCCATCTCTTTAAGAATTTTCCACCACTTTTTGTGATCCACACAGTCAAAGGCTTTGGCATAGTCAATAAAGCAGAAATAGATGTTTTTTCTGGAAATCTCTTCCTTTTTCAATGATCCAACTGGTGTTGGCAATTTGATCTCTTGTTCCTTTGTCTTTTCTAAATCCACCTTGAACATCTGGAAGTTCATGGTTCACATATTGTTGAAGTCTGGCTTGGAGAATTTTGAACATTACTTTAATAGTGTGTGAGATGAGTGCATTGTGTGATAGTTTGAGCATTCTTTGGCATTGCCTTTCTTTGTGATTAGAATGAAACCTGACCTTTTCCAGTCCTGTGGCCACTGCTGAGTTTTCCAAATTTGCTGGCATATTGAGTGCAGCAGTTTCACAGCATCATCTTTTAGGATTTAAAATAGCTCAACTTAATTCCATCACCTCCACTAGCTTTGTTCGTAGGGATACTTCCTGAGGCCCACTTGACTTCGCATTCCAGGGTGTCTGGCTCTAGGTGAGTGATCACACCATTGTGATTATCTGGGTCGTGAAGATCTTTTTTGTATACTTCTTCTGTGTATTCTTGCCCCCTCTGTTAATATCTTCTGCTTCTGTTAGGGCCATACCATTTCTGTCCTTTATTGAGCCCATCTTTGTATGAAGTGTTCCCTTAGTATCTCTAATTTTCTTGAAGAGATCTCTAGTCTTTCCCATTCTATTGCTTTCCTCTATTTCTTTCACTGAGGAAGGCTTTCTCATCTCTCCTTGCTATTCTTTGGAACTCTGCATTCAAATGGGTATATCTTTCCTTTTCTCCTTTGCTTTTTTGCTTCTCTTCTTTTCACAGCTATTTGTAAGCCCTCCTCAGACAGCCATTTTGCTTCTTCGCATATCTTTTTCTTGGGGATGATCTTGCTCCCTGTCTCCTGTACAATGTCACGAACCTCTGTCCATTGTTCATTCAGGCACTCTGTTATCAGATCTAGTCCCTTAAATCTATTTCTCACTTCCACTGTATAATCATAAGGATTTGATTTAGGTCATACCTGAATGATCTAGTGATTTTTCCTACTTTCTTCAATTTAAGTGTGAATTTGGCAATAAGGAGGTCATGATCTTAGCCACAGTCAGCCCCCGACCAGTAATGCTGAAGAAGCTGAAGCTGAACGGTTGTATGAAAACCTACAAGACCTTGTAGAACTAACACGCAAAACAGATGTCCTTTTCATTATAGGGTGCTGGAATACAAAGTAGGAAGTCAAGAAACACCTGGAGTAATAGGCAAATTTGTCCTTGGAATACAGGATGAAGCAGGGTAAAGTCTAACAGAGTTTTGCCAAGAGAATGCACTGGTCCTAGCAAACACCCTCTTCCAACAACACAAGAGAAGACTCTACACATGGACATCACCAGATGGCCAACACCCAAATCAGACTGATATATTCTTAGCAGCCAAAGATGGAGAAGCTCTATAGAGTCAGCAAAAATAAGACCAGGAGCTGACTGTGGCTTGCACTCCAAGGGACTCTCAAGAGTCTTCTCCAACACCACAATTCAAAAGCATCAATTCTTCAGCTCTCAGCCTTCTTTATGTTCCAACTCTCATATCCATACATGACTACTGAGAAACCATAGCTTTGACCCTACAAACCTTTGTCCTTCTTACTTTGCTTCCCTACCTCCCCTGACCTCTGATCTATAAAGGAAACACATCCAGACCCTGATAAAACGGTTATTTTGATATGCTAACCTGCCATCTTGTTGGTCAGCTGGATCACCTATTAAAGTCTATTCCTTGCCTCAACCCGTCACATCTCTGATTCATTGGCCTATTGTGTGTCTGCAAAGTGAGCTTTAACTTGTTAACACTACTTTACACAGAAGAAAATTTTATTGTTTCTTCTAACATATTAGTTTTAGACAAATAATTGTTAAAGAAATCTTTCATCTTAGTTTCTTTTTCTAGAAAGTAATCTATTAGATCATATTTCATTAGAAAAATAAGCAAAAAATACAGAATTTAGGTAAGGAAGAATGTTATGCTAAATTTTGACCTTCATAATGGCCCAAATCCATTGGGTTATTGTTGTTTTTTAGCATACTATACAATTTAGAGCAAAGTTGCTCAGCCTTGGCAGTGCTGGCTTTTGAATATGATAATTCTTTGTAGCAGGAAGTTGTCCTGCATTGTAGGATGTTTAAAACATTTCTGACCTCCACCAACCAGATGCAAGTAGGGCACCACTCCAGCAAGAACAAAATTCGTCTTGAGACATTGTCAAATATTCCTTGGGAAGCAAAACCATCCCCGGTTGAGAAAAACTGATATGGAAAATTGCAGCAATTCTCAACAATTTTTAGTGAATTCTAAAATTATAGATTGGGCTTCCCTGGTGGTTCTGTATCAAAGAATCCTCCTGCAGTACAGGAGATAGGAAGATGCAAGTTTGATCCCTGGGTCAATAAGATCCCCTGAAGAAGGAAATGGCAACCCACTCCAGTTTTCTTACCTGGGAAATGCCATGGACAAAGGAGTCTGGAAAGCTTTAGTTAATGGGGTTGCAAAGAGTCGGGCATGAGTGAGCCACTAAACAACAAAACTGTAGATCATATGCCAGGAAACTTTGTTTTAAAGAAATATAAATACATATATGATTATGAACATATTACCCTCAAGTAAATTATTAGTAGCACAAATTATATTTACCTTATAAACAAAGTAGTTTGTCTTTAAATAATATGCTGTTTCTTCTAGAAAACGTTCATTCTATTGTTTGTGTTTCAAATCATATTAAATTCATTAAGATATTCTTTCAGAATAGAAATAAAATGCTTGGAATCTCCTATTTAACATCCAAAATTATTTTTAAGTGTTTGTCTCTAATTGGAACTTATAAACCTTAAGCTGTTAATAACTGATTGATAAACTCACATACAATTAAAATGCACATTAAATTCTAATGATTCTCTGACTTTATCTAATTTGGTCAACCAAAATTAGATAACAAGCAATTTAACAAGGCTTTCAGTAAAATAATCTTGCTTGCTTTGCTTTCTCAAAGCTTTTTTTACTGGATCTAGCATTTCAGCAGCAATAAAACTCTTCCTGTAACAAGCACCAATATGTCAATGAATAAACAGACCAAAAAAAAAAAGAATTAAAATCATTGTATGCCAAGTCAAGTCCAAATTTTTATGACCCTATGGACTGTAGCCCAGCAGAACCCTCTATTCATAGGATTCTCTGGTCAAGAATACGGAAGTGGGTTGCCATGCCCTCCTCCAGGGGATCTTCCAGACTGAGGGATGGAACTCGTGTCTCTTATGTCTCTTGCATTGGAGGGCAAGTTCTTCACCACTAGTGCCATTTGGGAAGCCCTTAAAATCATTAGGCATGTACATAATTAATTTTTAAATTAAAGGATTAAAACAAATGTATATAGATTCAGTTTAGTTCATTCACTCTGTCGTGTCCGACTCTGTGATCCCGGTGACTGCAGCACACCAGGCTTCCCTGTCCGTCACCAGCTCCCGGAGCTTGCTCAAACTCATGTTCATCAAGTCAGTCATGTTATCCAACCATTTCATCCTCTGTCGTCCCCTTCTCCTCCTGCCTTCAATCTTTCCCAGCATCAGGGTCTTTTCCAATGAGTCAGTTCTTCATATCAGGTGGCCAAAGTATTAGAGCCTCAGCTTCAGCATCAGTCCTTCCAAAGAATATTCAGGACTGATTTCCTTTAGAATTGACTGGTTGGATCTCCTTGCAGTCCAAGGGACTCTCAAGAGTCTTCTCCAACACCATAGTTCAAAAGCGTCAATTCTTCAGTGCTCAGCTTTCATTATGGTCCAACTCTCACATCCATACAGGACTACTGAAAAAACCAAAGCTTTGACTAGACAGACCTTTGTTGGTAAAGTAATGTCTCTGCTTTTTAAGAAGTGTTAAGAATTCTAAGGAGATGAATCCTGGGTGTTCATTGGAGAGACTGATGCTAAAGCTGAAACTCCAATACTTTGGCCACCTCATGTGAAGAGTTGACTCACTGGAAAAGACTCTGAAGCTGGGAAAGTTTGGGGGCGGGAGGAGAAGGGGACGACAGAGAATGAGATGGCTGGATGGCATCACCGACTCGATGCACATGAGTTTGAGTGAACTCTGGGAGTTGGTGATGGACAGGGAGGCCTGGCGTGCTGTGATTCATGGGGTCGCAAAGAGTCGGACAGGACTGAGCGACTGAACTGAACTGAAGAATTCTACACCTTTAAACCTAGACAACCATTCCTACAATTGCTACCAGAGAAAATTCTAGGAGTTATATATATATATATATACACACACACATACACAAAAGAAAAAGCTAAGCAAGCATACTGGTAAATGAACCTCAATTGTACTCTCTAACTTGAGTATTGAATCCTAACAGGTGGGGCTGAATGAATGAAAAATCTCTGCCTCAGCTTGAGTTTAACCTAATTCCTGGAACCACAATAAACTCCACCAGTGCCCATCCTTGCTTCTTGGTTGTTTTTGTTCTGTTATTCCATCATCCATAATGACCAGGAAAAAAAAAATTTTCAGCCAAAGTTAAGTGACAATATTAAAAATTCAAGATTGATTTTTAACTGCCTTCCCAACACATTAAAAAATTACTCCTTAAGAAATATATCATTTTCATTGTAATATGTTCCTGATTATGTCTAGGATCATTTGTTTTCATTTTTTTAAATGTAAAGTCCATCTAGTCTTACATTTTCCCTGACGGCTTACCAGATAAAGAATCCACTGCAATATAGGAGAAGTAGTTTCAATCTCTGGGTTGGGAAGATCCCCTGGAGGGGAAATGGAAACCCACTCCAGTATTCTTGCTCGAGAATCCCGTGGACAGAAGAACCTGGAGGGCTAGAGTCCAAAGGGTTTCAAACAGTCGGATAAAAGTGAGCAACTAAGCATGTGTGCATTAGTCTTGTATTAGTGTAGTCATTGCAGGTTTCTTATGCTTGCTACCTGGATAATAAATTCTTTTCCATCCTGGTAACAGGATAAAATTTTTGATAAAATTTTTGCTTGATAAAATTTTTGTTAAGGAGTTTGAGAAAAATTTTAAATGACAGAGATGTAAATATGAGAAGATAATAATGCCCTTAGGGATCTACAGCAGATTAAGCTACAAAAAAGATGTTGGAGATTTCAGGTAAGAGGATTACTTTAGAGAGCAAAGATATATTAGAGAATAAAGTTTTTTGTTCAGAAGGGTAGAAGGTGGTCGCTCAGTCAGGCACAAGTGCAATCATCTAGGTTACTTGAGTTCCAGAAATGTACATGATGTGATATGACCAAGAAGAGGCCACTGTGATCTGTTCACTCCTGTTTCCTGTATGAAGGGCAGTTCATACACTGGGGAGAGACACAAGCGTTGCCAGTGTGTGTTTGGCAGAGGATGGCCAAAACAAAGGCAGCTCTTTTACCACCAGTGCAGAACGGACACTGGACTATCAGCTTCCGTGGGAGAGAAAAAGGACATCAGAGGCAATGCGTTTATCTTTAGATTCACAGTTCAAGCTCGTGATGTAGACTCCCTGGAGAAGCTGCTGTGGTTTCATTCCAGCCCTTCAAAGGAGTTCACTGAGCAGAGGAGAGAATTTACATCCCTCTCAGGATTTCCACTTGGCTGGTGCTGTTTATATGGCTGCATCTGATCAGTTTTTTGGGCAAGGATTAGGCAGCTCTGTCATTTCTCTTCCTCTGTCCTTTCTCTGTGAGTCCTGTTCTTGAAAACAGCACTACTGGCATTGATTGGCATGGGATTTCTGCTCATCCATCTCCAGTGGTCACAAGTAGATGGCTTTGGTCCAAGTTGCAGGGCTGTAGATGGGACCTGCTGAACTTGCTACCCAGTGTGGCAAGATTAAGGGCTCTAGCGGTCAATGGAAAGTCCTAATGGAGTAACTTTCAGCATTATAATTTTAACAATGCTTGTTATTTCTACTTATAAGCTAATTGATTTTTTTTAACTGACTATAAAAAACTTTCCCTCTGAGGGTTTCAAAGGAAAGAGCTGCTAAAAATAGTCCCTGTGGGAGACATGTTTTCTAGTTAGGGTCTTACCTCTTCTCATCTGCCTCCCAGGGCCACTTTAGCATCCCTAAGTGAGTAATTAGCACTCTCCCTGCTGACTTGGAATAATGGAAATCTCAACTAAAAAAGATCGAAATTTGAGAACATATATTAGTTGTAACCTTTCTTTTGAAAAGCCTTAGTTTTTAATTTGCAGTAGCCTATGAAGAAATTAATCACTCTCATTTTCTGGGTGCATGCACCAATATTCAACAGGACCAAGAGAAAATTAAATTCATAATTATTTTTATTTGGATAGGTGGCATTTGTTGCACAATTCAGTACACTCTAGAAATGTTATGCTTTCACTTAAATAATTAAATACATGTCATACTTTCTTCTCTTACTATATAAAATCTATATCAAGTTTTCATTTCAAATTATCTTAACATACACGTGAAAACATTACATCTACTTTACATGTGCTCAGTGGCTCAGTTCTGTCTGACTCTTGATGTCCCCATGGACTGCAGCCTGCGAGGTTTCTCTGTCCACGGAGTTTTCCAGGCAAGAATACTGGAATGGGTTGCCACCTCCTTCTTCAGGGGATCTCCCCGACCCAGGGATCAAATCTACGTCCCTTGTGTCTCCTGCATTGGCAAGCAGATTCTTTATTAAAGTGCCACCTATGAAGCTCATTTCTGTTTTATATACTACATATAAATCCAGAAAAATATAAAATTGCCTTATATTATGAAACCAAAAATGATTCACTGTTTTTAAAAGCTATTTACATGAAATGTTAGTATACTTTCACCAACTAAATAGGACAGTACTGAACATATCATTTACTCTTTCAATTGCAATTTTTTTCCAAGCATTGATCTTATACAGAAATATATGCTGTGAGAATAACAAAATTGATCATTTAATTTTCAGCCAGGATTCTGTTAGCATCTTTTACTGAAACGTCATAGAACATGTTTGCATATCTGTTTATTTTTCTAACATTTATTTAATCATTACTTTTGACTCATTTATTGCAATATAACATACACTTAATGATTTTAGAAAATACATACCCAAATATATGTTAGGATTTTGATTGCTGTGACATGCAATGATGAAGTCTTTCTTATTTAGAGTCTTTTATTCAGCTAGCTTAAATGCTAATTTTGTTTCAGTAAAAACTTTAAAGCATGTAGCCTTTATAACAAATAATAAAACACGTATTATTATTATCCTTATCTTACAAATGTAGAAATTGATACACCAATGAACACAAATGCAAAAACACTGATCAAAATATTAACAAACTGAATTCAACAATACATTAAAAAAGATCATACACTAGTTCATGTGAGATTCATTGTAAAAATTCAATGATGGCTTCAGTTCAGTTCAGTTCAGTTCAGTCGCTCAGTCATGTCCGACTCTTTATGACCCCGTGAATCACAGCACGCCAGGCCTCCCTGTCCATCACCAACTCCCGGAGCTCACTCAAACTCATGTCCATCGAGTCGGTGATGCCATCCAGCCATCTCATTCTCTGTCGTCCCCGTCTCCTCCCACCCCCAATCCCTCCCAGCATCAGAGTCTTTTCCAGTGAGTCAACTCACCGCATGAGGTGGCCAAAGTATTGGAGTTTCAGCTGTAGCATCAGTCCTTTCAATGAACACCCAGGATTGATCTCCTTTAGAATGGACTGGTTAGATCTCCTTGCAGTCCAAGGGACTCTCAAGAGTCTTCTCCAGCACCACAGTTCAAAAGCATCAATTCTTCGGCGATCAGCTTTCTTCACAGTCCAACTCTCACATCCATACATGATGGCTTAACATTCACAAATCAATAAATCAAATGATATGCCACATTAACAAAGTGGAAAATAAAAGCCATATGATCAACATAATAGAAAAAGGAAAGGCATTTGACAAAATACAACATTCATTTGTAATAAAAACTCTCCATAAAACGGGTATAGAAGGCACATACCTCAACATAATAGTGGCCATATATGACAAGCTCACAAGTAACACAATGCTCAACAGTGAGAACCTGAAGCCTTTTTTCTAAGATCAGAAACGAGAGTAGGATGATCACCCAAGCAGTTTTCTTTAACGTAGTATTGGAAGTCTAAGCCATAGCAATTCGTTGATAAAAAGCAATAAAAGACAACCAAATTGAAAAAGAAGTAAGACTATCACTATCTGCAGATGACATGATATTGTATATCAGTCAGTTCAGTTCTGTCGCTCAGTCATGTCCAACTCTTTTCAACCCAGTGTACTGTAGCACACCAGGCCTCCCTGTCCATCACCGACTCTCAGAGTTTACTCAAACTCATGTCCATTGAGTCGGTGATGCTATCCAACCATCTCATCTTCTGTTGTCCCCTTCTCCTCCCGCCTTCAATCTTTCCCAGGATCAGGGTCTTTACAAAAAGGAAGCTCTTTACATCAGATAGCCAAAGTATTGGAGTTTCAGCTTCAGCATCAGTCCTTCCAATGAATATTCAGGACTGATTTCCTTTAAGATGGACCAGTTGGATCTCCTTGTTGTCCAAGGGACTCACATGAGTTTTCTCTAACACCACAATTCAAAAGCTTCAATTCTTCAGCACTCAGCTTTTTTTATAGTCCAACTCTCACATCCATACATGCCTACTGGAAATATCATAGCTTTGACTAGAGTGACCTTTGTTGCCAAAGTAATATCTCTGCTTTTTAATATGCTGTCTAGGTTGGTCATAAGTTTTCTTCTAAGGAGCAAGCGTCTTTTAATTTCTTGGCTGCAGTCACCATCTGCAGTGATTTTGGAATCCCCCAAAGTAAAGTCTTTCACTGTTTCCACTGTTTCCTCATCTATTGACCATGAAGTGATGGGACCAGATGCCATCATCTTAGTTTTCTGAATGGTGAGCTTTAAACTAACTTTTTCATTCTCCTCTTTCACTTTCATCAAGAGGCTCTTTAGTTCTTCTTCACTTTCTGCCATAAGGGTGGTGTCATCTGCATATCTGAGGTTATTGATATTTCTTCTGCCAATCTTGATTCCAGCTTGTGCCTCATCCAGTCCAGCATTTCCCATGATGTACTCTGCATATAAGTTAAATAAGCAGGGGAAGAATGTATAAGCTTGAGGTACTCCTTTCCCAATTTGGAACCAGTCTGTTGTTCCATGTGCAGTTAGAAAACCCTAAAAACTCCACTAAAACATTATTAGAAATAAGTAAATTCATTAAAGTTGCAGAAGTCAACATTAATAGAAATCTGTTGTGTTTCTATACACTGAGAACAAACTATCAGAAACAGAAATTAAGAAAATAACACCATTAACAATTACATCAAAAAGAAGAAAGTACCTAGGAATAATTCTAACCAACTGAGTAAAATACCCATACTCTAAAAACTAGAAGAAAATTGACAAAAGAAATTGAATATGACACCAATTTATTGATAGGTATATTATGCTCATAAGTTGGAAAAAATAACACTTTTAAAATGTTATACTACCCAAACCAATCTACAGATTTAATGGAATTACTATCACAATACTATCACAATGGCGTTTTGTACCACAAAGACCCTGCATAACCAAAGTAATCTAGAGAAACAACAAGGCTGGAGGTATCAGCTGGTAAAGAATCCACCTGTAGTGCACGAGACCTGGGTTTGGTCCCTGGGTGGGGAAGATCCCGTGGAGAAGGGAAATGTTACCCACTCCAGTATTCTGGCTGGAAGAATCCCATGGCCTGTACAGTTCATGGGATCGCAGAGTCAGACATGACCATGTGAATTTCACTTTCACTAAGAGCTATAGTAATGGATACACTGTGATACTGGCACAAACATAGACACATAAATCAATGGATTAGAATGGAGAGCCCTGAAATAAGTCCATGCTGATAAGCTCAATTAATTTATGACAAGGGAGTCAAGAATATCCAATGGAAAAAGTATCTTCAATAAATGGTGTTGGGAAAACTGGACAGCTATTCAGTTCATTTCAGTCACTCAGTTGTGTCCAACTCTTTGCGACCCCATGAATCACAGCATGCCAGGCCTCCCTGTCCATCACCAACTCCTGCTGTTCACTCAAACTCATGTCCATTGAGTCGGTGATGCCATCCAGCCATCTCATTCTCTGTCGTCCCTGTCTCCTCCCACCCCCAATCCCTCCCAGCATCAGACTCTTTTCCAGTGAGTCAACTTTTCACATGAGGTGGCCAAAGTATTGGAGTTTCAGCTTTAGCATCAGTCCTTCCAATGAACACCCAGGATTGATCTCCTTTAGAATGGACTGGTTGGATCTCCTTGCAGTCCAAGGGACTCTCAAGTCTTTTCCAGCACCACAGTTCAAAAGCATCAATTCCTCGGCGATCAGCTTTCTTCACAGTCCAACTCTCACATCCATACATGACCATGGGAAAAATCATAGCCTTGACTAGATGGACCTTTGTTGGCAAAGTAATGTCTCTGCTTTTCAATATGCTATCTAGGTTGGTCATAACTTTCCTTCGAAGGAGTAAGCTATTCAGTTCAGTTCAGTTCAGTCGCTCAGTCGTGTCCGACTCTCCGCGACCCCATGAATCACAGAACGCCAGGCCTCCCTGTCCATCACCAACTTCCGGAGCTCATTCAAACTCATGTCCACAGAGTCAGTGATGCCATCCAGCCATCTCATTCTCTGTCATTCCCTTCTCCTCCTGCCCTCAACCTTTCCCAGCATCAGACTCTTTTCCAGTGAGTCAACTCGTCTCATGAGGTGGCCAAAGTATGCAAAAAATTACACTGAGCTACAAAAATTACATAATGACAGATTAAAAGTTTGAATATAAGACCTGACATTATAAAACTCCTAAAAAAAACACACAGAGGATGATTTCCTTTATATCATCCTCAACAATATGTTTAGGATATAATTCTACAGGCCAGTGCAATAAAAACAAAATAAATAAATGGGTCTACAACAAACTAAATGCTCTGCAAGAAGAACAAAATAATCAACAAAATAAACAGACAACCGACTGAATGAGATATTTCAAATCATATAATAAAAGGTTAATATCCAGAATATTTGGTTTGTCATAGTTTTCCTTCCAAGCAGCAAGCATCTTTTCATTTTGTGGTTGCAGTCACCATACAGAGTGATTTTAACGCCCAAGAAAATAAAAGCTGTCACTGCTTCCACTTTTTCCCGTTTATTTGCTATGGAGGATGGGACTAGATGTCATGATCAATTTAAAAAAAAAAAAAAGCACCACAAAAAATTATAACTTAAGATGAAAACAAATGTTTCAGTTTGAAATAAATAAACAAGGAAAGTAATGAATGTGGCAGCACTCTTTTAGATAAAATGAAAAGCAAAGCAAAAACCTGAATGTGAAATCACTATTCCTCAAGTATACTTAATAAGTAATGTGAGAATTACTTTATGCCAAATTCAGACATATGAATCTTATCACCTACTTTAAGATGATTTCATTTTAGCCTCACAAGCTAAGGAGGTTAAAGTGAAGAGACATTTTCTGCTGTCTGGAAGTTGGAAAGGACATATAACAATTACATTTAATTAAAAACAAACTATGTGCAAGGGGCATCTTAGGTAAAATATATTGCTTGCTCCTTGGAATAAAAGCTATGACCAACCTAGACAGCATATTAAAAAGCAGAGATATTGTTTTGCCAACAAAGTTCCGTCTAGTCAAAGCTGTGGTTTTTTCAGTAGTCATGTATGGATGTGAGAGTTGGACTATAAAGAAAACTTGAGCGCCGAAGAATTTATGCTTTTGAACTGTGGTGCTGGAGAAGACTCTTGAGAGTCCCTTGGACTGAAAGGAGGTCCAGCCAGTTCATCCTAAAGAAAGCCAGTCCTGAATATTCTTTGGAAGGACTGATGTTGAAGCTGAAACTCCAATACTTTGGTCACCTAATGCAAAGAACTGACTCGTTGTGATAGCTTGTGTTGAATGGTGATGGATTCGTGGTCTCCGAAGAAGATTTAACTTTGAGACCAGGGACCAGGCTTGATCACCAGAGAGTTTTTGTATAGGAGTTTTATTAAAGTGAAAAGGGACAGAGCAAGCTTCTGATATAGACATCAGAATGGGGATGGAGAGTGCTCCCCTCACTAGTCTTTAGAGAGGGAATTATATACTTTTTAAATTAGCTATTACAATAAATCAAAAGAATGTCTCAAGTTTGTAAAAATTTTACCAGATCCACTCCCAAAGTTTACATTTTAAGATAACAGATTAGAATTTAACAATAGAAAGATTTTATTAGATCCACTCCCATAATATACATTCTAAAATATCAGGATTAGTCAGAAGGTTTTCTGGAAAGAAAAACTGTCCTCAAGCAGGATACATTGTTGTTATATAATCCTTAGTACAGAGTTTAAATTTAGCTGTTTGTTGTGTAATCATCCATTTTGGGCTTAAAGAAAAAGCATTTTATATGACTAAGGAATGTCGAGAGAAAAAAAAAAAGTTTGTCCTTTCCTCTTCCTTGAGAATTCCAGCCCCCTATCTCCTTCTCAAGAACCCCAGACCCCTTTTTCCTCCTTGGGGACCCCAAAATTATCAACCTGCCTAGGAATTGACTCTCTCAATCGGAAAAGACCCTGATGCTGGGAAAGATTGAAGGCAGGAGGAGAAGGGGATGGCAGAGGATTGGATGGTTGGATGGCATCACCGACTTGATGGACATGAGTCTGAGTAAGGTCCTGGAGTTGGTGATGGACAGGGAAACCTGGCGTGCTGCAGTCCATGGGGTTGCAAAAAGTCGGACATGACTGACCAACTGAATTGAACTGAACTGATCCAGGTGTGAGAAGATAGTGAATTTGATCATTTTAATTGCAGTAGAAAAAAGGGAGGAAGTAAATGGATGCAGCATATATTGATAAGATGAAATTTAAGGATTGATGATGATAGGTTGGATGGAGTCAGTAAAGTGGGAAAGAGCAAAGGTGAGGAACTTGGTAGTGAAAAGAAAGAGCAGGAGGAAAGAAATTGTGCTAGTTAACGAAGTAGTCTATTAAATCATTTAACTTTATGTTGAACTTCATATATCTACATTTAACTGAAGAGGTTGGGTATTAACTTCATGTTGGAGTGTCTCTCCCCGTATCCGTATGTACTACAGGTAAGGTATTTTATGTATAGGCTATTTTATCTGAATTATTTGTATGGTAAAAACTTTCAATAGACACTAAGAACTCAATCTCTGCTTCATGTAGACCTGAGTTCTAGTCACAAGTAAGTTACTTTGTAAGTTATGAAAATCATCATCTATATGAAGCTGTTAGGCTACACAGTCCTTGATGGTGTAAAAGTGAGAACTGAAATATTGATAGATGCTCTATGTAAAGTGCTTACAGGATCTGGGATGCATTTTACAGTGAATGATAGTGATAATAATGAGGTCTAGGACAGAAACCTGAAGAAAACCATAACTTAGGAGATGAAAAGAGAAAAATATACAAAATAAATTATTGTGTATCAAGATATGCATAAAGATAAGCAGAATCTTCACTGAAGAGAGATGAGAGTGTTTCATGAGGAAGGAAGTCAGCAGTGTCAAAGATAACTGAGATGACGAGAAATATAAGATTTGAAAAATTCCCATTGGGTTAAAGCATGGATGCTGATAATTTGGGGGACAATATTAAAAGAAATGTAAAAATAGGTACAAAATGCTTTCTGAATAATGATACTATACTTAAAAGCAATGCTATCTATTATTTCAGAGATCAGGGTTTTCGTCAAGGAGACAATCTTTAATTACAATGGAGAGTCAGCACTTGTAACAGGATTGCGTCCATGTCCAAGAGCAAGTGCAACAGCAATTTTATTCACAAAAGCATTAAAATGCTAATGCTTCATCTGTATTATAAAGCTTCTTAATGAAAACCTGAAAATGAAATAATAAGACTTCATTCCAATGATAATGACCGAATCTAGAATGAGACACAGTGACAGCACATTTCCAATTCATGTTTCTACAAATTAATATCACACTTCTCCAGCTCTCTGCAAGGATTGAGTGCCTTAACTTAATAGATCTCATTGCAATGCGTGGTACATATTCAGAACTTCAGGTAACCATTTCACTGCATTCAAACACCATTGTCAAAATATAGAACATCTGTAGAAAGTCAATGTATTAAATTAAGTTTCCAGTGCTTCTATAAGGTGAAAGATTGGCATTCTTGGAGATAGAGATTAAAATTTACTGACTAAATGTTTACAGTTTTGTTCATCTTGGGTGGGTTTCTCTTTGTTGCCTCCTCAAAGTATGTTTGCTCATTGTCCAAAGCTATTATCTCTAGCAGAATATAATGGATTCTTCCCCTCTGGAAATTTAAATTCTAGATGAAAATCTGCCCCTGTTTTATAGTCTTCTGGCCAACTATGTTTCAGATTTTTCTGTGGATCAGAGTCTGGGACTTTTCTTGTGAGTACTGTTCAGTATAAAGCTTTTCAAAAGCTACTGCCTTGTCCGTTGAGCCAGTGGTGTGGTCGAAAATCCTTACAAAGACAAAGAAAATAAATCATAACTGGCTATATATTTTTTTAAAAATCTTGTTCCTATATGACTTTACAACAATTGTTGATTTTCAGTTGCTAAGTCATGTCTGACTCTTTGTAACTCCATGGACTGTAGCATGAGAAACTTCTCTGTCCTTCCCTACCTCCCAGAGTCTGCTCAAATTCACGTCCACTGAGTTGGTGATACTAACTATCTCGTCCTCTGCCACCCTCTTCTCCTCTTTCCTTCAATCATTCCCAACACCAGGGCCTCTTCCAATGAGTTGGCTCTTTGCATCAGGTGGCGAAAGTATTGGAGTTTCAGCTTAAGCATTAGTCCTTCCAATGAATATTCAAGGTTGATTTCCTTTAGGATTTACTGGTTTGATCTCCTTATAGCCCAAGGGACTCTCAGGAGTCTTTTCCAGTACCATAATTCAAAAATGTCAATTCATTGGGGCTCAGCTTTCTTGATAATGCTCACAGCAAGAATACTGGAGTGGTTTTCCATTTCTTCTTTGAGTGAACCACAATTTGTCAGAACTCTTCACTATGACCCAGCTGTCTTGGGTGGGCCTGCACAGCATGGCTCATAGCTCAGGCAACTGCTGTTGCCATGACAAGGCTTTGTTCCATGAAGGGATACAACAATTACAGTCACAGAAAAAGAAGAATATTCATATTTCTAAATGTCTCAAAAGAATTTTATATTTAGAAAATAAAAAGAAACTGCTGTCAAAAGTACTCAGAGAACCATAAATTTAAGTACATATACTACACATCGGAATAGACTCTTTGCCTATTTTTTTAAAAAAATTTGATTGTCTTTTGATTATTGAGTTGCAAAAATTCTTTATATATTTTTGATGCAAGACGCTTATCTCTGTATGATTTGCAAGTATTTTCTTCAGTTCTGCAGGTTATATTTTTACTTTCTTGATTGTATTGTTGTACAAATCCTTTTACAGTTTTGATGAAGTTCAAGTTATCTACTTTTTTTTGGTCACTTGTGCTTTAATAGTTGTGTAAAAGAAATTATGTCCTAATCCAAGATCAGGAAGGTTTTCTGCTATCTTCTCAGGATTTATATGATTTTAGCTCCATAATTCATTTTCTGTTAACTTTTGTGTATGATGCACAGTAGAGGTACAACTTTATTCTTTTGTATAAAGATATCTACATTTCCTACAACCAGTTGTTTAAAAGACTCTCCTACTTGCCCTGGCAGCCTTGTCAAATAGCTGCTGCTGCTGCTAAGTCATTTCAGTCATGTCAGACTCTGTGTGACCCCCTAGATGGAAGGCCACCAGTGGGTTGCCATTTCCTTCTCCAATGTGTGAAAGTGAAAAGTGAAAGTAAAGTCGCTCAGTCATGTCCGACCCCTAGCGACCCCATGGACTGCAGCCTACCAGGTTCCTCCATCCGTGGGATTTTCTAGGCAAGAGTACTGGAGCAAGTGACCATAAATGTAAGTGTTTATTCTGGACTCTTAATTAATCTGTATCTCTACCTGTATGCCAGAACCAAACTTTGAAATTTTTGTAGTAAGTTTTGAAATTTGGAAAGTTAAGTTTGCCTTTCTTTTTCAAAATGGTTTTGGCCATTCTGGGTCACTTACATTTTCATATCAATTTTAAGATTTGATGGTCAATTTCTGCAAAAGAGCCAGCTGTGATTTTGATAGCAGCCAAATCTCACTTTTGCCTTATCTTCACAGTATCCTAACTTATTTTTGAAATACCATTATAGTAACTAAAAGTGAAAGGAAAGTGAAGTCGCTCAGTTGTGTCTGACTCTTTGTGACCCCATGGACTGTAGCCGACCAGGCTCCTCTATCCGTGGGATTTTCCAGGCAAGAGTACTGGAGTGGGTTGCCATTCCCTTCTCCAAGAGATCTTCCCAAACCAGGGATCGAACCCAGGTCTTCTGCACTGCAGGCTGACGCTTTACCATCTGAGCCACCAGGGAATCCCCATAGTAACTAAAGTCTTTATTAATAACCGTATTATTAAACTGTATACATTATACATATATTATTTTTAAAGTGTAAATAAAAAGCACTCGTTCTATTTAAAATATATCAGAAAAATCTAATGGCCAAGTAATAATATTTAATATTTTCAGATCTCCAGGCAGCGCAAGTTCTGATTGGCTTAAATGGAAGTGAATCTGAATGTTAATCAACCTTTTTTCTAAAGTAATAGGAGGAACGCTTCCACCCAACTGTAATACTAAAACATCAGAAATTTCCATATTAGTCAGGGAAGCTTGGTTTTCTATTTGTGGAATCAGTTATTTTATTCCTATTGTGAGAGATCTAAAAGGAGAAATAATTGTCCTAATTTGAGATGAGTTTACTGGTCAAACATAGGAACCCAAAATATATGGATATTTAAATCAGATTTGTATCCCTGAGCTTCTTCCACTGTTCTTTATGATATTCCTTTTATAAAATCAGCATACCAGTCTGTGTTTTCAGCTGTAGTTAAATCATTGATTCTCCTCTTATACTTCCTGGTCAGGACCAACAGCATTAGAAGCAAAAGAGGAACAGAAAATGCAATTCTTGGGCCCAAATGCATGCCTACACACTTAGAAACTCTGGTGGGTGGTATCCTTCAACCTGTGTATGAACAAGCCCTATTGGTGGAAGGGTTTGACTCCAGTGGGGACTAAAACTTGATAACCTCTGGATTTGAGAAATGAATATTCTAAATTCACCTTGTTATTTAGTTGCTAAATCATGTTCAACTCTTTTGAGACCCCACGGACAGTA
Source organism: Moschus berezovskii (assembly GCF_049115385.1). Taxonomy (NCBI): domain Eukaryota; kingdom Metazoa; phylum Chordata; class Mammalia; order Artiodactyla; family Moschidae; genus Moschus; species Moschus berezovskii. The sequence goes on from NC_142476.1 coordinate 75,309,143, forward strand.
GCCCACTAGGCTGCTGCTCTGTTCATGGGATTTTCCAGGCAAGAATACTGGATAAAACCCACATCTCCTACATTGGCAGGTAGATTCTTTACCACTGAGCCACTAGGGAAGCCCTCTAAATTCACTATACCTGTTTTACCACAAACTTTGCTTCCATTTTCATTTCTACTCCTGGGTCTATGCTTATAAATTCATTTTTTTTCTGGTTAGCACAAATTCTAACATCCTGTGGTTTAATCTATGGTTAGCATCTTCTTTTTGAAAAGCCTTCTATGAGAAGGATAATTATACATGTGTTTATGGCATGGTTTAATAGTTAAAACAATTTTTTGTACTTAAAAAATTATCTGTTATCATGCAGTTTGTTCTTGTAGTGAGACTTATTTAGTATTTATTATATACCAAGTATTACAAATATGGACTTAATGTGCATATACACACATGCATACATACATACACACACAGAACAATTAATATATATGTTTTTGTTAAACATATATACATATATATGCATATGTATATGTCATAAACCATTTACATACAGATATATGTACATTATTTTAATCCTAATAATCATCTCAGGATATAAAATTACTAATATCCATATTATACAAATGAAGACATTGAGCAACAGAGATCTTGTCCAAAATCGCATCCCGGAAGGACCAGAGGGGATCAAAACAAGGCAGTCTGACTCCAATTCAAGAGGCGTGTAGGCTACATTATACTCAGAAAGCAGAATATGTTTACTTTTCCAGTGGAGCATGATGTAAAATGTTGTCCTAGAACATGTTTGTAGCAAATGAACCTGGATTCACAAACCATCCTGAAACTACGTGGGAATGGCTTTCTGAACACTGGCTCCCTGTAACCCAGTGAGGGTGCCTTTTAAAAAGCAGACAATCCTAAATATTCAGTGAATATGATTTTAACAAAATATAGTAATGGTTATATGGTAACCCACTCCAGTATTCTTGCCTGGAGAATCCCATGGACGGAGAAGCCTGGTAGGCTACAGTCCACGGGGTCGCAAAGAGTAGGACACGACTGAGTGACTTCACTTCACTTCACTTCTTCATAATTTTTGTAAAGAAGGAACAAAGTCTGATTAACAGTAACAATATATCCCTCAACCAAGATATACTGTAGGATCCTCAGAAGAAAATTCAAACCCAAGATGATAGCATACTTTTCCCTTGCATGTTATAGGAGGAGTGATAGTTAGCCATCTCTGGGAGGAAGAACGTTACCTTAAAACTGCTAGACACATCTACATAATCAGAGCAGAGAGAAATCCAGACAAAGGAAAATCTTCACCTTACTGAAGCTTGAAATGGCAGAGCAGCCAGATACAGGAAGGATCATAGTACAGGCACATCTTCATTGTAGTAGAGACTGCCAATGAGGAGGAGACTGATGTATGGACTATTCACGTGCTGTTCTGTGTTTAGTTGCTCAGTTATGTCCAACTCTTTGCAACTCCATGTACTGCAGCCTGCCAGGCTTCTCTGTCCATGGGATTCTCCAGGCAAGAATACTGGAGTGGGTTGCCATGCCCTCCTCCAGTGGACTTTCCCAACTCCAGGGATTGAACTCAAGTCTCCGGCACTGCAGGTGGATTCTTTACCAACTGAGCCACAAAGGAAGCCCAAGAATACTGGAGTGGGTAGCCTATCCCTTCTCTAGGAGATCTTCCTCTCCCAGGATTCAAACCTGGGTCTCCTGCACTGCAGGTGATGGACTGTTCATAGGAAGTACTAAATCAAGATTACCATGACTAGACAAAACTCCAGATTAACAGTAAACTTTCTTTAGAAAAAGTCAAAAGAGTCTTATTTTTGCTATCTCGTTGTGATGGAAAGAGGATTTTGGGGAGGTAGAATTGTACTGTTGTTGTTGTTCAGTCACTAAGACTTGTCTCTTTCTGACCCCATGGGCTGCAGCATTCCAGACTCCCTGGTAATTGCTCAAACTCATGTGCATTGAGTCGGTGATGCCATCCAACCCTTTCATCCTCTGTTGCCCCCTTCTCCTCCTGCTTTCTCAATCTTTCCCAGAATCAGGGTTGGCCAAAAAGTTTGTTTGGGTTTTCCCTGAACTAACATTTTTGGCCAATATATAGCAACAGCAAGTCACAGGATCCATTCATCAATTCATGTGATAAGGGATGAACAAGCTAGAGATTGTCCCAACTGTGCTCATCTGATTCTGCAGTGCATTGGAAGGCTTCCCTAAACCCTGTAATAGAAATATTGCAATGTGTGTTCATTCTTGGTATTGGGAAATAGTTCAAGGCTTTCTCTATATCTTCTGCAGGTCCTCTACTATTCCAACCTTAGATGGAAAGTACTGTGAATATGGGGGTTTTCCCAGGTGGTGCAGTGGTAAAGAATCCACCTGCCAATGCAGGAGATGCAAGAGTTGTGGGTTTGATCCCTGGGTAAGAAAGATCCCCTAGAGAAGGAAATGGCAACCCACTCCAGTATTCTTACTGTAAAATTCCATAGACAGAGGAGCCTGGCGGGCTACAGTCCATGGAATTTAACAGTCAGACATGACGAAGCCACTGGTGGCATGCACATACTATGAATATGGGAAGTACAACATTCTTCAATATGTAAAACATCAAGGCAAACTCCTTTTAATTCAAAATTTATTTCTTAAGAATCTTTTGCACCAAAATGTATATATAAGTATCTGGTATTACAGTAAGAAAATTTTGAATGGGAATGGCATTATAGAATTTTATATATCATACTGTGAGAATTGCTATACATGAGCTGCTATTCTAGGTGATTTTTAACTCTTGAGAGAAAAATAAACTTTATTACATGGAGAATAATTTGAATTGTAGAGTGTAAATTATTGGGTTTACTTTTCAGTATTTTGAATTCCACTTGGTTGACCAATTTTTTAACCCTTTTAAAAGTATATCTGCTTAATGGTGATACATTCTAAATTATTATTAAAAATAAATATACTATCTGGAACACATTATTTGCAGATTCATAATAATAAACAAAACATAGAATCTATACCTGCATTATAAAATTTTGAATTACTTATCAAAATTTTCTAATCATGATTTTTCTTTTATGTGAAGAAAATTTTCATTTAAGTCTGAGACTAATCTTTTAGGTGCTCCTTCAGTTCAGTTCAGTTCAGTTCAGTTTAGTCGCTCAGTCGTGTCCGACTCTCCGCGACCCCATGAATCACAGCATGCCAGGCCTTCCTGTCCATCACCAACTCCCGGAGTTCACTCAGACTCATGTCCACAGAGTCGGTGATGCCATCCAGCCATCTCATTCTTGGTTGTCCCCTTCTCCTCCCGCCCCCAACCTTTCCCAGCATCAGAGTCTTTTCCAGGAGTCAACTCGTTGTATGAGGTGGCCAAAATATTGCAGTTTAAGCTTTAGCATCAGTCCTTCCAATGAACACCCAGGATTGATCTCCTTTAGAATGGACTGGTTGGATCTCCTTGCAGTCCAAGGGACTCTCGAGAGTCTTCTCCAGCACCACAGTTCAAAAGTATCAATTCTTCGGCGATCAGCTTTCTTCACAGTCCAACTCTCACATCCATACATGACCACGGGAAAAACCATAGCCTTGACTAGACGGACCTTTGTTGGCAAAGTAATGTCTCTGCTTTTTAATATACTATCAAGGTTGGTCATAACTTTCCTTCCAAGGAGTAAGCGTCTTTTAATTTCATGGCTGCAATCAGCATCTGCACTGATTTTGGAGCCCAGAAAAATAAAGTCTGACACTGTTTCCACTGTTTTTCCATCTATTTCCCATGAAGTGATGGGACCAGATGCCATGATCTTTGTTTTCTGAATGTTGAGCTTCAAGCCAACCTTTTCACTCTCCTCTTTCACTTTCATCAAGAGGCTTTTGAGTTCCTCTTCACTTTCTGCCATAAGGGTGGTGTCATCTGCATATCTGAGGTTATGGATATTTCTCCCAGCAATCTTGATTTCAGCTTGTGCTTCTTCCAGCCCAGCGTTCCTCATGATATACTCTGCATAGAAGTTAAATAAGCAAGGTAATAATATACAGCCTTGACATACTCCTTTTCCTATTTGGAACCAGTCTGTTGTTCCATGTACAGTTCTGACTGTTGCTTCTTGACCTGCATACAGGTTTCTCAAGAGACGGGTCAGGTGGTCTGGTATTCCCATCTCTTTCAGAATGTTCCACAGTTTATTGTGATCCACACAGTCAAAGGCTTTGGCATAGTCAATGAAGCAGAAATAGATTGTTTTCTGGACCTCTCTTTCTTTCTCCATGATCCAGCGGATGTTGGCAATTTGATCTCTGGTGCCTCTGCCTTTTCTAAAACCTGCTTGAACATCTGGGAGTTCATGGTTCACATATTGCTGAAGCCTGGCTTGGAGAATTTTGAGCATGACTTTACTAGCGTGTGAGATGAGTGCAATTGTGCTGTAGTTTGAGCATTCTTTGGCATTCCTTTTCTTTGGGATTGGAATGAAGACTGACCTTTTCCAGTCCTGTCGCCACTGCTGAGTTTTCCAAATTTGCTGGCATATTGAATGCAACGAATAGCTAATAGCTAATTTGTCTATATTTAACAAGTAGCTTTTAGAAATTATGTTTCCTACCTACACTTCTTAAATAATTGGCTCCATATTTTTGGAAATTATTCCTAGTGTTTGTTGAGCAGAATTTGCTTAAAAATTGCTATGGACCCATATAAATGCTTTCTCTAAGCTGATTCAAGATAAGGACTTTACAGAAATTAAACATAATACCTACCAATGTAATAAACAAATCAATATAAACTACTATTTGAGTTTAAGAATGACAGTATTAAATAAATTGAATGTTTTAGATAGGAATGCAAGAAGATTGCTGGATAAAATAAAGTAAAAAATTTGTATTTATCAAACATCCCAGAAGATGCTATGGTCTTGGTATATTCTATATTGGTTGTTCTACATTCACAAACTTTTCATGATGTAGTGGTTATTTTTAACTTTTCTTAAAGAAGAAAGTAACATACCTGGTAAACTGTACCTCTATTTATGATTCACATTTTTTACTTTTTGGCAGATATATTCAAAGTAATATAAATACTAAATATTATAGTGAAATTTAAGAGCTCAATGTACTATGTAACTTGAACATTTGGATCCACTGTTTAACTTTATTCATTCCTATCAAATAATAAATAAGTTTGATGGAAAATTATATTTGATATGCTTTCAAATAAATGATAATAGATTAGTTTCTCTCTGATTTCATTGACTTGCTTTGTCATAATGCTCAATTTTAAATAAGTCTTTTATTTTAAAAATAAAGTTGTAGAAGATTTCAGTTCAGTTCATTTGCTCAGTCATTTCCGACTCTTTGCAACCCCATGGAATGCAGCAGGCCGGGCCTCATGTCCATCACCAACTTCCAGTGTTTACCCAAACTCATGTCCAGTGAGTCGGTGATGCCATCCTAACATCTCATCCTCTGTTGTCCCCTTCTCCTCCGCCTTCAATCTTTCCCAGCATCAGGGTCTTTTCCTATGAGTCAGTTCTTCATATCAGGTGGCAAGATTACTGGAGTTACAGCTTCAGCTTCAGTCCTTCCAATGAATATTCAGGACTGATTGCCTTTGGGATGGACTGGTTTGATATCTTTGCAGTCCAAGATACTCTCAACAGTCTTCTCCAACACTCCAGTTCAAAGGCATCAATTCTTCGGTGCTCAGCTTTCTTTATAGTCCAACTCTCACATCCATACATGACTACTGGAAAAACCATAGCCTTGATTAGACAGACTTTTGCTGACAAAGTACTGTCTCTGCTTCTTAACATGCTGTCTAGGTTGGTCATAAATTTTCTTCCAAGGTGTAAGTGTCTTTTAATTTCATGGCTGCACATACCATCTGCAGTGATTTTGGAGCCCCCCAAAATAAAGTCTGCCGCTGTTTTCCCCATCTATCTGCCATGAAGTGATGGGACCAGATGCCATGATCTTAGTTTTCTGATTGTTGAGCTTCAAGCCGACTTTTTCACTCTCCTCTTTCACTTTCATCAAGAGGCTTTTTAGTTCCTCTTCACTTTCTGCCATAAGGGTGGTGTCATCTGCATATCTGAGGTTATTGATATTTCTCCCAGCAATCTTGATTCCAGCTTGTTCTTCATCTAGCCCAGTTTCTCATGATGTACTCTGCATATAAGTTAAACAAGCAGGGTGATGTACTCCTTTTCCTATTTGAAACCAGTCTATTGTTCCATGTCCAGTTCTAACTGCTGCTTCCTGACCTGCATACAGGTTTCTCAAGAGGCAGGTGTTCTGGTATTCCCATCTCTTTCAGAAGATTGCATACATTAATATATGTAGAAGATTTACATACATTAGATGGGTCCTTGCTTTTAGAGTAAAAAAATGAAAGACAGATCTTTTGCATTTACCTTGGGGACTTGTGTTAACGTCATAAAAAATGAGACAATTAAGCATGTTGAACATGTAGGAAAGACATTTTTGTCTAAGTGTTATAAAAATATTTTTACTTCTATCCTTATTGAGAAACTATGATGTATTGTGCTATTGTGTATCTTTATAAATGAGACCTACCAGGGTTGAGGCTTTTCAATCTTCAGAGATGAAAAGTGCTGGAAAAGGAAAATTATTGAAATTGTAATTAACCTTGGTTTTGCATGTGGAATACTGTAGTTATGCAGTAAAATATCTTCATGTTTTCTCCCACATTTTGCAGAAAGAAAACTTAAATGGTGGTAAGTTTTCCTCTTAACAAAAACAAATAAATAGATATCTTTTATATTTATACTCTCACGTATTTATGCTTTTAATTAATACTGAAAAATGTCAGTGTACATTGTAGAATGAAGAAACTTCCAAGAACAAAGAGAGGCATTACACAATGATAAAGGGATAAATACTGCAAGAAGACATCATAATCTAATGATGTATGGTGCCCAAAAGCAGAGGGTCTATATAGCACATGAAAAAGTGACAAAACTAAAAAAATGAATTAAAAAATCTATTACTAGGATTAGAGACTTCGACATGCCTCTTATTAACTTTATATTAGGCAGAAGAATGTTAGTGAAGACATAGTTTACCTGAATACACTATCAATCAATGTGATACGAGCTTCCCAGGTGGCGCTAGTGGTCAAGAATCCAGCTGCCAATGAAGGAGACATAAGAGGTACAGGTTTGATCTCTGGGTCAGGAAGATTCCCTGGAAGAGAACATGGCAACCCACTCCAGTATTTTTGCCTGGAGAGTCCCATGGAGAGAGGAGCCTGACTGTCTATGGACCATAGGGTTGTAAAGAGTCAGACGTGACTGAAGCAACTTATTATGCATGCAATGTGATAGACTTGGACACTTACAGAATTTTTTTTTTCTTTTACGACAGCAAAATATGCATCCCTCTGAAGTGTAGTATATATCAATGTAGACAACATTAGGGGTCATCAGACACACCGTAACTGAGATTTCCTTGGTGGTCCAGTGGTTAAGACTCCATGCTCCCAATGCATGGGGTCTGGGTTTGATCCCTAGATGGGGAACTAAGTCCTGCTTGCTGCATGGTACAGACGAAAAAAAAAAAAAAGGAACTCTTAAAAAAAAAGCACACTGTAAGAGATTTAAAGCATGATAATCAAATTTTTATCAGTTAAAAACTGAATTAAACTAGAACTCGGCGACAGAAATATAGATGAAAAATCCTTCATATACTGAGAAATTAAATAACACATTTCATAATAACATATGAGTCCAAGAGGAAGTCTCAAGAGAATTAAGAAGTATTTTAAACAAAATGAAAATAAAGCCACAGCTTGCCAAAATGTGTGGGATTCAGTGAAAGCAAGTGTTAGAGGGAAATTTATAGCATTAAATAAATATGTTAGAAAGGAAGAAATATATAAAATGAATAACCTGAGTTTCTTTCTTAGGAAACTAGGGAAAAAGTGTAATTTAATCCTACTATAAGGAAAGAAGATAGGAAGTTATAAGAAATTAACATATAATTATATTACTGTATAAAACATGTATAAAATAAATTTAAAAACAAGAAACAATAGGAAATACATTAAAATAAAAAAATGCTTCTTTGAAAAAGGAATACAACTGATAGAGAAACAGAGAGAAAACATCAATTAAAAAATATCAGAAATGAGAAGAAGTCACCACTACTGATTCCATGGACATTACAAATATAATAATGGAATACCATGAAAAATATGTGCATGCACATGATAACATACCAAAGAAACCAATTCCTTGAAAGTAATGTAAACTACCAAACCCAACACAAGGAGGAAAAAATAACATGAATAGCCGCAAGCTCATTGAAAATGAAAGTTTTTCAGTCGTGTCCGACTCTTTGAGATCTCATGGACTATAATCCATGGAATTCTCCAGGCCAGAATACTGGAGTTGGTAGCCATTCCCTTCTCCAGAGGATCTTCACAACCCAGGGATGGAACCCAGGCCTCCTTCACTGCATGAGGATACTTTACCATGCTTATTAAATGTTTATAATAAAAAATTAAGAGATTTCATATAAGAAAGCACCAGGCCCCAACAGGTTTTATCAAACATTTAAGGAAGAAATGGTACAAATTCCATATACCCTCTTCCAGAAAGCAGACAAGGGGAACACTTTATTTATTTGCAGCTAGCATTGCACTGCTGCTGCTGCTGCTGCTAAGTCACTTCAGTCGTGTCCGACTCTGTGCAACCCCACAGACAGCAGCCCACCAGGCTCCTTTGTCCACAGAATTCTCTAGGCAAGAAAACTGGAATGGGCTGCCATTTCCTTCTCCATAGCATTACACAAGTGACTTTAAATACGTAAAACAGATAGACACTTTTTAAGAAAGGGAAAACAAGACCAATATCGCCCATGAATACAAATGCAAAAATCTTCAACAAAGTATTACAGATATGTTATTATGTATGATGGTTAGTGTATGTACACCTATACCCCTACTTAGCTGAGATGGTCTAGAGCCAGTATGATCCGGTGACAATGATCACAACTGGCAGTGAGCTCTAATATTATTCTTCATTAAAAGAGAGCAAGGTTCCTTTGATAAATAACTGATTCTGGGATAACATGGAGGATAAGAATGGTGCAAAATAAGCCTGGAGCATCTACAAATTAAGAAAGTGCTAACACATACACACACAGATTGGAGTAGATAAGAAATAGTTGACAGAGGAGCCAACACAAAGTACTCTCAATGGCCAAGACTGGAACGGTATTAACAACAAAATAAAATGATATTAGATTATAACTTAAATTATGAAACAAATATCATGAGTCCATAGTGATTTAAATAAATAAATAAACATAAGAGAAGAGACAAATCTCTTTTGAAAAAGAATTCCAAATACTTTATGTTGGTACTTCTCAAAGAGCTACCCTGATGGCTCAGAAGGTAAAGAAACTGCCTGCAATGTAGGAGACCAAGTTCAATCTCTGAGTTGGGAAGATCCCCTGTAGAAAGAAATGGCAACCCACTCCAGTATTCCTGCCTGGAGAACTCCACGGACAGAGGAGCCTGGCAGGCTTCAGACCATGGGGTCGCAGAGTTGGACACGATTGAGTGACTATCAGACACAAAATGAATTTGCAGAAATCTCATAAACACTACTTTAGTAAAGTAATCAAGATTAAAATCTACAGCAATAAGTCATGTTGATATTCTGTATCATTAATATGTTATGATACAACATCACCTTACCTCTGTGATCTTCCCAAAACACATAACTCTGTTCTAAAGAGAAGGATCAGGAGATGTAACTCTTAAATGCAATGTATCTTGGATATCATTCTGAAACAGAATAATGTATTAGGTAAAAAAGGAAGGGAACCTAAAGACAATAAGGACTTTAGTTAAAAATAAGGTATCAATATTCATTCTTTAATCATACCAAATAAAACTTCAGGAGTTAGAGAAGGACAGGGAAGACTGGCGTGCGACAGTCCATGGGGTCGCAAAGAGCAGGAATTAACTTAGAGACTCAACAACATACTCTATTTATGTAGCGTGTTAATATCTCAGGAAGCTGGGTTGTGGACCTCCAACCTTCCCAAGGAGTAGGGGTTAGGACTTGGGGGCATAGCCAAGGAAGGTCTGGTTAGGACTCAGAAGGTGGGCAAGGGAAGTGGAGGTAGATCCTGTAGGGCAGGCTTGCTAGAGGTTGGCTTGTGTCCCTGGGATGAGGCTGGGATGGGAGAGGACAGAGTTTAGAAAAAAATAAATAAATAACTGGGGAAACTGTGTAGGATATATCTGTACTCTCTTGACAATTTGATCATAAATCTAAAACTTCTTAAATAAAATGAATATTTTAAATGAATTTTAAATGCCATCTCTTATATTCACAGTTCTTTAACTTTGAACATGAACTTTCTTGACATTTTAGCTTTTAGATATCTATTTCTGTTGAAACTTTTCATTTTGCCAAAGCAATTTTTTTACACTGAAAATTTATTCTTTTAATTTAATCTTTTAGTTGGGGGGGTATTTTAAATAGAATTGACTGGATAGTTTTTGCGAACCTTCACTACTAAGCAGTTTAAACATATTTTGTACATAATGAAAATGTAAATCAATGAGTATTTTAGAACTACAGTCTGTTGACTAATGCTCAATTTTTTAATCATTTAGAAATTAATAAGGTGCCACAAATTACTAGACTGTTGAATCAGCATTTCTAATTTTATTCAGTTCAATATCTATTATAAAGTTCCTTAATTGTTACACTACAGCACATTTCAAACTGCAATAAGTAAGATGAAAGGGCATTTTATGTGCACTAGACTAAAACAGGAATTCTCCTGAAACTTCATGAAAATATTTCAATCTGACTTTAAAACATATGCACAGAAAACTTTCCACATTTTAAAGTTATGCTTATTGAGGTTTCTGTTTATATTTTTGTTTCTTTTTAGCATATGCAGTTAGTGCATTCAGAAAAGCAATTTACATGGAAAATAAACAACTTGTTAACTGCAAGTTGTAGGGTTCAAATCAAATGGCAAACACTCTTTGACTCACAATTCTAGTTTTGTGGTTTATTTAACTGGAAACTGTACAATATAATAAGCACTGTAATTTATTATTTTCTATGGTTGCTTTTATGTGCTACCATACATGTACATAATTTGCATAATGCAAGCATTTGAACTGTGATGTTCATGACAAATAAGGCTTTATTTTTTGCTCTTTCCAAGCTGTTTTTGAACACATTTGAACTGTGTCTAACTCAGGACATTTAAAAACAATCAGATCTTTCCAATTACATAGTTTTTCCCAATAGTATTTAAACATTCCATAATTTTTAATATGATTTCCTATTCGATACATGGGTTAATTAAAAGTGTGTTCTGAAGGCTGTAATTATGAAAATTTCCTAGTTATGGCTTATTATTGCATTATTATCAGATAGCCTACTATATATGATTTTTTTTGCCATAAAGCTTTACCTGTCTGTAAGATCTCAATTTCTATAAATATTTCATGACAGAATAATAAACATAAGGTATCTTTTCTCGTCTAAGAAGAGAAAAAATAAATTTAGAATTATTGTGTTGTAATCTTCACTTGTTTCTACCAATAACCTTGTGAGTAAACATTAATAGCTAGTCTTGTTGTTGTTTAGTTACTCAGTTCTGTCTGACTCTTTTGTGACCCCATAGACTGTAGTCCATCAGACTTCTCTGTCCTTGGGATTTCTCAGGCAAGAATACTGGAGTGGGTTGACATTTCCTTCTCCAGGGGATCTTCCCAACCCAGGGATTCAACTGGCATCTACTTCAATGCAGGTGGATTCTTTACTGCTGAGCCATCAGGGAAGAAGTGATATCTAGTCCTGTGCATGTTAATTGTGTAGTATGCAAGAAAAAGAAGACATGAGAAAAAGTTCCACATTTATAGGTATCTATTTCTGAGCTTTTCTGTTCTGTTTTTATAGTGTCTGTGTTGCTATGGTATCAGGGTAATGTTGACCTCATCAAATGAGTTAGGAAATATTCCCTTTGCTTCTATCTTTCAAGAGGTTGCATATTTAGGGTGTAATTTCTTTCCTAAATGTCTGAAGCAGTTTATCTGAACCAATCTGGGCCTGGTGCTCACTGTTTTGGAAGGTTACTAGTCATTGATTGAATTTTCAAAATAGATAAAGGCCTATCATATTGTCTATTTCTTCTTGAATGATTCCTCACAGCTTGCATACCTTAAGGAATTGATCTATTTCATCTAGGTTATAAAATCTGTGAGGACAAAGTTGTTCATAATATTTATTATCCTTCTTATTTCATAAGATCTGTAGTGATGGTTTCCTTTTCATCAGTAGTATGCATTCTTTCTCTATTTTCCTCTAGATAGCCTGGCTGAAGGGTTATCAATTTCACCAATTTTTCAAAGAATCAACTTTTGGATTTCCTATATTGACTACCTGTTTTTAGTTCCATAGATTTCTGTTTTGGTTTTTTTTTTTTCCTTTCTCCTGCTTACATTGGGTTTAATTTACTCTTTTTTTCTTGGTTGCTAACATGAAACCTTGAATTGTTACGAGATTTTATTTTTTTGAATATGTACATTTGATGATATATATTTCCCTTTAAGCTTTTGCTTCATTAAAACAAAATTTAAGTTGTGTTTTCCTTTTCATTTAATACAGGGTTTTTAAAATTTCTCTTCATGTTTCTTTTTTGAGCCAAGCTTCATGTAGAAGTGTATTGTTTAATCTCCACTTAACTGGGGATTTTCCAGTTATCAATCCACTTAAGATCTAGTTTAATTCCATTGTGATTTGTGGGCAGCCATTGGATGACTTCTATTCTTTTTAATTTGTTCGGGTGTATATTATGGCCTAGATTGTGATCAATGTAAGCTTGAGAAAAATGTGTATATGCTCTTGTTAGATGAAGAAGTTTGTGTGTGTGTGTGCTCAGTCATGTCCGACTCTTTGCAACCCCATGGACTGTAGTCAGCCAGGCTCCTCTGCCCATGGAAATTTTCCAGGCAAGAAAACTGAAGTGGGTTGCCATTTCCTCCTCTAGGGGATCTTCCTGACCCATGGACTGAACCTGTGTCTCTTGCACCTCCTGTACTGGCAGGCAGATTCTTTACCACTAAGCCACCTGGGAAGTGAAAGAGTTTATATTTGTCAATTACATCCAGCTTAGTTCAACCATATCCTTACTGATTTCCAGCCTCTTGGATCAGTCTGTTTCTGGTCAAGAGGTGCTGAAGTCTCCAACTACCAGAGTAGTTGGATTTATCTATTTTTTCCTTGCAGTTTCATCATTTTTTGCCTCGTTATTTTCACTTAGGTGCATACACATTAACACTTGCTATATATTCTTGGAGAACTGACCCCGTCACCATCATGTAAGTGCCTTCCTATTTCTGATAAGGAAATGTAACTCTCCTTACTTTGAAGTCTGCTCAATCTGAAACTAATATAGATACTCCTGTTTTCCTTTGACTCATATTACTATGGTATATTTTTCTCCATCGATGTAGTTTTAATTTATATGTTTCTCCATATTTATAGTGGATTTCTTCTAGACAACATACAGTTGAGCTGTGGATTTTGATCTACTGTGACAACCCTTGTCTTTAATCGGTGCACTATACCACTGACAGAATGATTATTGATGAAGTTAGACATATAATTACCATATTTATCACTGTCTTCTACTTGTTTCTCTTGTTTTTTGTTCCTATTTTTGTCTTCCATTCATTTTCTGCCATTTATAGTTTAAATTGAATATTTTATATTATTCCACTCTATCTTCTTTCTTAGCATACTAATTAAGCTTTTTACTACTTTCAGTGAAAAACATTTGCATTGTACATTTAAAAATGGTCAAAGTTCAATTTCAAATAGCACTAAACCTCTTAACTGGCAATGTAAGTACCTTATAGTAACTAAATATTCTTAAATCTTTCCACTTATACCTTCCATCATGTTTTTCTCATTCATTGCCCATATATATAGGCATACATAAGAGATATCCACAAGTATATAAAATGCAATACATTGTTGCAATACATTTTAATATGAAAATGTCCTGTTGCCTGTTAAATCAAATAAGAATATGATAAAACTTTTTATTTCATCTTCATTTATTTCTCCTTCAATGCTCTTCCATTCTTCATGTAGGTTGTATTTTTTATCTATATTCTCATTTTAGCATTTCTTTCAAGTACTCCTGAAGTACTCCTTTTAGCATTTCTTTCAAGGTAAGTGTATGGGAACACAGTCCCTAAATTTTTGTTTGAGAAAAGTATTTCTCCTTCACTTCTGAAGGATATACACACACATTTGAGAAAAAAATCTATCCAATATATTTAAAAATCTATTATAATTAATAAGAAAAAAAGACAATCTAACAGGAAAGTGGAAAATTATTTAACAGATATGCCATAAAATAGGATCTATAAATAAATGTACATGGAACAACCGACTGGTTCCAAATAGGAAAAGGAGTACGTCAAGGCTGTATATTGTCACCTTGCTTATTTAACTTATATGCAGAGTACATCATGAGGAACGCTGGGCTGGAAGAAGCACAAGCTGGAATCAAGATTGCCGGGAGAAATATCAATAATCTCAGATATGCAGATGACACTACCCTTATGGCAGAAAGTGAAGAGGAACTCAAAAGCCTCTTGATGAAAGTGAAAGAGGAGAGTGAAAAGGTTGGGCTTGAAGCTCAACATTCAGAAAACAAGGATCATGGCATCTGGTCCCATCACTTCATGGGAAATAGATGGAAAAACAGTGGAAACAGTGTCAGACTTTATTTTTTTGGGCTCCAAAATCAGTGCAGATGCTGATTGCAGCCATGAAATTAAAAGACGCTTACTCCTTGGAAGGAAAGTTATGACCAACCTTGATAATATATTAAAAAGCAGAGACATTACTTTGCCAACAAAGGTCGGTCTAGTCAAGGCTATGGTTTTTCCCGTGGTCATGTATGGATGTGAGAGCTGGACTGTGAAGAAAGCTGATCGCTGAAGAATTGATGCTTTTGAACTGTGGTGTTGGAGAAGACTCTTGAGAGTCCCTTGTACCACAAGGAGATCTAACCATTCCTTCTAAGGGAGATCGATCCTGGGTGTTCATTGGAAGGACTGATGCTAAAGCTGAAACTCCAATACTTTGGCCACCTCATGCAACGAGTTGACTCACTGGAAAAGACTCTGACGCTAGGAAAGGTTGGGGGCAGGAGGAGAAGGGGACGACCGAGAATGAGATGGCTGGATGGCATCACCGACTCTGTGGACATGAGTTTGAGTGAACTCCGGGAGTTGGTGATGGACAGGGAGGCCTGGCGTGCTGTGATTCATGGGGTCGTGGAGAGTCGGACACGACTGAGCGACTGAACTGAACTGAACTGAACTGATAAATAAATGAGAAAGTCAATGTTATTAGTAATCAGTGACATGAAATTTTGAAATGCAGTATAATACCAATCCATGCCTCCAATGAACTCTAAAATTAAACAACCAAAAAATTTATTGAGGCTGTGGAGCAATTGAAACACCCTTAAAATTTTAATAAGAGTATAAATAAATATGGTCATATACTCAAACTGAAAATATGCCTTTTTTTTTTTACTATTTAGCAGTTGTACTTTTAAGTATATACTCAAAAGTGTTCATCAAGACACATGTAGTAGAATTATGTAACTCCAGTATCCGTAACAGCCCTAAGAAGGAAACCCAATATAAATTATTGCACAGTGAATTGGAACAGAAAATGAATTATATACACACAGACTAAAAATCTATACAGTAATAAAAATAAACTGAAGTTCAAGCAACTAGCAATACTGTAGATAAATCTCACAAATATATTGATGAGTGAAAGTAGCCAAGCATAGAATAATACATGTAGCATGACGCCACATTTATAAAGTTCAAAAATGGGCGCAGTTATTCTAAGGCATAAATTAAAATAGTATTTGTATTAGGTTTTTCTAGAAATACAGTGTGTGTGTGAGAGAGAGGGATGGAGAGAGAGATTTATTACATAGAATCAGCTCACATGATTATAAAAGCTGGAAATTTCCAAGATATCCAGGGTTAGCTGGCAAGCTGCAGGCTCAGGAGAGCGGATGGTTTAGCCTCAGTCCTAAGCCCTATAGGCTCAAGATACAGGAAAAGCCAAAGTTTCAGTTTGAATTTTAAGGAAAGGAAAGACCAAGTTCAAACAGGAAGAATTCTCACTCAGGGGAGGGTCAACCTTTTAGTTCTATTCAGGATTTCAACAGATGGGATGAGGTACCCATGTTATGGAGGGCAATCTGCTTAACTCTTAATCTATTGATTTAAATGTTAATCTCATCCAAAAGCACCTCACAGGAACACACAGAATAATGTTTGAGCAAATATCTGGGGACCTTGTGGTCTAGTCAAATTGACATGTAAGATTAACTGTTACAGGACTTAGATCGGACAGTATGGTAGAGGCACACAGTGGAGCCGCTGGTAATGCTGTTTCCTGAGCGTTGGTTACACATAGGTGGCCACTTGGTGAAAGCTTATCAAACTGCATATTTACAATCTGTGCAACTTCCTATACACACACATGTGTTGGTAAAATGCGTACTGAAAATAAACTGTATTTAATGGAGATTTAAATTATTTACATATATATAACTAGTCCCCTAATATAGCTTATAAAATATGTTTGCAAATATATCCACAAGGCATTCTTCAATTTATAATTTCAACTGAAGATGATCTTTGATCTTCTAATTAATTTTATATACATATGGCATAATTTCAAAAACTTAATGAAATTGATTTGCAGTACATATCAAATATGTATAGTTAATGTATAAATTTAATAAAGAGGCTGATTTTGACAGTTTCTAGAAAACATTTTATGTATTTTCCTCCCCATGAGAATGGCAGTCTTGTGTCAAATGACTAGTGCTAATTTTTTTAAAGTGTTAGTACCTAAGAAACAATTAATTAATCCCCTACTTTATGCTAGTGATGGGGCACTACATTTAGTGCTGAAAACATATTTTCCTATACTGCGGGTGTTGAAAGTAAGACATATTGGCCAGTTATTATTTTGCATGCTTTACATATATATATATATACATACACAGTATATCTCTAGTTTCAGAACATGCTCACTATTTATAGTATCCACACACATTTCCTGTTTATTGCTTATTCTTTGTAAAATGGCAGACATTATTTCTTCATTCTGACAAGAGTGATTCACAAGAATCATTTACTATTTTTATTGTTTTTATTTTTTTTGGCTTTTGAAGCAACCATGGGTACTTTGAATAATTTTAAACATTAGTGTTTTAAGTAAGACTTTCAAATTGTGATGTCATTGGTATTGCTAGTTTCTGAACCAAAGTTTTAGAAATACTGGGAGATGAGTTTTTTTGTATTAAATTCACAGAAAACTAAACAAAACTCATATTTACCTATGTAACATCACATTGAATTACACATTTTATTTTCTTTTAAAATCATTTTCTGTGTCATTATTTTAGTAATACTCATTTCAAAGTTCTTTCTCCAAAATGAGTTATCAGAAACTCTCCCAATTACTATGAGTGAGTAAGGTAAGTAGTATTGAGTTCTATTTTCATGTGAGGAAATTTAAAATTTGTGGTTAAGTAATAAAACTGATATTATAAATTATATATCTTTACTCTTAATCAGGATCTTTTTACACAATAATAAATGACAGCCATGTATGAAGCTTTCTATTGAAATGAAACAATTTAGAACTTTCAATTTATGTTTCATTTAAAAGTGATTAGAAAACTTGTTTGTCACTATTTCTTGATTCAGTCATGACAATAAGCTAAATTTAGTGTCAACTGGTAGTTCTTTATCCAAGCCTTAAAAGATATCTGAGAAGTGACTTGATATTGCAAAGTAATATTGAATGCAAAATTCATAAGCAACAAGAGTAGTGAGATGATTTTGGCTTCCATAAATTAGTAAAATAGAAAGATTTACTCTTCTAAAATTACACTCTTTCAAATTATCAAGTAAAACCAAACTAATACTTTCTTCAAGATGCTGAAGAAAAATTGATATACATATATAATTTTTATTTTTATAAGATTTATTATGTACTTATGTATTCTTAAGCACAATGAAGACCTGATTTCTTCATTCAATAAAGGTTTATTTGGATCTTCTGTTTGCAATTTCATGGTTTGTGTCACTAAAGTATTTATAATCCAAGACGCAGAGTTATGCATGCATATGACTAAATATTTATACACATTTTTTCCAAGACAAGTATTAACGTGAACGAAAGACTTCTGGAAGTCAGAAAACAAACCCTACTAGGAAAATTCTGAAATCCAGATGATAAACAGTAGAAGTCAGAAATGTTAACAAAATAAAGGTGTACAGCCAGCTCAGTCAGTCAGAATCCCATCAGCAAAAAGAAAATAAAAGCAAAATAAATACTTCATCAACTACTCCTAAGTAAGTTAGCAAAATATGGTATATGGGAAAATAAATAAGAATGAAAATATGGCTTTTAGAATATGATGTAACCATTAAAATTCTATGCAACGTGCTGGCATAAAACTTTGTCTACAACAAAGTAGGTAAAGAGAGATGGATAAAAAGGAGATAGAAATCAAGGAGAAATTTCATGATCTAAATACATAAAAATATATAAATACTTATATATATATATGAAACTAAAAGACACAGAAAGGCAGGACGGTTGGCCCTCCATATCCTAGTTCCCCATTTGCCATCTACAAGTTCAACCAAATGGGGAACAAAGATTTTTAAATTCCAGAAAGTAAAACTTGAATTTGCACAAAGACAATTATTTGTACTCACATTGTGTTTACTACTATTTACATAGCATTTATAGTGCATTAGGTATCATAAATAACCTAGAGATTATTTTAAAACCGTTTGGGAGGATGTTATAAATGATATAAAAATACTATGGCATTTTATATAAGGGACTTAAGGATCTGCAGATTTTGGTATCCTTGGGGGTCTTGGAGCCAATGCCCCAGAGATACGGAGTGATGACTGTACACACATATAAAGGTCAAAATCAAAGAATTTTTCATATTTCAAATTAAGTTAAAAATTGTGTATCAACCATATGAAACAGTTTATTTTTTCCCACTTGTTTATGATATATCAGACATGGTTCTATTTGCTAAATGGACTGGAAAAGAAAGGGTATTATGCAAATATGCAAGAAGACAGAGTTGTGACTGATGGTTCTGCATGTAAAATGTGTCTAGAATAAAGAATATAAAGTAAAACTTACAGTTGTGTCTGTATTTAAACTTTCAATAGTCTTCATAATGCTGAAGTTTGAGTCAGTAAGATAGATATGCAAATAGTCCTTAACAATGTATTTTCTATTACTAGAAGCATTCTACATATTACAATATTTTGAATTATTTGCTATATAAGTCATCTGTAGAGACTGAACCCGATTCTTAACTCACAAAACATGTCCAGTTTTAACACAAAAATACAATATATTTTCATTTAAACCGAAACAAAAAACGAAAAAAGTGTTAAAAGTGTAACCTGATTCAGTATTTGCAAGCTGTATTACTTCCTAGGACTTCCCAGGTGGTGATAGTTGTAAAGAATCCACCTGCCAATACAGGAGATGCTAGAGACATGGGTTTGACCCCTAGGTCTGGAAGATCCCCTGAGGTAGGAAATGGTAGCCTGATTCAGTATTTGCAAGCTGTGTTACTTTCTAGGCCCATGTCTAATTATCACTTTGAAAATACTTTAAGATAACCAATTTGCTTGACACTTATACAACCTTTCACATTATCTCTACTAGAAATAAAAATATTCCTTTGGCTTCTATTATTTTATTATTTTAAGAGAGGAAAATCCAACTGATTAAAAACAGGCTACCTGCAGATCATGCATGTTGGCTCCAAGGAATTTGGGGAATTTTAACTGATGGATTTGTCACCAGTGACTGGCTCTTTTCCATGGCTAGATTGTGGTCCTTCTTTTCCTACTGAATCACTCTTTTCTTAGCTGTTCCAGATCATTGCTTTAATCCTAAATTCTAATTTGTGCAAGTAATCGAGTTATTCAAGCTTTTCTCTTTTATAAATAAACACATTTATTTTTCAGCATATGTCCTCAGATAAAGAATTTTCACACTATTTTATCTATTTTATTTAGAAACATAATGATTTACACAACTTTCATTAGTGCACATAATTTTTGTTGTTGTTGTTAAGAAAAACTTTCCAACATGCAATTGGATCCTGTATTCTGCAGGAATATCTTTTGTACATTGTTATGACCCCAAAAGAAGCAGAAGATCCATTTCTAATACCAACTTTCTGAATTATTGTACAGGACATTCAACAACCCTGAAAAATATCTGAGAACATAGTCTGGATGTTAGTATAGGGACAATGACATATTTATGACTTACACATTAAGTAAAGGATGTCTCACCTGAGTTGTTGGCTGTGATGAAATTCTTGGAAAAAAGTAAACACAATTTATCCTCGAAACCTATAACCATATTTAGCTATTTATTATGCTACCAAGTTATTGATAAGTTTTAAAATTGCTTTGATAAGGGTATGACTCTTTCTCATGGAAGAAAAATACCTGCTAGTACTTAAAATATAAAAGGTAACATCTCCTGTAATCACCTTTGTTGACTGGAACTGTCCAGACAGTCATAAAAATGACCCTAGATTCATGGGATATAAGTCATGTCTAAAACACTCAATCAGCATAAAAGTACAGCTTGCCTCACCAGCATCTAAAAGCACAACATCAGTCTCTCTGTGTTTCCCTAGAGTGCACTAAGCTGGCTGTGGACCATTTCACATACATCATAAGGTCACTGTCACCCCATTACTCTCTTTGGGACAAAGAACATTCAAGAACAAAGCTCATTTTTGAGGCTAGGAATAAAGTGCAGTCAGAGGCAGTAGAGGAACTATCAAAACACAGAGGAAAGTGCCTTTCCTCTGTTGGTTTATCAAGTCACTTATTGCTGGTCCAGTCAGTGAAGCAGCCCTGTTAATTAAGTGCATGGCCCTTGCCCACTTGGTCCAAGAAACTATTTGGATAGGATCTAAATATAAATACATCTATGTGTGTGTGTTCCTGCTCAGTCAGTCAGTTGTGTCTGATCCCTTGCAACCACATATACTGTAGCCCTCTTGGCTCCTCAGTGCGTGGGATTTCACAGGCAAGAATACGGGAATGGGTTGCCACTTCCTTCTCCAAGGGATCTTCCTGATCCATGGATCGAATTCTTGTCTCCTGCATTGGAATTTGGGTTCTTCACCACTGAGCCACCAGCAAAACCCAAATCAGTTCAGTTGAGTTCAGTTCAGTCACTCAGTCGTGTCCGACTCTCCGCGACCCCATGAATCACAGCACGCCAGGCCTCCCTGTCCATCACCAACTACCGGAATTCACTCAAACTCATGTCCATTGAGTTGGTGATGCCATCCAGCCGTCTCATTCTCTGTCGTCCCCTTCTCTTCCTGCCCCCAATCCCTCCCAGCATCAGAGTCTTTTCCAGTGAGTCAACTCATCGCATGAGATGGCCAAAGTATTGGAGTTTCAGCTTTAGCATAAGTCCTTCCAATGAACACCCAGGATTGATCTCCTTTAGAATGGACTGATTGGATCTCCTTGCAGTATAAGGGACTCTCAAGAGTCTTCTCCAGCACCACAGTTCAAAAGCATCAATTCTTCAGTGATCAGCTTTCTTCACAGTCCAACTCTCACATCCATACATGACCACGGGAAAAACCATAGCCTTGACTAGATGGACCTTTGTTGGCAAAGTAATGTCTCTGCTTTTTAATATACTAACAAGGTTGGTCATAACTTTCCTTCCAAGGAGTAAGTATCTTTTAATTTCATGGCTGCAATCAGCATCTGCAGTGATTTTCGAGCCCCCAAAAATAAATATGTAATGAATAAATTGTGATTTTCGTGGTCACTTTTCTCAACTTTCATCCTTGAATTCCATCTTTTCTGTATCTTGAACCAAAGCCTAAATTGAAGCTTTTTATAAAAATATAATCACTGCCAGTTGGCTAAAATAAAATCCTAACTCTGATCTGGCAGTGATGACCAAGGAAGTGAAAACCTCCTGCTGCTTCCTCTTCTGTGTGTTTTACTTGTAATGAACTGTTTGCTGTGAACTCAGAGTAGGCAGGCTCCTGACTGAAATGTTGATTTGTTTCCAACTTGAGATAATCAAGAAACTAAGTTAGAGGTAAAATAGAATCCTAGATTTTTCAGGTAGCCAGATTTTTACAGATTTTAAGTTGAATCAAAGGAAATTATTATTTTTGAGGGTCAAAAATGGTTGAATACTGGCCGTTTCATATTGCTCAATTTATAGAACACATACATAAACATTTGAATATTGAAATAATTTTCATATACACAAAATATAGTTACCCTTTTTTTCCAGTTTTGCAACCAAGACTATATGTTATTCTAGAAATAAGGTAGCATCATTTTTTTACCTTTTCCATAAGCACTAAAATATATGTAGTTGCACAGCTCTGGTATCATTATGAAAAGGCAGAATTTATGTTATGCTGCCTACTTAAGTCTTTTGCAAGATATTTTGCAGCACTGATCTATTGAAGCAGCCTGGCCAGCTTCTAAATAACCACATTTTTATCTCAACACATGAACCGTATAGTCAGTAGCCAAAATCCATCTTTGAATATTAAATCAGGTTGCTGAAGATTTGCTATGATCTATAATCTAAAATGTGCTAGTGGCTCTAAGTACTGATTTGTTAGACTTAATTTAAACACATACAACAGCTGGTCTAACCAGATCCTGGCTGGAATAATTTCTAAAAGAAACAAAAGTAATTGCTTTCTAGTTACATGTCTATGCCTACAATAAAAATAACATGCCAGTTTTCTGTATCAGGAGGAAAAAGAAAAGCAGCAATAGATATAAAATGCCTTGTATAAAGCAGTTCTTAAGTGTATTTCACAAATATAAATTTTATGGATCAAATTATCATCCATAAAATCTGGTATCACTTAATAGCCATTTAAATCTCTGTATTTTGTGGCCATATAATCAGGCCATATTGTTGATAGCAAGAAAAATATTCCATAGAACAGTGAGGGCTCTACTGAAGCCAAATCTTTTGATATACCTTAAAACTAAATCCACATAAATGGGAATACATTTATAACAGAATTTTCTGAAATCCTAATATAATTAAAGGCATGGGTAGAAATAGCCAGGCTTGATTTTATGATACACTCAAAGTATACCAGTGTAAATTTTGATTTTGCTTATAAGAAGAAATAATAATATACAAAATTTTCAGCTGATTCAAGGTCCTATTAAAATCAGTGTTGGAAAATAAGTAACATTACGCAAATCTGAGTTTACAATAGGTGCAGTGATGTAGTGTTAAAGATATCACTGGTGTCTGCTTCCTGGGAAATCTATGAGGCAGCATAGCTTTAGCCCCTGAATTAGATATGCACCAGGATATTTCTAGGTATTTTATTTTGAGCCCTCAGGAAAGTTGAGGTTTATTCAAAATGAGAGGACCTAGTGGAAAATAGAACATTTTAGTCCAGGAACTTTTGTATGTGACTGGTTTACTCATCCATCATCAACAGCACAGGAAAAACAAATAAATAAGTAAAAATCAGCTACAGGCAAATACTTCTATCTTATTACATTTCACTTGCTTTATTGTTTTCTGTTCATGGTCTCTGAGCTTCCTGGTTCTCTTTCAAGCTCTGTTTCTCAAGATCTGCCCAAATCCATCCCAATCTCCTCACTTAGGAGACTTACTGTATGTGAGGGCTTCTCTGGTGGCTCAGTGGTAAAGAATCTGTGTGCAATGCAGGAGACTCAGGTTTGATCCCTGAGTCAGGAAGATCCCCTGTAGAAGGACATGACAACCCACCCCAGTATTCTTGCCTGGGAAATTCCATGGACAGAGGCGCCAGGCAGGCTACAGTCCATGGGGTCACAAAAGAGTCAGACACGACTGAAACAACAACAACATGGTTTGTGAAATACCTGCTAGCTAGAAATTCTAAGAACAAGCACAATGAATTATAATCGTTTTGGGATGGGGTGAGAGACTGACATTGGAAACTTTTTAGAAATTTTGTATAAATTATATCACAGAATCCTCGCAACTACACTGTGATGTAGTCATTATTTTTACAAATGTGGAAGCTACAGCTCAGAAAAGATACTTGCATGATATATATCAAATCTGTCATCATATTTTCTCTGTTCTGTGGTTAGCATGTATCTAGAACCAGAACACTTCTCTATCGTCCCCCCTTGGTCAAAGCCACCTCACATGCTTACCTGGGACATTCCGGTATTCTGCTAATTCTGCCCCTGCCCCATATTGACTAGTAGAAACATAGCAGGATATTTTACAATAAAGTCAGGAATGTCACCAATCAGTTCAAAATCCTCAAATGGTTTCCCCTTTCACTTCAGGAAAAACTCAAGAACTTTATGATCATTTACCAGTCTGCATATGATTCTGACCCTCAGCCTATCCCTAGATCATTCTGATCCAGTTTCACTTTCATATTTACAGTTTCTCAAACAAGCCTCCTTAAGGCCTGACCTTTGCAAGTGCTTTCCCTTCTGCTGGGAGGTCTTCAGCTCTCCCCATGGCCAAGCACTTCATCTTACAAGACTGATCAAAGGTCACCCAGCCAGTCAGGCCTTGCCTACGTCTCCAATATGAATTAGAACCCCTACCCCATCCTTTTTCAGTACCCCCTTAACATTTTTTTTCTCAGTAGATTTTGTTTATTATCAGCTGTGTGTTCTTTGTACTTATATTCACTGCATGTCCTTATGACTCAGATGTAAACTTCATGAGGGCTGAGAATATTTCATTCATTGCTATATCCCTGGTGCCTGGCATATGTTCACACATAGCAGACACACAATAAACAGTTGTTGAATTTATGGTGCAGTCCTTGCCAGGTGTTCAGTCTAAGGTATTCATGGTAATAAAATGTCTGAGGAAAGGAGTGTTTCAGGAATGGTTCTGTGACGTCAATATAGCCAATGCTGTCTACAAGGGGGTCTCTGAGAGACTTTGAACAATTTTTCCTATTCCTCAGATAACAAGACCTCAGAAGAGACTATCTTCTATGCCTTTCCTTTTTCTTTGTAAAAACTGATGTCTGGAACTTCTGTGGTCATCACGTTAAGTCCATACATGCTGTGAATACTGCAGATATCAAAGAGGAGAGGTAAAAAGATCTGAAAGAAATTCAATGTCTTTCTTGAGCTCGCAAATCAGTTATCATGTTGTGAAACCCTATCTCTGGGCTTCTTGGTGCATCAGATATTATATTTCCTCACTACTGAAGCTTAAGTTAGAGCTCCCCTATTTGTGGCCAAAGCATTGTCCCCCTGTCATAAAAGATGGATGTAGCCCTTGGATAAGAGCCATGTGACTTGTTTTAGCTTATGAGACATCAAATTATGACCAAAGCAGGAATTTACAAAGCACTGAAGAATTGGGGCTTTTGTGCTTGCTACTTTTGGAACCCTGCAGCAGCAACACCCAGTATGTGAACAAACCCAAACCAACCTATTCAATGATCAGACATAGGGTGATGAGAGACACACAATCAGTACCACTGAATCATGTGACAGCCACCTGCCAAACAGGTAAGTAAAGCATGGAGCACTAGCTGACTGCCAATTCATGAATGAGTCAGGTCAAGCCCAGCAGATGCACTTCTTAGCCAAACTGCTGACTCATACAATAGTGAGCTAAACAAGTGGATGTTATTTATATCACTAAATATTGGTATGTGTGTGTGTGTGTATACATATGTATATAATATATATATAATGCATCATATCTGATGTATACAGTGACAAAATAGAGTTTGTTTGCTTACACAAACTATTCTTTCCAAGTATTCATGGTGTCAATGCTGTCATGTTCCAAACCTAGAAGTCTAGAAAAAAAGTGAAGTTAAAAAAAGGTGGAAAGGGGTATGGAAAATATTGAAGCAAACATGTTCTTGGTGATAAGTACACACTGGTTGTAATACCACACAGAGAATTCTCTGTCTTAAATGCCACAAGTGAAGAAACCTGATCGTTGAAGAATTGGTGCTTTTGAACTGTGGTGCTGGAGAAGACTCTTGAGAGTCCCTTGGACTTCAAGGAGATCCAACCAGTCCATTCTAAAGGAGATCGATCCTGGGTGTTCATTGGAAGGACTGATGCTAAAGCTGAAACTCCAATATTTTGGCCACCTCATGAGACGAGTTGACTCATTGGAAAAGACTCTGATGCTGGGAAGGATTGGGGGCAGGAGGAGAAGGGGACGACAGAGAATGAGATGGCTGGATGGCATCACCAACTCGATGGACATGAGTTTGAGTGAACTCCAGGAGTTGGTGATGGACAGGGAGGCCTGGCGTGCTGTGATTCATGGGGTTGCAAAGAGTCAGTCACGACTGAGTGACTGAACTGAACTGAATGATATGATGAAAACTTAGAAATAATAGAACTTACAAATAACAGTTCTATTCCCAATTTCCCCCTCTAAGGCAGTTTTTTTTTTCATTAGAGACATTTTTTATGTTGCATTACATCCTAGGACTGCCATCCCTGCCCTGATCTCCTCTCTGGCTTGCTCTAAGAAAACTGGTATTCCAATTTGACTAAACATGGATGACTTTACTTTATAATTGCTTTGCTCAGATTACTTTTCTGTCCTTAAGACGTGTTATAAACTCTTCTCTCTTTTCCTCAAATTCAAGATATGTAGTCTAGAATATCTGACTTGGCTCAGAGCCTATCAAGAGCCATATGAATATCTAAAGATATTCATTTTGGAGAAATTTTAATAAATTTAATTAAACATCCCTACTCTGGACTTTCTAATAATAAGTGTGTCATAGCAATAGGTTCTCTAGGGATTAATGGGAACTATTTAAGTTAAATTAACATAACACATTTGGAGTGAATAGATTTATTAATATAGCAAAAATGGGATCACTGACCTCAGTTTTAGTTCCTGATAATGTTGTAGATTTAAAAAAATAATTATGGAAATATTTTAATTCTTTGAGCCTTAATTGTCTTGTCTGTAAAATGGGCATAAAACCAGGTATGAGAATCCTCATCCAAGTGCTGTGAGTGATGGCTGGGCAATGAATGTGCTCCAAGGAAAAAAAGAAATTCCCACTTTGAGGCTTCACTCTTGCACTTTTGGCAGAGAGAGCAGGATAAGAAATCATTCATTCAAGCCATATATACTTTCTCTGAAAAAATTCTATCTGGGAAAATAAATTTTAGAAGAAAAGTTATTTTGCTTCTGAGAATCAGAGATAAACAAAATGATCAAGATGGGTACACACACATACACCCATATAAATTGCCCACAAGCATCTCTACAATTGCTTCTTACTTTTAATGACTAAAAACAATGTAAATGTAAACAACGTAAAATTTATGAGGAAATAGAATGGGGCTACATGAAAAAGAAACTGGAAGGCATATTAAAAATAAATAATGAAATAAAAATTAGGCAAAAAGAAATCATGAAACAAAAATCGGCATAATTAGGTAAGAAGTGGAATTAACACTACACTAAAAAAAAAAAAATCATGAAATAAAGGGAACAAAATTTACGAAACAAAACAAAGGACCTCTAATTCTACATTCTATTATAAGGAAATAAGGAGGTAGGAACTGCAAAATTAAAATGTTGTGAGGACATTATTGGACTACATGGTTAAAGAGAGAATGCCACAGTATCCTTGACAGTGAATCAAAGCGTCAAACACAAGAAAACAATACAAACACACATCAAGCAAAGCAAAAGGAAACTCGTATGCCTATCATCAAGTTTCTCTTCTAAAATCCTATGTACCAGAAGACAGTGGGGAACAGCCACAGAGTTTTATGATAAAATAAATATAACCTTGGAATATGTCAAATTTTTCCATGTATTAGAATATCTAAAGGAATTTGCAAATATATAGACATAACTCAAGTCTATGTGCCAATAGCCAAACCTACCCACCAGCATTCTTCTCTTACACAGTTCTTTGATTTACTGTTTTTGTATTATGTGTAATTCTTTGTCCCAACCCCACTGCCTGCTGCACCCTCAACATTCTATCTTGCTTAAAATAGAATTAGCTTTTTCTGAGTTTATCTTTCCTCTCTTATTCTATTTTCCTCTAAGTTCCTCTATCTATGTGCCTCTATGTGCCACTGTGTTCCTCTTTCCTCTATGTTTGCCAACTGTAGCCAATAAAACATAACACACTATGGATTCACTAAGTTTACCAATTGCCTTATATACACTCACAGATGATCATTTTTACCAAATATTTTCCAACTAATATAAATACAAGTAATATAAATAAATGTCCTTCACTCCTGCAATTTCTTCACCACCTCACTGCTTAAAACCTAGACCATCTCTCCATTTATTTTATGTTTGTGTTAAGACCATACTCCCAACTTCTTGTTTGTCAATTTCTGTGTTATTCAGAGGGGGTTCAAAGCCATGTTGTGGTTTCCATGGTTTCCAGGACATTTGTAGTGTCTTCTTTCAGAAAAGTGCTACTTAAATTATATTTTGTGACTATATGGATATAAACATGAATATAATCCAGACATGATTGCATTAATTGTTCTTCTGATCTTATTTAAAGAAATTAAAACATTTTTCCAGGTCCCTAAATAGGCCTTAGGCCTTGTGGCTACCATGCTTATTGGGTGAGTCAACAATAAGATCATGGCATTCTGTCCTATTCAGTTCAGTTCAGTCGCTCAGTCGTGTCTGACTCTTTGTGACCCCATGAATCACAGCACACCAGGCCTCCCTGTCCATCACCAACTCCCAGAGTTCACTCAAACTCATGTCCATCGCGTCGGTGATGCCATCCAGCCATCTCATTCTCTGTTGTCCCCGTCTCCTCCTGCCCCCAATCCCTCCCAGCATCAGACTCTTTTCCAGTGAGTCAACTTGTCGCATGAGGTGGCCAAAGTATTGGAGTTTCAGCTTTAGCATCAGTCTGTCCTATTAGTTCATGGCAAACAGATGGGGAAAAGTGAAAAAAGTGACAGATTTTATTTTCTTGGGCTTCAAAATCAATACAGATGGTGACTACAGCCATGAAATTAAAAGACACTTGCTCATTGGAAGAAAAACTATGACAAACAGAGATAGAGTATTAAAAAGCAGAGACATCACTTTGCTAACAAAGGTCCATATAGTCCAGTAGTCATGTATGGATGTGAGAGCTGGACCATAAAGAAGGCTGAGTGCTGAAGAATTGGTGCTTTCAAACTATGGTGTTGGAGACTCTTGAGATCAAACCAGTCAACCCTAAAGGAAATCAACACTGAATATTCATTGGAAGGACTGATGCTGAAGCTTAATAAGCTCCAATACTTTGACCACCTGATTCAGAGAGCCAACTCATTGGAAAAGACCCTGATGCTGGTAAAGATTGAGGGCAGGAGAAATGGTCAACAGAGGATGAGATGGTTGGATGACATCACCGACTCAATGGATGTGAGTTTGAGCAAACTCTGGGAGATAGTGAAGGACAGGGAAATCTGGCGTGCTGCAGTCAATGGGGTTGCAAAGAGTTGGACATGACTTAGTGACTGAACAACAACAGCTTTGAATGTACTAGATTATAATATAATAGCAAAAGAAAGCCTAATTTTCCAGGGACTTAAAATAAGAAAAGTGTACTTCTTGCAGGTGTGACACAACTATGTGCCCTGGGATGGGTCTGGACATGTGACATGCTCACTATGGGGTTGCCCTTTTGTAAAATATGGCTTGTCACTGTGGCAGAAAGAGAATGGAACCACAGGGAAGTGGGTACTGGACCTGCAGTTTCTAGGAGTAGGAAGCAGGCTGAGGACCTCACTATAGAAGCCACTTATTTATATCGAGACTCATCATGTCATTTCTTGCCTGTTTCTCTGTCTTCCGAAATGATCTTCTGTTCATGGTGCTGGAATTAATTACTTGGTATCCCTTAGAGGCAGGGCAGTCCCAATGGAGCTCATCTTTATTTTCCTGGATTACATTTGAGGCATGAGTTTTCTATACCCAAACAAGCTTAAAGCACTTGCCATTTGGTTCATTTGAGGCTAAAAATTAAACGCTAAAATCATAACCCCATTGCTATCTATTTTGTAATGAGGAATACTCCCTAATTTCCAAAATGTCTTAAACTTTATGCCATTTTTTAAGCAAGTGAGGAATTTCTTTATTCTATGCATAAGCATATTTTCCTTCCTTAACATTCTCTTCTCTATATGCATACATTAACTTTTCTTAGTTTTATACTTTTGTCATTATTCTAACTTCTTTTATAGGTAATTAATTGCAGTGAAACAAATGCTATGCTCTATTGTGTTTACTTGCTTCTTGTTTGTCGCTCTTACTAAACTGTGAGGGATTATGATTTACTAATTAATATTCCTAGTTTCTATTGTAACATTAGAATATACCAAGTTTTGAATTAAATTTGAACAAGACATCGGAAATTATCTTTTATTTAAAAGGTTCTCTTCATAACGATATATATTGTGGCAAGTCACATTACACTGGGTTCAGTTTACAATGAAAAAACTGAATACCTAGCTGCTAGTCTTTTCTAGACCTAACTTATGTAATTTATACTTCCTTACGTTTCTGAATTCATCTCATGCTCTCATCCCCTCTTTTAACCCCTACACCATCATGCAACACAGCTCACTGCTCTGAGAACACACCGTTGGCTATGCCTTTAACATAAATTGTTATTCTCCCTGGACTGGATTATTTTCCTCTCATCTTCCTGATGAGGTCAAGTATCACTTCAAATATTACCTCAATTTGAAGACTTTTCAGCAAGTTGCCTGCATCCTTGTATAGCTTTATACATAATTCCCTTATATAATTTATTAAATTGCTATTAGTTTGTGTGCTTTTGTGCTTCACATGAGGGTCACAGATACAACAAGACGTGGAATGCGGATATTTCATTTTTGTACTCCAAGTAGTGTGCTCAGTGCCTTTCAAATTATAGGTGGACATGATGCCATCAGTCTATACAGGTACAGATGACAATATGGAAGGATAGGACATGGCAAAGAAGAATTGTGTGTGCATGTGTGTGTGTGTGTGTGTGTGTGTGTGAGAATTCTGAATATCTGGGAATATTCCTATTTTAAAGTGCCTTGTTTAAAAACCTGATCTGAATACATCACACCCGCAACAGAAGAAGGTCACATCATACCCACAACACATCACACCCACAACACACCCACAATAGAGGACACTTTACTTCAATTTGTGAAGTGTCACCAACTGATGAAAGAGTAGGTATCAATGAGTTTAGAGGAAAGAACCAATCAATAATAAAATTAGCTTGTCAAAACTGGGGCCAATATTGCCATCTGCATCAGCCCCTCCTAAGTCACATCTACTAACAATTCTCCTCCCATCCCTCCTTCCCCACCCCAGCAAGGGTAACCGTTATTCTCTCTTATAAAACTATAGATAAGTTTTGCCTGTTTTTGAACTTTTATAAATGGACTCATACAGAGTTCATTTATTCTGCTCAATGCCTAAAGGAAATTCATCCTCATTGTTTTATTTTTCTAATTCTTAATTAATCTTCTATAGTATTCTGTTATCTTAATATAGTAAAATGTATCTATCCTGTAACATATATCTTTGGGTCATTTCCAGATTGGGTTACTAGTTTTTAAATACGCCTTGTGGCGAACATAAATATACATTATATCAAGTGAAGTTGCTAGTCTAAGGGCTGAATCACAGAATTCTCTTGCAGATAGCCACTGTGTTTAAGGCCCATTATATTCATTAATATAAATCTATTCACTCCAAACGTGTTATGTTAATTTAACTCAAATATTTCCCATTAATCCCTAAAGAACCTATTGCTATGACACACTTATTATTAGAAAGGCCAGAGTAGGGGATGTTTAATTAAATTTATTAAAATTTCTCCAAAATGAATATCTTTAGATATTCGTATGGCTCTTGATAGGCTCTGAGCCAAGTCAGATATTCTAGATTACATATCCTGAATTTGAGGAAAAGACAGAAGAGTTTATAACACATCTTAAGGACAGAAAAGTAATCTGAGCAAAACAATTATAAAGTAAAGTCAAATAAAAAAATTAAAAAAAGGAAAATAGTAATTGCTTTCCTGAATCATATGAGAGAGAGGGGAGTTTTCTTTTCTGTACCTTAAGATTTTTTTTTAGTAGTGATTCAATTTTCAGGGCCAAAAATTGAAATTTCACTCATGACCACTTGGGATAAAAAGTTGATCAAAGAAGCTTCACATTTATGGCATGGAATGAAGAGGGACAAAATGGGATGACTATATGGATATATGGTATAGAAATGTATTGACTAGAAACCATACTGGGATCATACTGCAAAATGATCAATGTTAAATGGACACCATTGTTTTGGTATGAATAAGAAACAAACAAACAAACAAAAAAAGACATGAAGAAAGTCTTACCTTAGGCTAATGTGATAATTACATGCAGGATAAATTAAAGGGGAGAGATAGAAGCAGTTTGAAGGCTTCTAAATCATTTAAAATCAATTATTACTCAGATCAGAACTGAAGAACGGGTATGGAGTGTGTGTGTGTGTGTATGAGTCCTTACACGTGTATGGTGGACAGCCAGGGCTAACAGGGTAGAGAGTGTGGGGGAAGAACTGACAAGATATAACAACTAACTGTACACTGCAATGAAGAAGAACGCAGCAGAAATTATGTTTGATCCTGGGTAATGGCAAAGCACACAAATTGGACATTCAGAAGGAGTATTCCATTTCCTTGGAAGAGTGAATTTGTTGCAGACACACTGAATTTTGTCTGATCCCGACATCTCAAAGTGCAACTGATTAACAACCAAAAGAGAATTGTGGCCTTGACATGCAGACTGAGATGGCAATAGGAATAAATAACAAGAGAATAAATGGGGACTCTCAAGGCACCTCTATGCAATTTTAAATAACATTTAAAATGATTGGAAAATAATTTCACAGATGTTCAAAGAATGTTCTTCCCTTGAGACTGATTTGTAGACTCACTGGTTTAATCACATTACATGTTGAACTAGTTAATATATAAACAGCATTTCAGAAAGATTTCAAAGCTCTCTTGTTTAAACTTCTAGTGAATAATTGCCAGAATGCAATTAGATTCTACACACGTCAACTTTGAAGTCTAAAGCCAGAAATGTGTGAATGTGCTAGTTTAAATTAGCTATAGGGTGTCAATACTGGGCAGGTGACTGAATTCTTTCTAAACTAGCTTAATGCTGCATTCATTTTTCTATATCCTATGCCTATGCCAAAGGCCAATTTTACATAAATGTGTATAAAATGAAACACTTATTTTTATGTTTTAACCGTTTGTTCTCCCAAACTTTATAACAGTTCACATAAATATCTTTCTATAGGCTTGAATAACATTGTTAGAATTAAAATCTCATTTCCATATGAATTATTAATTTGTTCTGTATATATGAAATAGGTACTTCATGCTATGATCTTAAAATAATAATAGCTTTCTCTAAATACAATAAATAAAAATTTATAAATTTTTTATAATTTTTTAAATAAAAAAGAATAAAATAATTTTTTCTTAAGCATTAATATAAAGATCTTACATTTTTACAAATTGAACTTTATATTCAGACAAGAGGGCTTTCCTGGTGGCTCAGTGGTAGAGAATCTACTTGTCAATGCAGGCAATGTGAGTTCCATCCCTGGGTCGGGAAGATCCCCTGGAGGAGGGCATGGCAACCCACTCCAGTATACTTGCCTGGGAAATCCCATGGACTGAGGAGCCTGGTGGGCTTCAGTCCTTGGGGTCGCAAAAGAGTTGGACATGACCTAGTGACTAAATAAAAATATTCAGACAAGAAGAGAAAAATCCAGTCTATTCAGTTCAGTCCAGTCCCTCAGTCGTGTCTAACTCTTTGCAACCCCATGGACGGCAGCATGCCAGGCTTCCCTGTCCATCACCAACTCCCAGAGCCAGCTCAAAGCCATGTCCATTGAGTCAGTGATGCCATCCAACCATCTCATCCTCTATCATCCCCTTTCCCTCCTGCCTTCAATCTTTCCTGGTATTAGGGTCTTTTCCAGCAAGTCACTTCTTCACATCAGGTGGCAAAAGTATTAAATACAAGTAAAACACTAATTCAATTTCAAAATACCCCATCATATGCAATTGAACCAGACTTTAAAGATTTCCCAAAGTTTATTTTTATCACATTTTATAATATCTAGCTTATATTCACAGAAAGTGTTTCACAGCACTATAACAGAAATATTGCTACACACAAAATATCCAACTTCATGTTATATTTCACAATTTTCTGATGAAAATTTTAAAAAAACAGAATGGTGTTCTATTTTTTTTAAATTTAAATTTTAAATTTAACTAAACTACAAATTGAAAAAGATGGGATGAGAGGAAATTAATATGAAAATGTAAGGATATATATTATTAAAATTAAATAAATATTCTGAATATAGGATTTGTACATGAATCTAAATAAAGAAAGAGACAACACATCAGGAAAATATATCATTTTATTTTATTTAAATTAACTAGCATTACAAACTAGCCAATTAACTACTTTATCTTATATTTAGACCACTGTTACATATCATTATGAAATAAAAAATTAACTGGTTTTCTCTTGTCTTTTATTTTGTTTCTATAATCAACAAATATTGATTGCATACCATCATGAGCTTAGCCAAGGGCTAAGTGATCTTGGATACAAATAATGATGAACACTGTAGATATTTATAATTTAGTGTGGAAAAAAGATACAGATATAAGAAAAAATAAAGCAAGAATAAAATATATTTTTCTTTCATCTATATTGGGTCTAACTTAATACTTCTTAGGTAGGAGGGGCAATAAATAAGGCTTAGAAGAGATAAAAGACCTGTTTGCAAACCAAAATATTATTATTCCTGCATTTCAGTAAAGTGGTTGTATTTGTTTTCTAATTTCTAATTTGTTTCTAAAACAAATTACCGCAAATTTAGTGGGTGAACACAACATGCATTTATTAGAATTTGTGCTTATTTTAATTTTTTTTAAAACATAGCTTTATTAGCTCATAGTTTCCTTGGATGGCAAGTCTAAGCAGAGTTTCACTGGTTCCTCTGCCTAAGGGTTTCACAAGGTTAAAATCAAGATATAGCCTGGAATGGGTTCTCATCTAGAGATTGGGGTTTAGGATTACCCTAGAGGTCCAGTGATTAAGACTCTGGGCTGCCAATGCAGGAAGTGCATTCAATCCCTGGTTGGGGAACTAATATCCCACATATGACACACTGCTACCAAAAGATTTAAAAAATAGACTTTGGGGTTCATTTTCCAACTCTCTCAGGGTGGGAGCAGAAATCAGTTTTTTTTTTCAGTGACAAGCCTGAGGTCTTCAGCTCCCAGAGCGACACCCTCTCCAGGTACTTCTAAATGTTTACTTCTTCATGGCCAACAAGAGAGGTGCATTCCAAGCTTTGATACTGTATTTTTATATACTTCCTAGACTTCACCTGGGGAAATATCC
Source organism: Moschus berezovskii (assembly GCF_049115385.1). Classification (NCBI taxonomy): domain Eukaryota; kingdom Metazoa; phylum Chordata; class Mammalia; order Artiodactyla; family Moschidae; genus Moschus; species Moschus berezovskii. Next base: position 75,344,820 of record NC_142476.1, read on the forward strand.
CTTTGAGTAGTAATCACCTGAGTAGGACTTGAATTACATCTGCAAAATTTCTTGACTTTTTGTTTTTCTTATGTTCTGCTGATTAGAATCAAATCACATGTTCCACTCACACTCAAGTGTAAGTATTACACTAAATTCTCCTGACTAGTGTTGTGATGCGATAAGTGTGAGCTTGAGCACTGATCTAACTAGAGAACTGGCATAAATACATTTAAACTCTGAAATTTATATTATATTTCATGCTGAATGGTTTAGAATTTCAGTAATTGTGATGAGGAAAAAGGATTAAAAAGAAACCTGGAGGCCATAAACATCACTAAAACTCAAACTGTATTATTTCAAATTTCTCTAAAAATAGTGTTTGAGTATTATGAATTGGAAGTTCTGTTTGTCACATGATCAAAATCTGACTTAAATGATTTTGAGGTTGTAACAGTACTATCGATTCATTCATTATTCAACAAAGTTATTAATACCCCAAATTTGACTGTAAATATGCCAGATGCTTAAAATTAAATATCCTAAAATGAAATGAGTAAAGTCCCAGCTGCCAAGGAATTCATAACGTAGTAGGTATATACTGTATAAGTATACAGTCATATTAGTGTAAGGTTATCAATAGTGATTTATTGGGGTCTGGTATAAGGGGGATGGATGGCAAAGTAAGGCTTCAACATTTAATATAGCAGAGGTATCTTGAGGAAACACTTTGGGTACTGGAAAGATATATAAATTAACACATACATGAACATAAGTACACGTACATATATGTTCTGCAGAAGAAAACTGAACTTCCTTAATATGTTATTATGAAGTTAGGGAATGCCCCCTAGAATCACCCTAACTTTGACATCAATTGCAAGTATGACTGTCTTTAAGATCACCTTCAGTTTTGATCATTTATTAGGATTCACAGACTCTCTGGAAGCTATTATACCCAAGTTAAGGCTTATTACAGTGAAAGGATACAGATTAAGGGCTTCCCAGGTGATGCAGTGATAAAGAATCCACCTGCCAATGCAGGAGACTCAGAGAGACACAGATTTGATCCTTGGGTTAGGAAGATCCCCTGGAGCAGGAAGTAGCAACCCATTCCAGTATCTTGCCTGGAAAACCCCAGAGACACAGGAACCAAGCTACGCAGTCCATGGAGTCACAAAGAGCTGGACACGACTGAGCGGCTGAGCTCATACAGATTAAAATCAGACAAGGGAACAGATACATGGAGAGGAACCCACACGTAACTTCCAGTTGTCTCTCCCAGTGGAGTCATAGTACTAAATTTCTGGGCAACAATGTGTGACAATATGTGGAGTATTGTCAACTGGAAAGCTTACCTGGGCCTTGGAATCCAGAAATTTTGTCAGGACTTATCAGTTCATTCAGTCGCTCAATCGTGTCCGACTCTTTGCAACCCCATCGACTGCAGCATGCCAGGCATCCCTGTCCATCATCAGCTCCTGGAGTTTACCAAAACTCATGTCCATTGAGTTGGTGATGCCATCCAACCATCTCATCCTCTGTCAGCCCCTTCTCCCGCCTTCAGTCCTTCCCAGCATCAGGGTCTTTTCCAACGAATCATTTTTTCATATCAGATGGCCAAAGTATTGGAGTTTCAGCTTTAGCATCAGTCCTTCCAATGAATATTCAGGACTGATTTCCTTTAGGATGGACTTATTGGATCTCCTTGCAGTCCAAGGAACTCTCAAGAGTCTTCTCCAACACCACAGTTCAAAAGCATCAATTCTTCGGTGCTCAGCTTTCTTTATGGTACAATTCTCACATCCATACATGACTACTGGAAAAATGAAAGCTTTGACTAGACAGACCTTTGTTGGCAAAGTAATGTCTCTGCTTTTTAATATGCTGTTTAGTTTTGTCATAGCTTTTCTTCCAAGGAGCAAGTGTCTTTTAACTTCATAGCTGCAGTCACCATCTGCAGTGACTGTGGAGCCCAAACATGGTTGTTCCCTCGTGCTGCTGACTTCAGTTTCTAGACCTTCCAGAGAGTGAACAAATACTGCATGACCCAAAGCCCCACCATAAATCACACTGTAAGTCTATGTTTTGTAGCCCAGGGTCCCAATATAAACAAAGACACCCTTATTAGACACTCTCATTATGACATTCAAAGATCTTATAGGTAACTTCCCATGAGCCAAGAGTTCAAATCAGGCTTTTTGTTAAGTAAAGCTAATTCTTCACTATTGTTTTTTTTAGCCACTAAGTTGTATCTGACTGACTCATAGTTCACCAGGCTCCTCTGTCTGTGGGATTTCCCAGGCAAGAATGCCATTTACTCCTCCAGATCTTTTCAACCCAGGGATGGAACCCACATCTCCTCCGTTGGTAGACATACTCTACTACTGAGCCACCAGGGAAGCCCAAATTCTTGACTACTTCATTGCAAAACAACTTTAAAATGTCTAAATGTTGAAGGAAGTAGTATACATACAGGATAATCTACAAACTTTTCTATTACTGATCTGAAATTGGTTTCAATAATTTACAAAATCTAAGTTATTTCTAATGGATTGACCAAAATGTTTGGTCAGGTTTTTCCATAAGATGTATGGAAAAACCGATCTTACCAAACTTTTGGCCAATCCAATATTTCATTTAATTTATATAGATCAGAGCTGTAGTATTTTGGGGGTGTCCCAGGTGGGTACGGGTGGTAAAGAACCTACCTGCCAATGCAAGAGATGTAAGAGACACAGGTTCGATCCCTTGGTTGGGAAGATACCTTGGAGGAGGGCAAAGCAAACCACTCCAGTATTCTTGTCTGGAGAATCCCAAGGACAGAGGAGCCTGACAGTCTATGGTCCATAGGGTTGCAAAGAGTTGGACACGACTGTGGCCTCTTAGCATAAATGCAATATTTTGGACAAATTTTTAAAAAGCAAGAATAGTTAGAGGAAAGAGTATGTGGCAAGAGATTAAGAAATAATTCTACAGAGAAAGGCAAATAAAAGATTATGAGGGCTTTATAAGTCATGGTGTAGACTGTTAATTTATTTTGGGAGCATTGAAGAAACACAAAAGAGTGTTAGGCAGGACAGTTGAAAAAATCATTCTGGCTTCCATGTGGAGAATCGGTAGAGTCATAATATGTGAACACAAGCCACATGAAAATAAGAATGATGCAATAAAGTTATTTTAGTGGGGGGGATGTGGGAGAAACATTGATAAATTTCAGATATGTGTATTTGGTAAAGTCCATTAAGAGAGTCATAGAGGCAGAGAACGAGGAAGTAGGAGCAATCATGAATGAGGACACGATTCTGGTGCTGGCAACTGGGTCTTGTGAAAATAGGGAATTGAAGCAGATGTCAATTGACTGCAAACTATTTTTGATTTTCCATCCTTTTGTTCTAGAGGCTAAAATAAAATATTAATTTACATACTCCATTGTACACTATATGTAGTTTTACGCTTTATACATATGCCAGATTGAGATAAACCAATATTTTAATAGATTCATGATCTATGTTTAGTAACAGTTGTTTTACATGTATAGGTTATACATAGACTTATACAAATAATTCAGTAAATTCACACGAAGAAAAGAAAAGGAAAAAAATGAACCTAGTTAACCGATCTTCAGTTTTGAGAGGATTATTTGATCTGTAATGGCTCAAACTGTTTGTAGGTATTAGGATTGTGAGAAGTCTTGAATGAAATATTGTGATGGTAAAAGGGAATTTCAAAATATCTTAATATAAAAGTAATATGTTGAGGAAACAATCTTTGGACATTAGAAAGAAAAATAAGTATATATTTTCTAACTTTTTGTGAATAATACTTATATATTAACTATTGTAGTATTTTATAAATAGCTTACATTTACTGAGGGCTTTCTATATGTAAGAACTTAGCATTGTTGTCATGTTACTTTTTAAAAAATTCTTTGAATCCTTCCAAGCAAGAATATTAAATATACCATAATTATGATCTTTTACATTTGAAAAAAATAATCACACCCAACAAAGGTCACTTGAAAGCAGTTCTTATATAAGAACCTAAGTCTCTCTGACTCTAAAGCTACAGTCTCAACTTCCAGTTACCACTGCTGACCAAGTTGTCACACGTTTCCTGAATAGGTAGATTTGCCAGATTTAATAAATAAAAGTATAGCACATTAAGTGAAATTGGAACTTCTGATAAACAATGAATAATTTACAGTGGAAGTGAGTCCCATGTAATATTTAGCATGTTTATACCCTTCCCCCCAAAGTTGTTTATCTGAAATACAGTTTAACTGGGTCTCTTGCTGCATCTCACTGTGTGCACGGTTCGTTGAACCAGTGGTAGGCAAGGCACGACCTAAGAGGCTGGGAGAAAGCTGCAAGGAGCCATAGGAACTGCAGACAGGTTTATTCTCACCTGGCTGGCGCAGGAGCCATAGCAGCCGACTCGACGTGACGTGACATGACATGACATGACATAACACAACACACCCCGACATAACACAACACACCCCAACATAACACAGCCTCAAAGGGCTTTCCAGATGAAGTTTATAGATCCTTACAGAATAAAAGCAGCCCATGGTCAAGTGAGTACCGGTAACGGGCATGCGCGGTGCTATAAGTGAGCTCAGTATTTACAAAACATGGCGCGAGAGCAAGAAGACGTGGGGAGAGAGCCTGACCTCTCTCCTGTCTTGGCTAATTTGCTCTTTCCCTACACTGGGCTGCCTGTATTTTTCCTGACAACCCTATAGATAGGCTGTATTATTTTGTACACAAGTCCTGGAGATCTGATCAGGAGTGCTAGCACTTCAGAGTTCAGATAAACTATAGAGTCGGTGGGATATAAGGAAATCATTCCTTAGCAAGGAGAATTTTGAATGACTTGACCATTTACTATGTCTCATAGATAAGAAAATACTATAAAAAGGAATGACTGGAAGAGAACATGTTTCTATGCTACTAGACTGTTTCTATAACAGTCCAGCATTTGGGGACGATGGTTGTGGCCTAGTGTGTAGCTGTTTGTTTAGTTTATGCTGCTTGCCTGTGCTGAGCAATTCTTCTCAGTGCTAAGTTTTAACCTCAGGGTGCTAGTTTTTTACTTTAAAAGATTTATTAAAGATATGAGAGTCAAGTCAAATTATATAGCTATTTAATTAATTTCTCAATGATATTATTTTCATAATTTTAATATTTCCAAATAATTTTCATGGCTTTCTCCATTTAGTGAATAAATGAATTGTATCAGTTTTCTCCCTGAAAGATTATGCTCTTATATATGTGTACGAATTGTGGAGGGCGGATACTGGTTAATATGCTAGATTGCTTTCTCCTTTGCTTTGACTCTCTTGAGACTTTTTAATCTACTTTAATATACCTACACACCAACTTCATACTCTACCAATTAACCATTCATTACCTAATTATCTCCTCCAGCTGAGCACTCTACTTCTTTAGAATAATTTCCCCCTCGTTATGATTCTTGTAACAGTATTATTTGCACTCTTTAGTAAGTTATTTGTAGTAATTTGAATTGCATTCAAATAATTCAGCTAATTTATATCAGGCATTTTTCAGTTTACCTTAGATTTTTTGCTATTGAAAGAGATATGCTGTAATTTTTAAGGCCACTTCAGAATCATAACTCTCTCTTAGAATCTTACAAAAGGTACAAAGCTCTCTTTTCAATGAAAAATTATCAAAAAATACTTTCTAGGATACTAAATGTATGGTGGAAGATTTTATTATAACAAAAGATGCGTAGAATGAATACTCAGGATATTACTTTGTGATCCTGAACATTCAGAAAAATGAAAGAAATATATTCCCATTGTAGTGTTGTTTTTTTTCAATCTACATCAGATAGCCTTAATGGAGTGATTGGTGCCCAGACTAGCCATTCCACTGTAATGATAAGAGAAGACAGCCGTTTTTAGGCAATGTGCAACAGAAAGCACATAGCTGTGATCCTTAAATAAAGGGAAACTCAAAAGTCTAGCTCCATAACGTCCCACCTTCACATCTATGGACATCTCCCCAAGAACCACAGCTCAGAGTTGAGTTCCCAAAAGAGTGCACACAATCCTACAAAGCTAAGGAGACTGACTAGAGTGAAGTGGCTGGAGTCTGTCCACAGAGGGAAGCATCAGAAAGGTCTGTCCTATGCAGAGGGAGCGAAACAAGTCAAGGTGAGACACCTGCCAGGGCACAAGGGCTGGGATACATGTGAAGAGTATGAGACTGCTGCTGCTAAGTCGCTTCAGTCGTGTCCGACTCTGTGCAACCCCATAGACAGCAGACTACCAGGCTTCTCCGTCCATGGGATTTTCTAGGTAAGAGGACTGGAGTGGGTTGCCATTGCCTTCTCCAGAACAAGAGACTACTCAGGACTTATTGGATACCAGCCTCTACAGGGTTGAGAAGCAAGGGAGTAGTGCTGGTCAGGGGGAAAGGCACAGAAAAGCACCGTCTGGTGACATATGGCCACAGCACTGGAGAGATCTCCTTAACGTGTACACTGAGGTGCCAGAAGACCTTAAAATAGGAATGATATCCTACGAAAGTCCAAACCCAAGTCCGAAAAAAAAAATCCTTAGGGAACGTGGAACATGGCATTTGAGTATCACTAACTTATCTGATCGGAGAAGGCAATGACAAGCCACTCCAGTACTCTTTCCTAGAAAATCCCATGGATGGAGAAGCCTGGTAGGCTGCATTCCATGGGGTCGCTAAGGGTCGGACACGACTGAGAGACTTCACTTTCACTTTTCACTTTCACACATTGGAGAAGGAAATGGCAACCCACTCCAGTGTTCTTGCCTGGAGAATCCCAGGGACAGGGGAGCCTGGTGGGCTTCCGTCTATGGGGTCACACAGAGTCGGACACGACTGAAGTGACTTAGCAGCAGCAGCAACTTATCTGATGCTGGAAGGGATTGGGGACAGGAGGAGAAGGGGACGGCAGAGGATTAGATGGCTGGATGGCATCACCAACTCGATGGACATGAGTTTGAGTGAACTCCGGGAGTTGGTGATGGACAGGGAGGCCTGGCGTGCTGTGATTCATGGGGTCACAAAGAGTCAGACACGACTGAGCGACTGAACTGAACTGAACTTATTGAGGCTTGGGAACACCTTGAACCTTCCTTGAGTCTACAACAACAAAGTGTAGAACAAGTCCAGATTAATTCAATGGAACCCAGGAGTAACTAAACTTCCAGCTAAAATTAAAAATTTCAATAAGAAATTTTGTATTTTTACAATGTCGTGTCCTAAATGTCTAATAGTCAATGAAATTTGAAGATGAGTTTCCTTGGAAGAAAAGCTATGACAAACCTAGACAGGATATTAAAAAACAAAGACATCACTTTGCTGACTAAGGTCTGTCTAGTCATAGCTATGGTTTTTCCAATAGTCATGTATGAATGTGAGAGTTGGATCATAAAGAAGGGTGAATGCTGAAGAACTGATGCTTTTGAACTGTGTTGCTGCTGGAGAAGACTCTTGAGAGTCCCTTGGACTTCAAGGTGATCAAACCAGTAAATCCTAAAGGAAATCAACCCTGAATATTCATTGGAAGGAATGATGCTGAAGCTGAAACTCCAATACTTTGGCCACCTGATGCAAAGAGCTAACTCATTGTAAAAGAACAACAACAAAACAAAAACTATCACCAACAAATGTGCCAAGATGATTTGGTGAGGTAAGGATTGTCTTTCCAACAAATAGTGGTGAGACAACTGGATAACTACACGTGAAAGAACAAAGTTAGACTCCTACCTCACATCAAATAAAAAATCAATTCAAAGTGCATCAAAGATCTAAATGTATGTTAAAAAATACATAATACTTGAGAAAAAAAGAGGTGTAAGCATTCATGACCTTGTAGTAGGCAATGGTTTCTTAGATATGACACCAGAAGCACAGGCATCAAGAGAAAAAAAAAATAGATCTATTGGATTAAAAAAAAAATTAAACATCTCTATGCCTCGTGATATCCCATCAAGAAAGTGCAAAGACAATCCACTAAATGGAAGAAAATACTAAATTCATATTTCTGATGAGAAACTTCTATCCAGAATATATAAAGAATTCTTGTCTTTAATGAAAAGACAAAACTTTCAGTTAAACAGAAGCAAACATTCTGAATAGATATTCAGAAAAATACAAATGGCCAATATGCATATGAGAAGATCCTCAACATCTTTAGCTATCAGGGAAAAGCAAATCAAAACTATAATGAGATACAACTTCACCCCCAATAAGATGGCTATGATAAAAAAGTAAGACAGCAAGTGAAGAGATGGAGAAATTAAAACTTTCATACATTGCTGTTGGGAACACAGAATAACACAGTCTCTCTGAAAGACATCCTGGCAATTCTTCAAAAAACAAATGAACAAAGAGAGTTACTATACAATGTAGCACTACCATTCCTAGGTGTCTACCCAAGAGAAATAAGAACATGTTCATAGAAGATCTTGCTGAAATTTGTGTCAGAGAGTGTTTTGTCTATGTTTTCCTCTAGGAGTTTTATAGTTTCTGGTCTTACATTTAGATCTTTAATCCATTTTGAGTTTATTTTTGTGTATGGTGTTAGTGTTTAAAAACTGAAAATAGAACTGCCGTAAGACCCATCAATGCCACTGCTGGGCATACACACCGAGGAAACCAGAATTGAAAGAGACGTGTACTTCAATGTTCATTGCAGCACTGTTTACAATAGCTAGGACATTGAAGCAACCTAGATGTCCATCAGCAGACAAATGGATAAAAGAGTTGTGGTACATATGCACAATGGAATATTATTCAGCTATTAAAAAAAAAAACATTTGAATCAGTTCTAATGAGGTGGATGAAACTGGAGCCAATTATACAGAGTGAAGTAATCAGAAAGAAAAACACCAATACAGTATATTAATGCATATATATGGAATTTAGAAAGTTGGTAATGACAACCCTATATATGAGACAGCAAAAAAGACACAGATATAATGAACAGACTTTTGGACTCTGTGGAACAAGGCGACGGTGGGATGATTTGAGAGAACAGCATTGAAACATGTATATTACCATATATGAAATAGATCACCAGTCCAGTTTCGATGCATGAAACAGGGCACTCAAAGCCGGTGCACTGGGACAACCCAGGGGGATGGGATGGGAAGGGAGGTGGGAGGGAGTTTCGGAATGGGTGGACACATGGATACCCGTGGCTGATTCATGTCAATGTGTGCAAAACCCATCTTAATATTATAAAGTAATTAGCCTCCAGTTAAAACAAATTAATTAATTAAAAAAGGAACATGTTCATAGAAACTTACACATGGACGATCATTACATTCATAATAGTCATGAAGTGGAAACAATGCAAATGACCATAAACCCAAGGGGAACGTGCAAAGGCATATTAATTTGTTCCTTAAAAAAAAAATAAAAAGGTAACTGGGGCCAATGCACCTGTGCAAATCTGGCCTCTCAACTCACTAGATCACTGGGGATCTCAGGCTGCCTGAGGACTTGTATGGTTGACTGACTCAGTTGTCCCTAAGGAAAGCTTCACGATGCCACCGAGGGTGGGTGTCCAGGCCTGATATCACTCGGAACTCTAAGAAGGTCAGAAAAAGGAGGTGTGACAGTTCAATGATGGGAGGAAGGGGGGTGCAGCTCTGGGAAAAGAAGTCAGATCGTTGATGGAGCTCGCACAGGTGGTGGGTGCACTTTCCTAGTGTTTCTGCTTCAAAACTGCCTGGAACCTGGTCCCTCCTTTCAGGCTGTAAGGCTGCACATTTCTCCTCAGACCTTTGCTGGAGTCCTTACCTTGAATTTGCCTGGCTCATTCTGAGTGGGGCTGACCTGATGAGGCTCAGTGTTGCTTCTCTGCTGAAAAGCCCAGCTGCAGCTCATCTGATAGGTACAATCCTCCTTTCTTTGCATAGAATTTACATGCAGCTGCCTGGGCTCCAGTTCAGCTTTGAGAAGTCTTACCCTGGCTGGCATACACTTCCCAAGTATCACCTCTTTTGGGAAGCCATTGGAAGGACTGATGCTGAAGCTGAAACTCCAATACTTTGGCCACTTCATGCAACGAGTTGACTCACTGGAAAAGAGTCTGATGCTGGGAGGGATTGGGGGTGGGAGGAGACGGGGACGACAGAGAATGAGATGGCTGGATGGCATCACCGACTCGATGGACATGAGTTTGAGTGAACTCCGGGAGTTGGTGATGGACAGGGAGGCCTGGCGTGCTGTGATTCATGGGGTCGCAAAGAGTCGGACACGACTGAGTGACTGAACTGACTGACTGACTGACCCCAAAATATGGTGTAACTAATAATTTTTTACCCACGTAATCCATGACTTCTCTATAGCACATCATCTTTGAATTTCTCTTTTGCAGTCCCAGCTAAGTTCACTGCCTGGAATTAAAACAAAAAAAGTGAAGCAGTGGAGTAAAAGATAAATCTCTGGTCCAACTTTTCTTTTACAGATGAGAAGGGATCCCTACACTTTTGAACAGCCATGGGATTTTCCCATGTCACCTAAGTTTCTATTAAGGAAGCACAGTATTGCCTTGTGAGGTATATATACCCTGTTTGCTGAAGGTAGGGGACAAAAGTAAGTCAATGGAATTTTTTTAATACCCACAGTAAGAAAGAAATTCTGTTTTCCCTGTGGCTAAACTTAATCAACATATCACAACCCTTCATTAGGGTTTATGCATTTCCTTTTTTTAAAAAAATAGTTTTTATTTTTATATTGGAGTATAGTCAGTTAATAACTTTGTGACAATTTCAGGTCGACAGCAAGGGCCTCAGCCATACATATACATCCAGCCATTCTCCCCAAACTCCCCTCCTATCCAGACTGCCACATAACATTGAGCAGAGTTCCCTATGCTATACAGTAGGACCTTGTTGGATATCTTCTCCCTTTTTTGTGTGTTAAACTGTCTCTACAAAATTAAGAAGTATGTGACAAAGACTTTGGGGCATTTTAAATGACTTTATTTGACAAAATTAATAATAATATCTCCTGTTTTAAGTACTACAAAAATATAGTACTGACACATGCTACAACATGGATGAACATTGAACATATCATGCCAAGTGAAAAAAAAAATGGTTGTGAAAGACCACATATCATATGATTTCATTTATATTAAGTGTCTAGAATAAGCAAATCTGTAGAGGATAAGAGTAAATTTGTGGAGGAAAATGAGGAGCTTGACTGCAAAAGGGTATATGGTTTCTTTTAGGGGTGATGAAAATGTTCTTAAATTGAGTACAATGATGGCACAAGTCTGTGAATATAGTAAGAAGCATTGTGTTGTTTAAATAAATGGTTGAATTATATGATGTGTTAAGTTTATCTCAGTAAAGCTGTTGTTCACTCCCAAATCAATGACCATACAAAGAAATCATTATAAATAAAAATCTATGTAATTATATATGTGTATGAAATAAGACTTCTTATAAATAATCATGAAAAACCGGTTAGCAGAAACAAATCTGAAATAGCACAAAGGTTAGACTAAGAAAATAAAAATTTAAAGCATCTATTATAAATATCTTTGAATAGTTAAACTAAAAAGTGGTCCAATTTGATGATAATTGCTAATATTATCATGTAAGTGGAGATAGTAAAAAGTAAAAGAAATTCTAGAACTAACTAATTTCTAAATTCTAGAAATTCTGAGTGTTTTAGCAGACTGCAGGTGACAGAATAAAAAGTCAGTAAATTTAGAGCAGATATGTGGAAATTATTAATCTGAAGAACAGAGGAACAAAGATTGAAGAAGAATAAGCCAAGTTTCAGGGTCCTGGGTGGAACAATATCAAACAATAAAGTAATTGGGACAGAAAAAAAATTAAAGAGAAATGCTAAAGTCTTTAAAATTATATGAAAATTACATTTCTATTTCATAGTTCAGGCGTACACAAATAGCATAAATATAATCAGCAGGCACATTAAAGAAAGCTAATCAAATTGTAGGAAACTAAGGGAATCAACCATGAATGCTTTTTGGAAGGACTGATGCTGAAGCCTCAATATTTTGCCCACCTGATGTGAAGAGCCAACTCATTGGAAAAGACTGGTGCTGGGAAAGATTGAGGGCAAGAGGAGTAGCAGGTGACAGAGGGTGAGATGGTTTGATGGCATCAGCAATTCAATGGACATAAAATTGCATAAACTTTGGGAGAGTGTAAGAGACAGGGAAGCCTAGTGTGCTGCAGTTCATGGGGATGTGAAGAGTCAGAGACAACTTGGCAACTGAACAACAAGATAAAGAGAAAATCTTGAAAACAACCAGAAGGAAAAAAATATGTATATACATATGAACAATGGTAAGACTTCTTTCTGATTTCTCTGGAACATCTCCTGGAGTAGGAAATGACAACCCACTCTAATATTCTTGCCAGGAAAATTCCATGGACAGAGGAGCCTGATGGGGTATACAGTCCATGAGGTCACAAAGAGTTGGATGTGACTGAGTACATATATAGATAAATCAATAATGATATAAGTTCAAAAGAACAGAATGATATGTCCAGTACTGATGGATTTGTAATGTATGAGAAAATAAAAGATATGAAAACAATCGTCAAAGGATGTGAGATGCTGAATGGAGTTATACTGTTTAAGGAAGTGGAAATTTGGATGTGAGACTGTGGAGTGAGAAAGAGGATATAAACTAAACTATTTCCATGAAGATGATGAAATTCTTGCTGTTATGGCAGACACTGTGTAGCTAAGTGCAGGCTACACTTGTAAACAAGACAAACTTGTCCCTATTTTAAGTAGGGACAAAATAAAGGGCCATAGTGAGTCTTGGAAGGAAGACAAATGAATTATATCAATGTTTATTTGACTAAGTTTGTAAATAAGTAATAAGGCAGCATAGAACTTGATGAAGTGGATGTGAAGAGTTCTTTGTGACAGTGATAAAACAGGAAGTGGGTATTGTATAACATTCAGCAGATTTTTCCATAATGAAGTTTATATATTTTATTCCCAATTAGCGGTGACCTTCTTTGAGGCTATTGATCTGTAATGACACTTAGCCCTGTGTCTGACACAGCACAGACTATACCTTTAAGATCATGAAATTTTCAAACTGAAAAATAAATTGCACAATAAAATAATTGCTATACAGACTCTTGCCTAATATCAAGTATTAAAAAATTAAATAATAAGTAGTGGGTTGAGAATGACATCCAGGTATATTTTCAAGATACCCAGGTTGAGGGTAAAACTTGTAAACAAGACAGAGTTTCTGGAGTCCAGGTTCTTAGAATGCCTGTTTCTATAAGTATTAGGAGAAATTTGGTTTCTTCATGTTGAGGAAACTTTCTAGTGTTACTTCTGTGTGTGATTTTGGGAGCCCAGTTTACACCTGTTTCTGTGAATTGTCCCAATTTTAATGTCAGTAATATTAAACAAACTTTCAATTTAGAAGTGATAACTACATGCCTGATAATGTTGTATTTTATGATACATAGAACCAGAAAAAGTCTAACTTCTTTTATTAATTGCATTTATTATATTTTACTCTGTATAGTATAGAGAATAACATAAACTATGTGTTATCATAGTAACTTTAATTACACATTTATTAATTTCCATGATTTTATAAAATAGTTTTTTCCCCTTTGGTCATTTGAAACTATTTTAAAAATAAATTGTTGAAAAACTATTTTTACAAGGAATACTGAATTTTTATGTCAGAATTTTCCTTTCTCAAGTGATTGGCTATTTCCTCAGGGTAGAGTAAAATGTCAATATATGTCATTAGTACCAATAATTCATTTTAACACTCATGTGATCAGTTTATTTTTACTATGTTAATACAGGTAATTTTTTTGCAAGTGGTAGATGGAAAGAGATTTCTTCAGATTAAAAAAAAGTTTCAGTTGAATTTGTTTACATGACTAGTGAGCATATGGCAAATTAACTTACATTCTAGTAAAATGGCTTCATTTCTGATCTCAGCAATGTCACATAGGTTCCAGATACATAATGTAAAATGACAATCATACATTGGACTGAAAAGTCAATGGAGGACTGAGGGTATCTTTATTAATAATACCAAACTTTTCACATATAGATTATTTAAATATATACCAACTAGGTTCAGTTCAGTTCAGTAGCTCAGTTGTGTCTGATTCTTTGCAACCCCATGAATCGCAACACGCCAGGACTCCCTGTCCATCACCAACTCCCAGAGTTTATCCAAACTCATGTCCATCGTGTCGGTGATGCCATCCAGCATCTCATCCTCTGTCGTCCCCTTCTCCTCCTGCCCCCAATCCCTCCCAGCATCAGGGTCTTTTCCAATGAGTCATCTCTTCGCATGAGGTGGCCAAAGTATTGGAGTTTCAGCCTCAGCATCAGTCCCTCCAATGCACACCCAGGACTGGTCTCCTCTACGATGGACTGGTTGGATCTCCTTGCAGTCCAAGGGACTCTCAAGTGTCTTATCCAACACCACAGTTCAAAAGCATCAATTCTTGGGTGCTCAGCTTTCTTCACAGTTCAACTCTCACATCCATACATGGCCACTGGAAAAACCATAGCCTTGCCTAGACAGACCTTGATTGTCAAAGTAATGTCTCTGCTTTTTAGTATGCTATCTAGGTTGGTCATAACTTTCCTTCCAAGGAGTAAGGGTCTTTTAATTTCATGGCTACAATCACCATCTGCAGTGATTTTGGAGCCCCCAAAATTAAAGTCTGACACTGTTTCCACTGTTTCCTCATCTATTTCCCATGAAGTGATGGGACCAGATGCCATGATCTTAGTTTTCTGAATGTTGAGCTTCAAGCCAACTTTTTCACTCTCCTCTTTCACTTTCATCAAGAGACTTTCCTCTTCACTTTCTTCCATAAGGGTAGTGTCATCTGCATATCTGAGGTTATTGATATTTCTCCTGGCAATCTTGATTCCAGCTTGTGCTTCTTCCAGTCCAGCATTTCTCATGATGTACTCTACATTTAAGTTAAATAAGCAGGGTGACAATATACAGCCTTGACATACTCCTTTTCCTATTTGGAACCAGTCCATGTTCAGTTCTAACTGTTCCTTCCTGACCTGCATATAGGTTTCTCAAGAAGCAGGTCACGTGGTCTGGTAGTCCCATCTCTTTCAGAATTTTCCACAGTTTATTCTGAACTTTTAATTACTAATCCATAGCTGATTGTTTCTCCCACATAACCATTAATTTATCCAAAGGCGGTTGTTGATTCTTTATGACTATGCTAGATAGTGCCAGTTCAAATATAAATAAAGCATAATCACTGCTGTAACAGCTTTCATGACTGTAATCAGGATCAGCAGTCATTTTGGAGCCCAAAAAAATGAAGTCTTAGACTACCTTAAAATACATCTTATATTTATTTACTACTAAATTCTCTTTTGTGGAAGTGTTTATCACTCAGTTGTATCTGACTCTGTGACCACATGGACAGTAGCCCTCCAGGCTCCTTGTGCATGGAATTCTCCAGGGAAGAATCCCAGAGTGGGGAGCCATTCCATTTTCCAGGGGACTTTAATCTTGGATATGCAGATAATACAACACTGATGACAGAACATGAAGAGGACTAAAGAACCTCTTGATGAAGGTGAAAGAGAAGAGTGAAAAAGCTAGTTTAAAACTCAATATTCAAAGAACTAAGATAACTAAGACCATGGCAACTTGTGCCATCAGTTTATAGCAAATAGTAGGGGAAAATGCATAAATATTAACAGATTTTCTTTTCTTGGGCTCCAAAATCACTGTGGACAGTGACTTCAGCCATGAAATTAAAAGATGCTTGTTCCTTGGAAGAAAAGCTGTGATAAACCTAGATGGTGTATTTAAAAAGCAGAGACATCAATTTGCTGACAAAGGTCCGTATAGTCAAATCCATAATTTTTCCAGTAGTCATGTACAGATGTTAAGAGATGGATCATAAAGACAGCTGAGCACTGAAAAATCGATGATTTTGAACTGTGTTTCATTGGAGAAGACTCTTGAGAGTCCCTTAGGCAGCAAGAAGATCACACTAGTCAATCCTAAAGGAAATAAACCATTTTTTGGAAGGACTGATGCTGAAGCTGAAGCCCTGATACACTGGCCATCTGATGAAAAGAGCCAACTTACTGAGAAAGACCCTGATGTGGGGAAGATTGAAGGCAGGAGGAGAAGGGGTTGACAGAGGGTGATATAGTTGGATGGCATCACCGACTCAATGAACATGAGTTTGAGCAAACTCTGCGAGAGAGTGTAGGACAGTGAACTCTGGTGTGATACAGTCCATGGGGTTGCAAGGAGATGGACACAACTTAGCGACGGAACAACATCAAAACTCAAATTTACCAAATCATCTATATTGAGAAAGCAGCAGTGTATGAATAGTTTTGGGCTGCCTATTTCTGCATTTTATTTTACAAACCCATTGATTCATTTATATTTACTCATAAATAATCATTTGAAGTGCATCTACAAAAGAGTGATTATTCTCACATTATATGTACACAAAGGCATGATTGACCAAGATACACAATAATCATTATTTTAAGTTATGTCAACAATGAAGAAAATTAAACTGGTATTTGGTTTTGAGGAGTAGAGTATTACACCATCTTTTTTTTTAATTGGAGGCAAATTACATTAATATATTGGTTAGTTTTGCCATACATTGACACGAATCTGCCCCGGGTGTACATGTATTTCCCCTCTTGAACCCCCCTCCCACCTCCCTCTTTCCCATATCCTCCCTCCAGGTCATCCCCGTGCACCAGCCCCAAGCATCCTGTATCATGCGTCGAACCTGGACTGGTGATTCATTTCACATATGATAATATACATTCTACAATGCCATTCTCCCAAATCATCCCACCTTCACCCTCTCCCACAGAGTCCCAAAGACTGTTTACACCTATGTCTCTTTTGCTGTCTCATATACAGGGTTAAGGTTACCATCCTTTTAAATTCCATATATATGCATTAGTATGCTGTATTGATGGCTAAGCTGGTAAAGAGTCCGCCTGCAATGCGGGAGACCTGGGTTCGATCCCTGGGTTGGGAAGATACCCTGGAGAAGGGAAAGGCTACCCACTCCAGTATTCTGGCCTAGAGAATTCCATGGACTGTATAGTCTATGGGATTGCAAAGAGTCGGACACGACTGAGCAACTTTCACTTTCATGCTGTATTGATGTTTTTCTTTCAGGCTGACTTCACTCTGTATGATAGGCTCCAATTTCATCCACCTCATTAGAGCTAACTCAAATGCTTTCTTTTTTTGTGTGTGTTGAAAAATATAATGAACAAATTCTTAATGTTTCAGATTTAGAAACTTGACTTTTATGTATATAACAGGAAAAGAAACTCCCACACAGGTACATATGGGGACAAGAATCAGATTATTTATTGAAGGTAAATGGTTGGTGAATAAATGAAACAGTGTTTATTAGAAGTTTCTTTTTGAGAACCATTTCTGTTTTAAATGAAGTAGGACTAGTAGAGCAAGCAAAAGAATGTTTGAGTACTGTTCAGCTGCATTTTCACATTATTGTGTGAGAAAAGAAAAAGTTGAGGAATAGGATGCGGAAAGCTATGTGTGCATGAATTGCATTGTGTTCAAGCAAGAAGCTCCATGGTTCTCTGTTCCGCTATTATTAAGAGAGATGTTAATACAATCAGTGTGCAAAGAGGGATATGGAATTTATTTTGACAGATGAAATGTATGAAGAGTTAAGGGATCATGGAAGAAAATAGAAATCTAACGGGTTAAGATCCAAGAACAAGTACCTGTTGGAGAATGAAATTTTCTATGTTTTCTATGCGCCGAGAGAAACCTGTCAATTCTTCTGGTACGGTACTTTATTGTTGTCATTATTTGTGTACTGTGATCTTCTCAACTTCATTGAAGAATCCTCTAGGGCAGAAACCATAGTTCTTAATCTGGATATCCATGGTTTCCTAGTACAGTAGCTGACGCTAGGTTAGCTTTCAATGAATCTTGGTTGAGTAGACATATTACCGAATTACAGAAGAGGTAACAGACTGAATCCGTGTTTTCTCTCTCATGGTAAAGGCTCTTGGTTCCCCTAACAGACTAGCAGCCTTCCCTCTGCCCATGTTCCAGTTTCAGTGCTGGTGGATTAACGGTTGACGCCTTTGCCCTTCTCTGGGGAGTTGCCCTGAGCTTGATGGTTGTTCCTCAGATGATATTAGGTATCATCCTGGATGTGAATTCACCATTTGAAAAAACAGTTGAGGTAACAGTGATTAACTTACAATGTTGACAGGATAATTCAAATTAAGTTTATAGATTCACATGAATGCCCAATGTACTTGTGCACAGGAAATTTTGTAGAAATATATACAGCATACCTTAAATATTATTTAGCATATTATTTCCAGAGAAAAAAATATTCCAAAATTAATGTTGCCATATTAATAAGTCACACATTTAACGAGAAAAATCTTGTGATTTCTTTTTCTAAAATTGATTCTCTACTAAGGTAAATCTCTAAGTCTTGAAAATATAGGAATCACATGGACTTCCTAATCTGTTTTATTAGAGAAGGAATATATCATTCCTATCCACAGTTATGTGACCAGTTAATACTTGAAGTGTTGGGAAAGTAACATGTCAACCTGCAGTTTCTTTACTGCTCCTTAGTCAAAGCAATTTATGCATTCAAATAGGTTGGAAACAACTTTCTGTTATCAATCCAAATATTTCATCATGTCACCTACCTACCATAATAGTTCAGAACACTGAGACTTATTTGAATATCACTCTGGATTAGTAAGAGTTCAATTAATTATTTTATTTGGCTGTCAGTATGGAACTCATATTTCAAATTTTTAAATAGACCAAAAAAAAAAAGAAAACAAGCTGTGAATGAGACAGGTTATAGGATGTAGCAATGACATTGCTGACTTCCAGGTCATTCATTAATTCCAGGAGGGAAAAAGGGTAATTAAAAAATCTTTTTTTTTCTTTAAATTTGGAAGCCAGGAAATGGAAGCTACACATTTTCAGAAGTAGAAAATCGTTGTTGGGACACCCAGGTCACTGCAATAGTTTGCAGTTTGAGCCATCAAAATCCCCTTTGGTGTTGAAAGTGTTTGTTTCATTTTCTTTTATTTTTGATGAGTAATTCTTAATAAAGAGGAAACTCTGCAGACAAAACAAGTTGAAAAGTTTGGATCAACTGAAGTTGTCAGATTCAGTTTACTGTGAAGTAATATTTTCTTATATTGAAGATGATATTAAAGGGCACCATCAGTGTTGATGTAGCAGTGTAAAAATCATCGAAAATTAAAATTGAGCATATTATTTTAAAATAAATGGATTTACCTTTCAGTTATAAAACCAGACATCTTTCTATAACATTATTTTAAAATTACAGTATTTTACCAGATTCTGTCACGGGGAAAAATAACTGAAATTCAGTTTAAGATGCTACATCCTGAGACAGAAAAATGCTGTAAAATACTGAAGACACTGTGTCTCAGATGGTAAAGAATCTGTGTGCAATGCAGGAGACCCAGGTTCAATCCCTGGTTAGGAAGATCCCCTGGAGAAGGGGATGGAAACCCACTCCAGAATTCCTGTCTAGAGAATTCCATGGACAGAGGAGCCTGGTGGGCTACAGTCCACGGGGTCGCAAAGAGTCGGACATGACTGAGTGACTAACACATACACACAGTCGGAGATTGCTGAAGATACACATAGACGAAGAAAAATGTTCAGCTGTTCCCTTTAATTCATGATATCTCTTTCCCAGTAATTAGGTCTTATAAATATAGAATCTTTCACTTTTAATAAATAGTCATTTCCAAGGAAAATGCAGAAGGTTGGGTTTAAAACCTGAAGAACAAGAGGACATGAATACCTTGCTATTAACCAAGTAAGACAGGTTACACTGCTCAGGTGCTGGCAACTTCATTTAAAATCTGCAGAGCCAGTTCCGACAGAGCCACTAGAATGATTCAGATGTTAATCCCTGTATGTAGTCAACGTGGAGTTTGGTGATGTCTAGAAAACTTATGTTTCTCAGACATACTGCTGTCTCTATTTTGAGGAAAAATGTCTGACAAAGTTTATCTGTGAAGTTATTATGAAATTTGGTTAGACCTGCTTTGTTTTCACTTGTTTCCTATTTAAAAATAGCTGCTCCCAAAATTTTAACTATATTATTATTACTTTTAAGAGATAAGAACATGTAATTTACATAAAATCCTGAGCAATCATAGATGCATGTAAGTTTATTCTCTGGTTAAGAAATAAACCTACTATCTGAGAGTAGCATAAAATATTAAGTAATTTTTTTCAGGAAGATTACATTCTGTGTCACCAAACATACTGTTCTATTATTTTGATGAAAAATATTTCATCTTTTACTTTCCTATTAGTATATATACAATTTAAGATGATTTTATATTAGAATAAATATTTATAGAGTATACTTACAGATTGGACAGTCTGTATTATCACTATCTTTTTCAGAGAATTCAGAAATAAAAATTATTATGGACAGAAACCTCAGGAGGAATTGAAGTTAATCGGTTCTATGAAGACCTACAAGACCTTTTAGAACTAACACCCAAAAAAGATGTCCTTTTCATTCTAGGGGACTGGAATGCAAAAGTAGGAAGTCAAGAAACACCTGGAGTAACTGGCAAATTTGGCCTTGGAGCACGGAATGAAGCAGGGCAAAGGCTAATAGAGTTTTGTCAAGAGAATGCACTGGTCATAGCAAACACCCTCTTCCAACAGCACAAGAGAAGACTCTACACATGGACATCACCAGATGGTCAACACCGAAATCAGATTGATTATATTCTTTGCAACCAAAGATGGAGAAGCTGTATACAGTTAGCAAAAACAAGACCAGGAGCTGACTGTGGCTCAGATCATGAACTCCTTATTGCGAAGTTCAGACTTAAATTGAAGAAAGTCGGGAAAACCACTAGACCATTCAGATATGACCTCAATCAAATCCCTTATGATTATGCAGTGGAAGTGAGAAATAGATTTAAGGGACTAGATCTGATTGACAGAGTGCCTGATGAACTCTGGACGGAGGTTCGTGACATTGTACAGGAGACAGGGACCAAGACCATCCCCATGGAAAAGAAATGCAAAAGAGCGAAATGGCTGTCTGAGGAGGCCTTACAAATAGCTGTAAAAAGAAGAGAGGCGAAAAGCAAAGGAGAAAAGGAAAGACATAAGCATCTGAATGCAGAGTTCCAAAGAATAGCAAGGAGAGATAAGAAAGCCTTCCTCAGTGATCAATGCAAAGAAATAGAGGAAAACAACAGAATAGGAAAAACAAGAGACCTCTTCAAGAAAATTAGAGATTCCAAGGGAACATTTCATGCAAAGATGGGCTCGATAAAGGACAGAAATGGTATGGACCTAACAGAAGCAGAAGATATTAAGAAGAGGTGGCAGGAATACACAGAAGAACTGTACAAAAAAGATCTTCACGACCAAGATAGTCACGATAATGTGATCACTGACCTAGAGCCAGACATCTTGGAATGTGAAGTCAAGTGGGCCTTAGAAAGCATCACTACGAACAAAGCTAGTGGAGGTGATGGAATTCCAGTTGAGCTATTTCAAGTCTTGAAAGATGATGCTGTGAAAGTGCTGCACTCAATATGCCAGCAGATTTGGAAAACTCAGCAGTGGCCACAGGACTGGAAGAGGTCAGTCTTCATTCCAATCCCAAAGAAAGGCAATGCCAAAGAATGCTCAAACTACCGCACAATTGCACTCATCTCACACGCTAGTAAAGTCATGCTCAAAATTCTCCAAGCCAGGCTTCAGCAGTATGTAAACCGTGAACTCCCAGATGTTCAAGCAGGTTTTAGAAAAGGCAGAGGCACCAGAGATCAAATTGCCAACATCCGCTGGATCATGGAGAAAGCAAGAGAGTTTCAGAAAAACATCTATTTCTGCTTCATTGACTATGCCAAAGCCTTTGACTGTGTGGATCACAATAAACTGTGGAACATTCTGAAAGGGATGGGAATCCCAGACCACCTGACCTGCCTCTTGAGAAACCTGTATGCAGGTCAGGAAGCAACAGTTAGAACCGGTCATGGAACAACAGACTGGTTCCAAATAGGAAAAGGTGTACGTCAAGGTTGTATATTGTCACCTTGCTTATTTAACTTATATGCAGAGTACATCATGAGGAACGCTGGGCTGGAAGAAGCACAAGCTGGAATCAAGATTGCCAGGAGAAATATCAATAACCTCAGATATGCAGATGACACTACCCTTATGGCAGAAAGTGAAGAGGAACTCAAAAGCCTCTTGATGAAAGTGAAAGAGGAGAGTGAAAAGGTTGGCTTGAAGCTCAACGTTCAGAAAACAAAGATCATGGCATCTGGTCCCATCACTTCATGGGAAATAGATGGAAAAACAGTGGAAACAGTGTCAGACTTTGTTTTTTTGGGCTCCAAAATCACTGCAGATGCTGATTGCAGCCATGAAATTAAAAGACGCTTGCTCCTTGGAAGGAAAGTTATGACCAACCTTGATAGTATATTAAAAAGCAGAGACATTACTTTGCCGACCAAGGTCCGTCTAGTCAAGGCAATGGTTTTTCCCGTGGTCATGTATGGATGTGAGAGTTGGACTGTGAAGAAAGCTGATCGCTGAAGAATCGATGCTTTTGAAGTGTGGTGTTGGAGAAGACTCTTGAGAGTCCCTTATACTGCAAGGAGATCCAACCAGTCCATTCTAAAGGAGATCAATCCTGGATGTTCATTGGAGGGACTGATGCTAAAGCTGAAACTCCAATACTTTGGCCACCTCATGCGACGAGTTGACTCATTGGAAAAGACTATGATGCTGGGAAAGGTTGGGGGCGGGAGGAGAAGGGGACGACGGAGAATGAGATGGCTGGATGGCATCACCGACTCTGTGGACATGAGTTTGAGTGTAGTCCGGGAGTTGGTGATGGACAGGGAGGCCTGGCGTGCTGTGATTCATGGGGTCGCGGAAAGTCGGACACGACTGAGCGACTGAACTGAACTGAACTGAACTGAAGGAAATTTAGTCCCATTGCACAACTTGTGATTATGTATCTGAAGGCATATGAAAATATATGTGTGAAGGTTTAAAAATGGCTACAGATATTTTGAAATTCCTGCCATCAAGGCAGTGTGCTGGTTATTTGAAGGTTTTAGTGTGTGTGTGTGTGTGTGTGTGTTTGTTTTGCATTTCAGTTGCAGGATTTACTTATATGGTTTGAATATTAACCCCTTATTAGATATATGGTTTGTAAATATTTTCTCCCATTTCACTCTGTTATTTTCTTTGCTGTGTAGACGCTTTAGTGTGAAATAGCTCCACTTCCTAATTTTTATTTTTGTTGCTTGTGTTTTTGGTGTTATATTTAAGATGATAATGTCAAAACTACTGTCATAAAGCTTTTCCCTGTGTTTTCTTCTGGAAGATTTACAATTCCAAGTGTTATGCTTAAATCATTAAGTCATATGAGAGTTCATTTTTGTGTGTGGTATAAGATAAGTGTATACGATAAATGTCAGCTTCGTTCCTTCACATGTGCATATCTAGCTTTCACAAAATCATGTATTTAAGAGACCATTTTTTGCTTTTGCATATTCTTGGAACCCTTGTTGAAGATCAGTTGACTGTATATAAATGAGCATATATTTGGGCTTTCTATTCTATTCTGTGTTTTTATATTCAAGTAGCACACTGTTTTAATTATTGTATCTTTATAATATATTTTGAAATCAGGAAGTATGATGTCTCTGCTGCTGCTGCTGCTAAGTCCCTTCAGTCGTGTCCGACTCTGTGTGACCCCATAGACGGAAGCCCAACCAGGCTCCCCCGTCCCTGGGATTCTCCAGGCAAGAACACTGGAGTGGGTTGCCATTTCCTTCTCCAATGTGTCAAAGTGGAAAGTGAAAAGTGAAAGTGAAGTCGCTCAGTCGTGTCCGACCCTTAGCGACCCCATGGACTGCAGCCTACCAGGCTCCTCCATCCATGGGATTTTCTAGGCAATAGTACTGGAGTGGCTTGCCATTGCCTTCTCCGATGATGCCTCTAGCTTTGTTCTTTCTGAAGATTACTTTGAAATGGGCAAATGGCTTGAATTGACATTCATCCAAAGAAAGCATACAAATGGCCAAAAGGTATATAAAAAAATATTCAAGATCCTTAGTTGTCAGGGAAATGCAAGTCAAAAATTACAATGATATATAACTTCATATGTTTTAGAATGCCTATCAAAAAATGAGATAATAAGTGTTGGCAAGGATGTGGAGAAATTGGGCCGGCTGGCCATGTAAAATTGTCCAGCCTTTATGGAAAACAATCTAGAGATTTCTCAAAAAATTTAAAAATGAAACTATCATTTGATCTAATAACCCACTTCTGAGTGTTTATCCAAAGTAATTGGAATCAAAATGAGTGTATAACCACACTCCCATGTGCATTGCAGCATTACTTATGATATCCAAGATATGGAAACAAATGGATGAACAGATAAAGAAGAGGTGGTATAGACACACAATGGAATATTATTTAGTCTTATAAAAAGAAGAGAATTCTGCTATATGTGACAACTTGGACAGACCTGGAGAACATTATGCTCTGTGAAGTAATCCATCCAAAGAATGGCAATTACTACTTGAGTCTACTTATATGAAGAGACTAAAATAGTCAAACTCATAGAACAAGAAGTAGGATAATGGTTTCCAAGGGCTGAACGGTGGGGGAAATGGGGAGTTTCTGTCCAAATGGTTTAAACTTTCAAGTGTACAAAATGAACAATTAGTAGAGATCTGCTGTAGAGTGTTGGGTCTGTACTTAACAATTATGTAGTGTGTACTTAGAAATTTCTTAGGAGGGTTGATCTCATGTTAAATGACCTTACCATAAAAAGAAGATGTTTGTGTCCCCACCTTTCAGAATTGGGCAAGCTTGTGACTGCATCAAACAATAGAAGATGGCACAAGTGGTGTGTTGTGACTTCTGAAACTAGATCATAAAAGGCCATGCACTTTTCATTTGGATCTTTTGAAGTGCTGATTTTGGAGACATACTTTCAGGGCTCAGTCTTGGAACCAAACCATATGATTGGGTGAACCCAAGCTCCAATCAGAAGCCTGTAGAATCATCTCAGTCATGGCACCAGATGTGTGAGTGAAGAAATCTCCTGATGGTTCTAGCCTCCAGCCTTTCTAGTTACCCCTGCTGATAGTGGAGTGAAAACAAGCTATCCCTGCTCTGCCCTGTAAATTCTGTCACATACCCTTGAACACAATAAAAACATTGTTGTTTTATGCCATAAGCTTGAAAGTGAAGTGAAAGTGGAATGGTTTATAATGGCATTAATAGGAACAGTATATATATTTCAATGCATTTTAAACTTAAAATTAGATATTACCCTAATCTTATAATAAAATTTGAAATTCACTGTAATTAAAAAAAAAGTTTTGATGACTTTTTTTTTAGAATAAACTTCCATTGAGTTGTGTATAATTCTAAGCCAGGGCACACTTTGGAATGAAACACTTATGGAGTAGCTTGGTTATAAATAGTTTGAAATCTGTGTCTAGGAAGAGGGGGAAAATAAAAATGGCAAAATCTCACAGCCCCAAAGTGGAGAACCAAACCATTCCTTTAGAAATTTATGTTAAAATGTGTTTATTGGAGGTATTTTGATAAATGAAAGATATTCCATTTAAGTATGATCAAAGTAGAAATACTAAATTGTGAATTTTCGTTAGTCATGTATCCAGTTTTCAGTAAAAATATATAAACAATCCTTGCAGATAGACCCTGAAATAACAGGTTGAGCATTTTTTGTGTGTGTACCTTCAAGGAGACAATTAGTTTGCTAACATAGAAAAATAAGAAAGTGGAAAATATAACTATATGTAAAATATGCACTGTAATTCAGTTTATCACATGTGAGAGTTGGAGAGAGTTGGACTACAAGAAAGATGACAGCCGAAGAATTGATGCTTTTGAAGTGCGGTGTTGGAGAAGACTCTTGAGAGTTCCTTGGACTGCAAAAAGATACAACCTGTCTATCCTAAAGGAAATCAGTCCTGAGTATTCATTGGAAGGACTGATGCTGAAGTTGTAGCTACAATACTTTGGCCACCTGCTGCGAAAAACTAACTCATTGGACAAGACTCTGATGCTGGGGAAGATTGAAGGCAGGAGGAGAAGGGGACAACAGAGAATGAGATTGTTGGATGGCATCACTGACTTGATGGACATGAGTTTGAGTAAGCTCCAGGAAGTGGTGATGGACAGGGAGGCCTGGCATGCTGTAGTCCATGGGGTCACAAAGAGCTGGACATGACTGAGCTACTGAACTGAACTGAATTCATTTTATAAAGTAATTGAATGTGTAATCTGTTAAATAATTCATGTGGCGTTGTACAGTTTAAATAGTGTGAATGACTGTGACCTCTTTAGGTATGTAACATTTAATCTGAGACCTAAAATATGGAACAGGACATATTAAGCAAAGTTCTTAGAGAAGATAGCTTTAGGCAGAGGCACCATGAAGCCCTAATATCTTTGACAAGAAAAGAGGGAGCTATGATATGATTGGAGGGGAATTGAATAGTAGCTTAATGAACAGTGAAGTGATAATGCATTTCACATACTTTACACATTATCTACACATTCATACCTCAAAACTAAGTATATATCTTGGTTTTAGTAAAGATAAGTTCTTAAAATCTGTTGGGCTATGTTTATAATTTTGTTAATTTTAACAGAAAATCCATTCTAGTCATTTTAGAGATTGACTGGGGATTTTGTATACTAGCTGATTTTACACTTTAAATATAATATGCACAAAGATTGAAAAATGAAGCATTTTAATATCAATGTATTTTTCTACAACTTCAGTTCAGTTCAGTTCAGTCGCTCAGTCGTGTCCAACTCTCTGCGACCCCATGAATCACAGCACGCCAGGCCTCCCTGTTCATCACCAACTCCCGCAGTTCACTCAAACTCATGTCCATCGAGTCAGTGATGCCATCCAGCCATCTCATTCTCTGTCGTCCCTGTCTCCTCCCACCCCCAATCCCTCCTAGCATCAGACTCTTTTCCAGTGAGTCAACTCGTCGCATGAGGTGGCCAAAGTATTGGAGTTTCAGAACTTACTTAATGGAAAACAAATACCTTCAAAAAGATAGGACACATGGTAACAGATTTGTAGAGATCATGATGGCTGTTCCCTGGGACACTTTTTAATCAACAATAATTGAGAAGGATTTGACTGCTGAGAGAAGTCTTTCACATGAAAAAAAGCAGTCAACTCTAGATATTATTTCCTATTCACAAGAAAGAGAGCAGTAAATGTGCCAAACCTAAACTTTTTCTTTAAAAGACACTTATTTTCTAAATGTATCTTTATATTTTAATCAATGACATTAAATTAAATAAATAAATTCAAAGATATTAAAATATAATCAGTAAATTTGAGAATGATCATAGGTATTTAGCGCTTCCCTAGTGGCTCAGATGGTAAAGAATCTGCCTCTAATGTGGGAGACCCCAGTTTAATCCCTGGATCAGGAAGATCCCCTGGAGAAGGGCATGGCAACCCACTCTAGTATTCTTGCCTGAAGAATGCCATGGGCAGAGGAGCCTGGCGGGCTACAGTCTCCTTGGGGTCACAAAAAGTCAGATGTGACTGAGCATGCATGCACACAGACAAGTTAACTACTAACTACTAACTTCACTTTCCCCACGGTGAACTAATCACTAAGTTAAATTGATTCCTCTCTCTCCCTGTTCTTCAGCACCTCTTCTGTTTCACACCATAGTCAACATACATTTCCCCAAATCCTATGTCTTAATGACCATATTTTCTGCTCTTCCTGCCTCTAGTCAGTTCTTTACTAATTGTTCTTGTCAAATCAGTCTTCATAAAAACACTTTATTGTAGGCATTCTCTTGTTCAATAAACCCAAACTACACTATTTCTATTGAATCGAGTCTTACCTAAGAGTCCTGACATCTGGCAACTTTGTAATATATTCTAAATAAACTTCTATGCTCCAATATGAAATCTACTTTAAAGAGAAAGTGTCTTATTTTTTGCTCCTTATTTGACAATATGTGTGCTAAGGAAAGACTAGGATGTAAATTTTGATCTCTTTCTAGAGAAAAATTTCAGTCCTTCTTACTAGTTTCTCATTTTTTCTGCACACATGGAAAATGTCTTCGATATGTACAAAATGAACTTTCTATTTGTATGCACTTAATTCTTCTCCTCATTAAATACTGTGTTCACTGAATGTGAAAAAAATTATCTAGGTACTAAAACACAAATAAGAAAACTATTTCCATTATAAGGATGGTCTCTGTTCCATGGGATATATGAATTTCCTTGTAATTTAATCAAGTCAACTCTAGGAAACATGAGCTACTTAGAAAATTTAAAAAAAAAAGTCATTCTCATATAACTGTTCATTTTTTAATTTTCCCACCCTATACTTTTGTGTTCACCAGCTCTGAAATCTAATCCAGTTTTACTGATCTGCTGTATTCTCTCATGGATTTTCAGGTGTTAATATCTCGTTTGAATGTTTCACTTCAGTTCAGATCAGTCACTCAGTCGTGTCAGACTCCTTGTGACCCAATGGATTGCAGCACACCAGGCTTCCCTGTCCATCACCAACTCATGGAGCTTACTCAAACTCATGTCCATGGAGTCTATGATGCCATTCAACCATCTCATCCTCTGTCATCCCCTTCTTCTCCAGCCTTCAATCTTTCCAAGCATCAAGGTATTTTCCAATAAACCCGTTCTTCGAATCAGGTGGCCAAAGTATTGGAGTTTCCGCTTAAGCATCAGTCTTTCCAATGAATATTCAGGACTTATTTTCTTTAGGATGGACTGTTTGGATCTCCTTGCTGTCCAATGGACTCTCAGGAGTCTTCTCCAACACCACAGTTCAAAAGCATCAATTCTTCAGCACTCAGCTTTCTTTATAGACAAACTTTCACATCCATACATGACTAATGGAAAAAAAAAAAAACATAGCTTTGACTAGATGGACCTCTGTTGGCAAAGTAATGTCTCTGCTTTTTAATATGCTGTCGGTTGGTCATGGAGAAGGAAATGGCAACCCATTCCAGTCTTCTTGCCTAGAGAATCCTGTAGACAGAGGAGTCTGGTGGGCTGCTGTCCATAATGTCGCACAGACTTGGACACGACTAAAATGACTTAACATGCATGCATGTATTGGAGAAGGAAATGGAAACCCACTCCACTATTCTTGCCTGGAGAATCACAGGGACAGAGGAGCCTTGTGGGCTGCTGTCTATGGGGTCGCACAGAGTCGCACACGACTGAAGCAACTTAGCAGTAGCAGCAGCAGGTTGGTCATAATTTTTCTTCCGAGGAGAAAATGTTTTGATTTCATGGCTGCAGTGACCATCTGCAGTGATTTTGGAGCCCAAGAAAATAAAGTCTCTCACTGTTTCCATTGTTTCCCCATCTATTTGCCATAAAGTGATAGGACTGGAATCCATGTTCTTAGTTTTCTGAATGTTGAGTTTTAAGTCAACCTTTTCACCCTCCTCTGATACTGAGTGTTGAGTGTTTAGTGTTATCTATTGTTTGATCTCGATATTGGTTATTTCCTTGGATGATGTATCACTTAAGCTCCAGGACCATAACTGACCAACTCCTCAAGGTTTTATATTTGTTATAGAATTTATATCTCTCACCATCCATACAAGCCTCCCTGGGTATATCTGTTACTAACTCTTCTTCTCTAGCAAAGTTGAGAGGTTAGTTTCTGGGGAAAATATATGAAAATTTTAATATAAATTAAGATGGAATTAATACAAGAAAAATCCATTTATTCACTCAAAATGTTAATTGTATCCTTGCTGTGTGTATAGCAGGGCTTTCAGTGCTCAGGATGCAATTGTAAATGAAACAGACAAATCGTTTCCATCTCTGTAAATTGCGATTCTACAGGGTAAAGGCATTCACATAAAAAAATATGAACAATATAGACTATATATATTAGGGACAACGGATAAAGATTCAGAAAGCATGAAAGAGTGATTATACGAGTTAGGGATCTGTGTGGAATTCTTGATAGAGTGACTGTGGAAGACCTAATTGAGAAGGTGAATTTTTGAGGAAAAATTTGTAATAAAAAGGCCCTTAAGTTGGTGGCACACCTGGAATGCTCCTGGAGCAGTGAGGAGGAGGCTGGGATGGCCAATGTAGAAAGTGCAAATAATAGGAGATGAGACTGATGTGGTGATAGCAAGCCAGGTCATGCAAGGTCTCTATAAATACTTTATCACAATGAGGGATATGTAAAGCCGTGAGAGTGGTTTTTTTTTTTTTTAATGATCCCATTCCTGAGTTATATGATGGAATTCTGGCATCTGTGTTGAGAAGAATCAGGGAACTGGGACCAAAGACTGGATAAACAGTCACTGCAATAACGTGGTCAGGAGACTGGTTTCTTAGAGTGAGGACTGTGCAGAGTGAAAGTGGTCAACTCCAGACGTATCTTTTTAGGATATCATCATCTGACTTTACTGTTCACTAGATCTAGGGAGTGAAAGAGGTAAAGGAATCAAAGATGATACAATATTTGGCCTAAACAACTGGAGTAATGTAGTTGGTATTAACTGAGATACAATGTCTCTCATGGAGCTGGATTGAGAGTTTCGATAGCAAGAGATCAATTTTATTTGTGATGCGTGTTGGGTATTGAAGTAGGCAATTAAAAATAATATGTGGTATTTAGGGGAAAGATCTGGCTTACAAGTGTACATGTGCAAATTATTAGCACTTGAGTTGTTCTAAACCATAATGCTGGATAAGATCACCTAAGGATTAATTCCTGGGTCAGTTGACTTCCAGAAAGAGGGTTAATGAGAAAAATCTGAGAATGCAGTGAGACGTTTCTAAAATGAAAGGAGGAAAGTCAGTCAATGTGGCATGTTGGACGCCATGGGGAAAAGCATCTTAAGAATCAAAAAGTAATTTCCTGTGACAATCAAGTAAGATAAAATTGTGAATTTAACACTGTGGGGGCCATTGGCAACTTTGCATGTGTTTTAAGTCACTTCAGCCATGTCCAACTCTTTGTGACCCTATGAACTGTAGTCTGCCAGGCTCCTCTGTCCATGGGATTTTCCAGGCCAGAACAGGAGTGGGTTGCCATTCCCTGCTCCAGGGAATCTTCCTGACCCAGGGATTGAACCCAGGTCTCTTATGTCTCCTGCATTGGCAGGTGGGTTCTTTACCACTAGTATCACCAACTTTGGCAAAAGCAATTGAGGAGTAGTGGCAGGAGGAAATTTGACTGGAGGAAGAGAGAAGTGGGGGAGAGGAATTAAAGATAATTAGGAATAACACAGAAATGGCATGAAATGTGTTAGTTCCTCAGTTGTATCAAACTCTTTGCGACCATAGCCTGCCAGGCTCCTCTGTCCATGGAATTCTCCAGGCAAGAATGCTGGATCCGGTTGCCATTCCCTTCTCCAGGGGATCTTCCCAACCGAGGGTTTGAACCCACATCTCCTGCACTGCAGGTGGATTCTTTACTGTTTAAGCCACCTTTTTTTTTTTTAAGTTGCTCAGTCGTGTCCAACTGTGACCCCATGGACTTGTATGCTGCTGCTGCTGCTAAGTTGCTTCAGTTGTGTCTGACTCTTTGCGACCCATAGACGGCAGCCCGCCAGGGTCCCCTGTCCCTGGGATTCTCCAGGCAAGAACACTGGAGTGGGTTGCCATTTCCTTCTCCAATGCATGAAAGTAAAAAGTGAAGTTGCTCATACATGTCCGACTCTTAGAGACCCCATGGACTGCAACCTACCAGGCTCCTCTGTCCATGGGATTTTCCAGGCAAGAGTACTGGAGTGGGGTGCCATTGCCTTCTCCTACGGACTTGTGTAGTCCATGAAATTCTCTATGCCAGAATACTGGAGTGGGTAGCCTTTCCTTTCTCCAGGGGATCTTCCCAACCCAGGTATCGAACCCAAGTCTCCTAAACTGCAGGCAGATTCTTTATCAGCTGAGCCACAAGGGAAGCCCAAAAAAACTGGAAGGGGTAGCTTATCCCTTCTCCAGTGGATTTTCCCAACCCAGTAATGAAACCCAGGTCTCCTGCATTGCAGGCAGATTCTTTACCAACTGAGCTATCAGGGAAGCAGGGCCCCATAACACGGAAAGAATTTTCTTATCTTATCTGTAAGAGGAATTGGGCGAACTGATGATTGTTGTTTGTTTTGGTTTGTTTTTGCTGTGGTTTACTTTGTTTTGTTTGTAAAATAGAAAAATAAAATAACATCTCTACGCGTGCTATGTTGCTTCAGTGATGTTCGACTCTTTGCAGTCCTAAGGAGCCAGTCAGGGAACACTGGAGTGGGTTGCTATGCCCTCCTCCAGGGCATCTTACAGATGGAGGGATTGAACCTGTGTCTCTTGTATGTAGTGTTTTGGGGGGCAGGATTTTTTTGTTTTTGTTTTTTTTTACTCTATATTGATGCATATGATCCAGTGCAGTGGAAAAAATGGGATGATGCCAAGAGAGGGAGGAAGAATGCAGTTTGTAGGAGCAAAGCATTGGAAAAAGCAAGAGGAGATGGAGTCTCCTGCCAAAAGTAAAGTTTAAATAGTAAGTTCATAGTAACTGGAAAGAAAATGGATAAAAGCTGCTGATGGGCCAGAGCACTGATATGGTAAAAGCTTGTGAAACATCTTTTCTGATTGCTTCTATTTTGGGGGCAAAGGGACAACCTAGCTCTTTAGATGAGAATGAAGATCAGGGAGGAGGTTATGAAAGTTATGAGATAATAAAATACAAAAGTTGTCTTGGAGAAGAGGAATGAAAATGAACTAAGGAAAAGTAATATGATATTAGATGCAATTACGAGCCTACTCTGGTTTCTGGTCATGAATTTGAACCAACACAGGTCAGAATGGGTTTGGGTTTTCAGTCTCATGGGTTAAAGATGACTGCAGCAAGCGCCATGGAGAGCATTTGCTAAAAACATACAATATGGTAGTCAGAGTGTGGTGTTTGGTATTGAAATTTTTAAATGCTAATTGTTACTTGTTAGGATGAGGCTAAATGCATGACCATATAAGTCAGTCATAGGATAAAGCCAAATCAGATCCTCAGTAAATGTTGAATAATTGCTTCGTTCAAAGTATTTATAATGGCAAAATTGGGAAATATATATCACTTGTCAATAGGAAATTGTTAAGAAAAATTCTAATATAAATGTTCTTTTGAATATTACTGAAGTAATATAAATAATGATGCAGGAAAGTATCTGCTGATATGGAAATGACCATGGCAAATTTGATAAATAGTTTACAATACAGAATGCATAATAGTTTTTTAGAAGATTAATCACATAAATGTGTATGTGTTTGCTGATTTAGCTGAATATATAAAGAATAGTGAATGTTCAAAAATGCTAGAATGTTCAAAAATGAGTCATCAGTGGTTATAGCTTTAGTATTTATAAGCATATATATTTTGACAAAACTAAATATTTTTGAGAACATTTGATATTCAGATGGACACTAAACACACTTTTAAAATCAGAATTTTAAAATTAGTTCTGATTCATTTGTTTTCTCCAGAGAGAAGGAAATTCTCTTTATGAAGAAATTGTTCCTTATTCAACTTTGTAATATTAATAAATATATAACAATGATTTCTACTTGGATGTAGGTGGCTTTGCTTCAATACATCTCTCTAATTTAATCTTTTATCTTCAAAATACAAATTTTGACACTTTAATTATCTCATTCTGAAATATAGTTTCATCATATCGTCCCACTGTTTTGAGGACTATGAAAAATAATATAATAGTGATGTCAGTCACTAATGATGGACATTGGAATGTTTTTTTATTCCCCTGAGCTGCTGCAGCTGACCACTTTTGTCACTCCTTTGAACACAGGTTTGTTTTATTTCACATTTATCCAAAAGATAAAATTCAGTTGCATAACTTTATTACAATGTAAATGTAAATGTATGCTTGGGGCTAAACTGATTTAAGCTAGTGACAAAACTTTAAATAAAAGCATATAATTAAAGTAAGGTCAAAATATGAAAACTGTATATTTGTATATCTCCACATATGTGATTAAATCCTATTGCTTAATCACAATTAATAAACATATGATGGAGCAGGAAAATGTAATTTTTCCCCTCAGCTCATAACTGAGAGAGTTAGCTCCTAGAAGCAGGATTTATTGATGATTCATGGAAATTAATTTCTTTAAAAGGTATGTTAAAGACATGAACAAGCATTGTGGTTACCAGGGGCAAAATTAAGCATAAAAACATATTGCCTCTGAGGCAGAACAAAATTGTTTCTTGCAGGGAACAATGCTGCAGAGTCACAGCATGAACCTTGAATTCTATTTCAGGGAAGAGACTAAGAGACGAGAAAAGCACATTAATAATAAGCTCTGTCCATGATCACAGAAATCTAAATTTCTTGGCTTGGATATGTGTGCTGAGGTATCATGTTTCCATCCCAAAATTACCTCTTATGCATTCATTGTACTTAAAAATAAATTGGTTATTATGATTAAGTACTTGGATGATTTTCTCATCTCTCCTTGTTAAGTTGGCAAGGAAAAAATTCTGTTTTGCATTTTATAAGTAATAGAGGAAACAGAAACATTTACTTGTGTTTTCATAATGTTATTTGGAGTAGCTGATGGTTTCATGGCACAGTATCATAACATGTTTTTATGATATTAGGGAATTCTTAGCTGTTCCTTTTGCCTTGAATGCATGTGCCTGTCATACCTTGCTGTATCTGTATAACTTTTAGTCAGAACCTCAGGATTTGGGTCAGTAGTTTCTCTGAAGTCAGGTAGAAATGATATCATATGGCTGAACTGGTGTGTGGGCAGTGTATACTGAATGTCAGACGCTGTAGTGTACCACCCTGGAGTATTTAGTCATCCAACAACATAATCAGCCCTAGGTCTGGAGACCAGCCTGCTTTCCAATATGGGATTTTTACTCTGCTGCACTTTTCATTATGGTGTCACCTGGATTGTTATTTTTTCCCACTAGTTTCTTAAAAGCAGCCTTTCTAGTTCTCAGATAATGAAAAAAGCAAAGGAATGGCAATATCCAGAAAAAACAGCTGAATTCACATAATCATCATGAAACTTCACACTGTGATATATTATCTCTGATGCAGTAGAGCAGATGTACTATATTTAGTTTTAATATCTTGGAAACAGCATGGATTCAAAATTGTGCATTCGTCAGTCCCCATAGGAAACTACTTCATTTTCCATAATTTTCTCTTTGCATGGCTACCCAGGCTACTGTAGTTTCTTTGTATTTCACATATTCCTTTCTGCTGTGATTTTTCTGTGGATGCTGGAAAGTTTCCAGTGTAACCTTTCTGAAATTCTGGACTCATCTATAATCTGGACTCATCTTTCTTTTCATAAAATTATTTAAAATTTTTAAATGCTGTTTTGCTTCAAAATGATTTTATGTATTCAAAGACAAGGAAATCTGGATGTAGTTTTATTTGGGAATTCTCCTAGGTTATTACCATTCAGATATTAAGCTACCCTCACTCATACTGGGCTTTTTGATTAACTAGTTAAGTCATTCCACTTAATACCCCTCAAGATTTCTATGCTTATTAAGATTCGCTGTCTCAGCACTAACTTTTTGGGATAACTGAACCTCTGTATTTTCCCTGATGTCGGGCTTATTTAGAAAAGCACAAGGGGAGACCCTAGCAGATGCTTGGAACTTGTTGGATCACTGTGGTCTTGTGTCTCACTACTGCCTATCTCTTTTTATTCATGAATAAAACAAGCAACTAAACTGTAGTACTGTTTACAGCGCCTCTGTAAAATATTATTTTCTCCCCTTAATAATAAGGGCATATTACCAGATATGCAAATAAGGTTGGTAGTATATTTCCTAAACTTTCAGAGTGTCCATAGAAGTCAGTCACAATCATTGTCATTAAAAGACATGAATGAAGATGACCTTTAATAGTAACTAACTTAATTCTGAATAGCTTTGACTTTGGAACCAACCCTAAAATTCCTATACTGAGAGTGGATAAAATTCAAGCAGAAATTTCTTCATGCAATATGTGATATTTCAGTACTGGGCTAAACTATAATTTGAGTTCTAAACTGTCCATGTCTCAGAACATTTGTCGAAACTACAGAAAACACAGGGAAATGTGCAAACAGAACTATTATATATTGATGGTGGGAATACAAAATGTTGTAGACATTTTGGAAAGAAGACAGTTGCACATTTTCTTATAAAATTAAACTTACCATATGACCAAGCAATCCTATTACTTGGTATTTACAAAAGAGAAACAAGGCTTGCACATAAAAGTTCACAGCAGATTTATTCATAGTAACCAAAATGTTATAATAGCTCAAATAACCATCAATGGGTAAAGCAACAAACCAATGGAGGTAATCATTAAATGGAATATACTCAGTAATAAAGACAAGTTAGTAACTTCTGTATGCAATAGCATGGGGACTATCAAAAGCATGCTGAGTGCAAGAATCAAAATACAAAAGAGTATATGATGAATAATTCCATTTATAAGAAATTGTAGAAAAGATAAGTCTAAGCCGTAGTGATTGACTACCTGAGGCTGGAGGTGAAGAATTTCACCTCCAAAAAGTTACTCAAGGAACTTTTGGCGATGATGGAATGTTCCATATTTTAATGTGGTGATGGTTACACAGGTGTGTGAATTTGTAAAAACTTGAGATGTACGTTTAAAATAAATGTAATTTAAGTGATGTAAAATGTACTTCAAATGGTCTAAAATAAGTAGCCAGAACTAGGAGTTAGTTTTGCTTCTCAGCTTTGACCACACATGGTATATTTTGACTTTGCTTTCAGTTCAGTTCAGTTCAGTCGCTTAGTCGTGTCTGACTCTTTGCGACCCCATGGACTGCAGCACACCAGGCTTTCCTGTCCATCATCAACTCCTGAAGCTTACTCAAACTCATGTCCATTGAGTTGGTGATACCATCCATCCATCTCATCCTCTGTCATCCCCTTCTCCTCCTGCCTTCAATCTTTCCCAGCATCAAGGTCTTTTCCAATGAGTCAGTTCTTCACATCAGGTGGCCAGAGTATTGGAGTTTCAGCTTCAGCGTTAGTCCTTCCAATGAATATTCAGGACTGATTTCCTTTGGGATGGACTGGTTGGATCTCCTTGCAATCCAAGGGACTCTCAAGAGTTTTCTCCAACACCACAGTTCAAAAGCATCAATTCTTTGGCGCTCAGCTTTCTTTATAGTCCAACTCTCACATCCACACATGACTTCTGGAAAACCAAAGCTTTGACTGGACGGACCTTTGTTGGCAAAGTGATGTCTCTGCTTTTTAATATGCTGTCTAGTTTGGTCATAACTTTTCTTCCAAGAAGCAAGTGTCTTTTCATGGCTGCAATCACCATCTTCAGTGATTTTGGAGCCCTCCAAAAATGAAGTCTGTCACTGTTGACTTTGCTTAAGTCAGATTAAATTATATCATTATTTTATCTTCACCGTGTTTTATATTTGAGAAAATTCAGGATTCTTGTTATTGGCCATAAGTAATTATTTTGGATAGCTTTAGAATAATATTTTTTTACTTGTAAAGGGGATCAATAATTTCTACAACCTACTATTCACGTGAAAATATTTTTTTCATTTTTTTCGGTTTTATTCTATAGTATATTAAATAGCTTTTAATTTGACAGTTTTTTGTTTTATCTCTGTAGTTTATTTCCAGTATTTGTAACTGAAGATTGCTGGTTTTTTTTGGGGGGGGGCGGTGGAGGTGGCTGGGTTCTGCTCCCCACTCCATGGGAAACTCAGACAGTAAAGAATCTGCCTGCAATGCAAGAGACTCAAGTTCGATTCTGGGTCAGGAAGAAGCCCTGGAAAGGGAAAGGGCAATTCCCTCCAGTATTCTTGCCTGGAGGTTGTTTGGTGCTTCCCAGGTGGCTCAGTGGTAAAATAATCCACTTGCCAATGTGGAAGATGCAGGAAACATTGCTTCAATCTCTGGGTCAGGAAGATCACCTGAAGGAGGAAATGGCAACCCACTCCAGTATTGCCTGGAAAATCCTATGGACAGAAGAGCCTGGTGGGTTACAGTTCATAGGGTCACAAAGACTTGGACATGACTGAGCAACTGAGCCTGCACACACACACACGTCTCTCATTTTACTAGGATAATAATTTGATGTATGATAGATTTTTTAATGCTGTCTTCAAAAACTTTTATTTGATGAGATCAGTTTTGAAGCTCAGGCTAGACCTGATTAGCTCTTCTTGAACATCTGATTAAGTCCACATACCAAGCATTTCCCTTATCAGGCAGCTTTTAGACTACAGAACCACTATGCAACTACCCTAATTTCCCCAGGTTGGGCACTAGATAAGGAAAAACAGCAGAGGTATCACTTTGTTGACAAAGGTTTAAATAGTCAAAGGTATGGTTTTTCCAGTGTCAATTATGGATGTGAGAGTTGGACCATAGGGAAGTCTGAATGCTGAAGAATTGATACTTTCATTGAACTGTGGTGCTGGAGAAGACTGTTGAGAGTCCCTTGGACAGAAACGAGATCAAACCAGTCAATCTTAAAGGAAATCGACCCTGAATACTCATTGGAAAGACTGATGCTGAAACAGAAGCTCCAATATTTTGGCCACATGATGCAAAAAGCCGACTCACTGAAAAAGACCCTAATGCTGGGAAAGGTTGAGGGCAGGAGGAGAAGGAGGCGACAGAGGACAACATGGTTAGGTGGCATCATTGGCTCAATGGACATGAGTTTGAGCATACTCCAGAGATAGTGAAGGATAGGGAAGACTGGTGTGCTGCAGTCCATGGGATCTCAAAGAGTTGGATATGACTTAGGGACTGAACCACAAGAAGAATATTTTGCATCTGGGAAATCCTTCAAAGCAGCCAATCCACAGGGAGCCTGTGAAATCTAACTAACCCCACCCTGCTGACTATACATCACATATAAGCTGCCCTTTATAACTCTAGCTGCTGTCACCCTATTCCTGGGTGCAACCTATCTGACAACCTTCTCTTGTTTGTAAGTAATAGACGATTTTCGTCTATCCAAGTGTCACTGTGTTGTATCATTAAAAGATACAAGATCATTAAAATAATTTTTAAATCTTATAAAACCCATGGAATATATGTTTCTAGATGAATCTAAAATAACTTCACACTTTAACACAGGATTTTGAAACAGTAAAGCACTAGGTTTTTATATTTATATTTAGCAATAACTAAAAAGCAGAGAAAATCTTTTTTTTTTTTTCTAGAAAAAAAAATCACTCAGTGTGATTCCTGCTGGACATAGTATTATACTGTCCATTGTTATTCAGTTGCTAAGTTGTGTCTGCCTGTGACCTCATGGACTGCAGAACTGTCCTTCCCTGTCCTTCACTCTGTCCCACGGTTTCCTTATACTCCTGTGCATTGAGTCAGTGATGCCATCCAACCATCACATTCTGTCACCCCATTCTCCTCCTGCCCTCAGCCTTTCCCAGCATCACGGTCTTTTCCAGTGAGTCAGTTCTTTGCATCAGGTGGTGAAAGTATTGGAGCCTCAACTTCAACATCAGTCCTTCCAATAAATATTCAGGTTTGATTTGTTTATGATTAACTAGTTTGTTCTCCTTGCCATCTAAGGAACTCTCACTAGTCATCTCCAGTGCCACAATTCGAAAGCTTCAGTTCTTGAGAGCTCAGCCTTCTTTAAGGCCCAACTCTCACATTTGTACATGACAAGCATCACTACTAACAAAGCTAGTGGAGGTGATGAAATTCCAGTTGAGCTGTTTCAAGTCTTGAAGATGATGCTGTGAAAGTGCTGCACTCAATATGCCAGCAGATTTGGAAAACTCAGCAGTGGCCACAGGAATGGAAGAGGTCAGTCTTCATTCCAATCCCAAAGAAAGGCAATGCCAAAGAATGCTCAAACTACCGCACAATTGCACTCATCTCACACGCTAGTAAAATCATGCTCAAGATTCTCCAAGCCAGGCTTCAGCAGTATGTAAACCGTGAACTCCCAGATGTTCAAGCAGGTTTTAGAAAAGGCAGAGGCACCAGAGATCAAATTGCCAACATCCGCTGGATCATGGAGAAAGCAAGAGAGTTTCAGAAAATCATCTCTTTCTGCTTCATTGACTATGCCAAAGCC
Source organism: Moschus berezovskii (assembly GCF_049115385.1). Classification (NCBI taxonomy): domain Eukaryota; kingdom Metazoa; phylum Chordata; class Mammalia; order Artiodactyla; family Moschidae; genus Moschus; species Moschus berezovskii. Next base: position 75,385,056 of record NC_142476.1, read on the forward strand.
TTTGACTGTGTGGATCACAACAAACTGGAAAATTCTGGAAGAGATGGGAATCCCAGACCACCTGACCTACCTCTTGAGAAACCTGTATGCAGGTCAGGAAGCAACAGTTAGAACTGAACATGGAACAACAGACTGGTTCCAAATAGGAAAAGGTGTACGTCAAGGTTGTATATTGTCACCTTGTTTATTTAACTTATATGCAGAGTACATCATGAGGAACGCTGGGCTGGAAGAAGCACAAGCTGGAATCAAGACTGCTGGGAGAAATATCAATAACCTCAGATATGCAGATGACACTACCCTTATGGCAGAAAGTGAAGAGGAACTCAAAAGCCTCTTGATGAAAGTGAAAGAGGAGAGTGAAAAGGTTGGCTTGAAGCTCAACATTCAGAAAACAAAGATCATGGCATCTGGTCCCATCACTTCATGGGAAATAGATGGAAAAACAGTGGAAACAGTGTCAGACTTTATTTTTTTGGGCTCCAAAATCACTGCAGATGCTGATTGCAGCCATGAAATTAAAAGACGCTTGCTCCTTGGAAGGAAAGTTATGACCAACCTTGATAGTATATTAAAAAGCAGAGACATTACTTTGCCAACCAAGGTCCGTCTAGTCAAGGCAATGGTTTTTCCCGTGGTCATGTATGGATGTGAGAGTTGGACTGTGAAGAAAGCTGATCGCTGAAGAATCGATGCTTTTGAACTGTGTTGTTGGAGAAGACTCTTGAGAGTCCCTTATACTGCAAGGAGATCCAACCAGTCCATTCTAAAGGAGATCAATCCTGGATGTTCATTGGAGGGACTGATGCTAAAGCTGAAACTGCAATACTTGGGCCACCTCATGCGATGAGTTGACTCACTGGAAAAGACTCTGATGCTGGGAAAGGTTGGGGGTGGGAGGAGAAGGGGATGATGGAGAATGAGATGGCTGGATGGCATCACCGACTCTGTGAACATGAGTTTAAGTGTACTCCAGGAGTTGGTGATGGACAGGGAGGCCTGGTGTGCTGTGATTTATGGGGTCGCGGAGAGTCGGACACGACTGAGCGACTGAACTGAACTGAACTGAACTAGAAAAAAATCATAGTTTTGACCATATGGACCTTTTTCAGCAAATTGATGTCTGTACTTTTTCATATGCTCTCTAGGTTTATCATAGTTTTCCTTTTAAGGAGCAGGCATCTTTTAGTTTCATGGCTGCGGTCACCATCCACAGTGATTCTGGAGCCTAAGAAAATAAAATCTGTCACTGCTTCCACTTTTTCCCCTTTTATGTGATAAGAACTGATGCCATGTTCTTAATTTTTTTTTTTTTTAATGCTGAGTTTCAAGCCAGAACTTTTCACTCTCCTCTTTCGCTGTCTTCATCTTAGTTTCTCTTCACTTTCTGCCACTTGAGTGGTTTCATCTGCATATCTGAGATTGTTGATATTTCCCCTGGCAATCTTGATTCCCATTTGTGATTCATCTTACTTTGCATTTTGCATGATGTACTCTGCATATAAGTTAAATAAGCAGGGTGACAATATGCAGCCTTGACATACTCCTTTCCCAATTTGGAACCAGTCTGTTGTTCCATGTCCAGTTCTAACTGTTGCTTCTTGACCTGCATACAGGTTTCTCAGGAGACAGGTAATATGATCTGGTATTCCCATCTCTTTAAGATATTTCCACAGTTTATTGTGATCCACACAGTCAAAAGTTTTAGTGTAGTAAATAAAGCCGAAGCAGCTATTTTTCTTGATTTCTCTTGATTTTTCTATGATGCAACAGATGTTGTCAATTTGGTCTCTGGTTCCTCTGCCTCTTTGAAACCCAACTCGCACATCTGTAAGCTCTCTGTTCAGGTAACTGCTAAAGCCTAGTTTGAAGGATTTTGAGCATAACCTTGCTAGCATGTGAAATGGACATTACAGAGTTTACATTAATTGAAAACTTTAACTAGCCATGTGTTTTAATAATGTTTGTGTTCTAGTTTATTTCAACATGTTTTCATTCTATGTAAACAGATTAAGTTAAAATGTAGATACATATTTGTAGTTTATTTTGAAGATTATATAATGTGCTCAATATATTTTTGAGTCAAATAGTAAATAAACAACATGCTATTTTTTCATTTATGTTCAAAAATGGTCTATGTAGTTCCACAATTGAGACATTTTTAGACTGCATATAAATTACTTAGGTAAAAATTTATTGCCATTTTAGTTTTATTTTATTTGAGAGGACTGTTGACAAATTGAAAAACTTGGAATGAAAGGTAAGATGATGAGGGATTGTGAAACAAAGGGTTGTAGAATTCAGCTAAAACACTTCCACTTTTGTGGTGATTTCCTCCAGTTACTCAGTCTTCCCCTAATAGCTGTAATTCTGAAGGGTTTGTTTGCTTGGCTGAAAAGTAGATTCAAGACAAAGTTTGCAAAATGTAGAGATTCATACATGTATTTATATGCATCTCCCACCTCCACTTATTTTAATTAAAATTACGTCTTTTCTTAACAGTCTTTCAAGTCTATTTTGCCTGATCTACAGCAAATTTCTAGTTACTCTATTCAAATTCACATTTGAATTTGAGGATTGTATAAGCCTTCCTCTGAAACTGTAGACCTTTTATGAGTTATTATCATTCACGGTTATTAAGACAAGACAAATTACTTGTTGAGCACTGAATATTTGTTTTTGTTTATTTTGCCAAACACAATTCCCCATGGTCTCTCATTTAATCCACAAAACAAATATTTTTATTCCATTTGTCAAGTTCCCAATAGTTAAAGAAAGCTAGAGGCTAAAAAAATGGTGTTAAAGTCTCAGGCTTCTAAAATGGAACTCCGTAATCAGTAGGCTCAAGTTCTGTTGTTGACTCTTTTTTTTTTTTTGTAATTAATTTATTTTTTATTGGAGGCAAATTATTTTACAATATTATATTGGTTGGTTTTGCCACACATTGAAATGAATTCACCCCAGGTTTACATAAGTTCCCCCTCCTGAACCCCCCTCCCACCTCCCTCCTCCCTTTATCCTCCCTCTGGGTCATCCCCGCATGCCAGCCCCGAGCATCCTATAACATGCATTAACCCTGAACTAGTGATTCATTTCACATATGACAACATACATGTTTCAATGACATTCTCCCAAATCATCCCACCCTCACCCTCTCCCACAGAGTCCCAAAGACTGATCTATACATCTGTGTCTCTTTTGCTGTCTCGTATACAGCGTTATCATTTGCATCTTTCTAAATTCCATATATATGCGTTAGTATGCTGTATTGGTGTTTTTCTTTCTGGCTTACTTCACTCTGTATAATAGGCTCGAGTTTCATCCACCTCATTAGAACTGATTCAAATGTATTCTTTTTAATGGCTGAATAATACTCCATTGTGTATATGTACCAAAGCTTTCTTATCCATTCGTCTGCAGATGGACATCTAGGTTGCTTCCATGTCCTGGCTATTATAAACAGTGCTGTGATGAACATTGGAGTACATGTGTCTCTTTCAATTCTGGTTTCCTCGGTGTGTATGCCCAGGAGTGCGATTGCTGAATCATATGGCAGTTCTATTTCCAGTTTTTTGAGGAATCTCCACACTGTTCTCCATAGTGGCTGTACTAGTTTGCATTTCCACCAACAGTGTAAGAGGGTTCCCTTCTCTCCACACCCTCTCCAGCATTTATTGCTTATATACTTTTGGATAGCAGCCATTCTGACTGGCATGAAATTGTACCTCATTGTGGTTTTGATTTGCATTTCTCTGATAATGAGTGATGTTGAGCATCTTTTCATCTGTTTGTTAGCCATCTGTATGTCTTCTTTGGAGAAATGTCTGTTTAGTTCTTTGGTCCATTTTTTTTTTTTAAATTTTACAATATTATATTGGTTGGTTTTGCCATACATTGACATGAATCCACCCCGGGTGTACATGAGTTCCCCTTCCTGTACCCCTTTCCCACCTCTCTCTTCCCCTTATCCTCCCTCTGGGTCATCCCCGTGCAACAGCCCTGAGCATCCTGTATCATGCGTCAAACCTGGACTGGTGATTCATTTCACATATGATAATATACATGTTTCAATGCCATTCTCCCAGATCATCCCACCCTCGCCCTCTCCCACAGAGTCCAAAAGACTGTTCTATACACCTGTGTCTCTTTTGCTGTCTTGTATACAGGGTTATCATTTCCATCTTTCAAAATTCCACATATATGCGTTAGTATACTGTATTGGTATTTTTCTTTCTGGCTTACTTCACTCCGTATAATAGGCTCCAGTTTCATCCACCTCATTAGAACTGATTCAAATGCATTCTTTTTAATGGCTGAGTAATACTCCATTGTGTATATGTACCAAAGCTTTCTTATCCATTCGTCTTTGGGCCATTTATTTTTCTGGAATTGAGTTGCAGGAGTTGCTTGTATATTTTTGAGATTAATTCTTTGTCAGTTGCTTCATTTGCTATTATTTTCTCCCATCCTAAAATTATGCTTCCTGTTTAGTGCTTTTATAACATTTGCACAAGCATCTTAAGGTTGCTTTATCTCTTTGTCATTCAGGTAACTATTTCACATCTGTGGATTAAGAAGAACAGGCCAAAATTAGATTAGTCAGCTTGCATCAAAGAAGAGTGACATATTTTCATTAGTGGTATAGAAATAAACATGAATAGGGAGGCTATTTTGATGATTTTTTATGACTATGTGGCCTTCTGGCCTCTCAAATAGTTTCTAACCACTAATTACCTTTCTTGCCTATCTATGTGAGAGTTGGACTGTGAAGAAAGCTGATTGCCAAAGAATTGATGCTTTTGAACTGTGGTGTTGGAGAAGACTCTTGAGAGTCCCTTGGACTGCACAGAGATCCAACCAGTCCATTCTAAAGGAGATCAGTCCTGGGTATTCACTGGAAGGACTGATGCTAAAGCTGAAATTCCAATACTTTGGCTACCTCCTGTGAAAAGTTGACTCATTGGAAAAGACTCTGATGCTGGGAGGGATTGGGGGTAGGAGGAGAAGGAACGACAGAGGATGAGATGGCTGGATGGCATCACCAACTCAATAGACATGAGTTTGAGTGAACTCCGGGGGTTGATGATGGACCGGGATACCTGGTGTGCTACGATTCATAGGGTTGCAAAGAGTCAGACACGACTGAGCGACTGAACTGAACTGAATTGAACCAGAATTATCAGTCATCTTTAACCCCTTCTACCTCTGCTCCCTCTCTTAATGTACCACAGATTCAATTATTTGAGGCTTTGCCTCGCATATCTATGTTCCCAAAACCATCACTGATTACCTCATACCTCCTTATCCCCGCACTACATAAACATTTTCAGACCACAGCAATGGTATTCTTTCTGATTAAATTATTCAAGTGATTCATTTTGACTATAGTTTTAAAAATCTGTAACATTATAGGCATTCAACACACAACATTTCAAGGTGAAAGAAATCCCATCCTATGTGAATATACTGAGCAAAAGGACCAGAGTGTGATGTATTCCAGTTGGAAGTATTTTGGTAAGCTCTTCCTCCTATTGAATCTTATAAAATTAGTGTTAGCCATTTAGAATTGCTTAATGTGGATCAGCAGGAAAATGGCCTCTTTTAAGAGACTAATATTTTCTTTTGATACATTTCACACTATATAGATAACTGATAATTATAAGCAGACTATTGACCTTCTTAACCTACAGTACATTTAAGGGAGTAAATTAGTTTCATAAGTAATACATCAGACTAAATGATATACAGATCCTAAATTTGATTCTTTTTAAACATCAGACAAGCAAAATTAAAAATTCCTTCAGAATAGTCATTGAAAATGCAAATGAAAAATAGATTTGCTTCATATATCAGAAATGTTTGCAACTTGTCCTCATGAATTATACATATAAATGGCTAATCACAACCATTATATTTTACAAGTCTCTTTAAATAGCATCATCATGACGGATGGTATGGGAACTAAAATAGCTGAGTGCTGAATTGGGATTCAGTGAACCCTCTCCTGTTGTACCTACATTTAGTTTTAAATATCGACTTTTTAATTTTCATACTTAGGGAAAATGTAGCTCTGTGGGAGACATTTCTTAGTCAAGACACATGTCTTACTGGAGCCTATATTAATATGTTAATAGCAATGAAAGTTAATTGAAGAGATAGAATCTTCATTCCATATGATAGCATTCAATATGATACTCATTGTATCAGTTAAAAATATAGTAAAATAGCTATCTTAGTTATTTTCTCATAAAAGAAAAAAAAATATTGCCAAATTGTTATATTTTGATTCTGATGACAGAACCAGATATATTTCTTAGTATGGACTGTATTCCAAACATTTTGTGATAAAGTGATAGGAAAAATCACACTAGTTCTCCGTCTTTCCCTGTATCCATGGTGTTAAAAAATGAATTTGTATCTTCTGCCAGCCAAGGTCATGCCTTAAGAGGCCTTACAGAGTCTGCTCTCTCCTAGGCTTCTGCTGCTATCATAGGATAAGTGGACACAAATTTTCTGAATTGTGAGACATTTGGAGATAAAAGCCACTTCATTCCCAAACAAGATCATCTTATGCATATTGTCTTCCAGAAACCAGAAAAAACATCAAGCCACACGTAGCCAAGATCACTTAATAACCTAGTTGACCTGTGGATTTATAGAAATAATAAATGGACATTGTTTTAAGCCCCAAGTATTGGGTTTATTATATAATATATTATGATATTAAATAACAGATGGTATTTAAAATTCAAAACTGTTATTCAGGGAATTCCCTGATGTTCCAGTGGCTAGGATTCCGCACTCTGACTACAGAGGGCCTGGATTCAATCCTCAATAAGGGAACTAAGATCCTGCCAGCCATACAAGGCATGGCCAAAAATAAATAAATAAAAATTTAAAACTATGCTATTTTTTCCAGCATCACTTAAATATTCTAAGAATATGAATGTTTGTTATCTTTAATCCCCCCTAAAAAATAACCACTGTAACAACTAATATTATAAAATTTGGGAAGAGGAGGGGGAGTATAAGTAATACACACCTCACATTTTATGAAAGTGAAAGTGTAGTCACTCAATCGTGTTCAACTCTTTGCGACCCCATGGACTGTAACACACCAGGCTCCTCTGTCCATGGAATTCTCCAGGCAAGAATACTGGAGTGGATAGCCATTCCCTATCTCCCACATTGCAGGCAGATTTTTTACCATCTGCATCACCAGGGAAGCCCTCACATTTCATAGGGACAACTAATAAATAAGGTCTCAAAATAATAAATCGCTTCATGGTTACAGGCACATATTTCCTACAATAGCGAGTTTAGTGCTGGAAGAAATGAAAAAAAATTGCCAAACAAAAATGTTTAAGAAATGAAAAAGAGAAATGAGGAGGTAGAAAATTTTCATTTGAATAAGTCCTTATGTAGTATTTAATAATTTTATATGACCGTGTGACTATGGTACTTAACTGTTAACCTAGAAAGATCATCAATGCCACAAAGTTCTTGATGTTATGTTGTAAACATTAATATTATACAATGATATAATAAGGTATGTATATTATGTTATGTGAAAACCAGTTTAAAAACATTCAAGTTTCATAAATGATATACATGAATTAAAATTATAGCCAATTATATAACATGAAGAATTATAGTTAAGATCATAAAAGTTACTATGAATTATTAATGGTACTCACCAAATCCTTACTTATGAAGTGTCCTGCTGAAAACAAGAACATGAAGTAAAAAAGCTAAAAAGATATATAATTTGATATAGTTTCCCCTAGATTTGAATTATAATCGACAACACTGCAATGATTTTAAAGCATACAACATGATGATCAGATATGGGTATATATTGTGAAATGATTCCCTCTTTGGTTAAATTTCTTCTTAAATATTTTATTCTTTTTATATTATAAATGTAGTGTTCTTAATTTCTCTGATTTTAATATAGAGACACACAACTGATTTTTATATACTGATTTTATATTCTGCAACTTTACTGAATTCATTAATTAGTTCTGAGAGACTGAGCACAAACATCAGTCATTCAGGGGAGTCTAGGTTTTTCTATGTATAACATCCATCATATGAAAACATTTGATTTGGATGCCCTCTATTTTGTTTTCTCATTTGACTGCTCTGGAAATTGGCACTTCCTATTTTTTTGTTGAATTAAATTGGTGAGAGTGAGCATCTTTGTCTTGTTCCTGATGTTAAAGGATGAATTTTCACCTCTTCACTTTTGTAAATGAGTTTAACTGTGGGCTGGTCATTTTATTTTGCTGTGATACATTCTACCTATATCTATTTGTTGATTTTTTTTTTTCACTAGGAAAGGATATTGAATTTTGTCAAATGCTGCTTCTGCATCCATTGAGATAATATTATTTTTATCCTTAATTTTGTTAATGTAGCATAGCACATTTATTGGTTTGCATATGTTAAACCATTCTATATCTCAGATATAAATCTCACTTGATCACAGTGTATGATTATTTAATGTACAGTTGACTTCAGTCTGCTAATATTTCAGTAAAGATTTTTGCATCTATGTTCATTTGGAATATTGGCCTATAACTTTCTTTTCCTTTAGTACCTTTATCTGGTTTTGGTATCTGGGCAATTCTGCCTCATAAAATGAGTTTGGAAGTATTTCCTCCTCTCTAAGAGCTTAAGAGGGACTGGTATTCTTCTTTCAGTGTTTGATAGAATTCACCAGTGAAGCCATAAGATCCTGTATATTTTTTATAGTTGTGAGATTTCAATGACTAACTCTACATCCTTGTTAATTATTGGAATTACTTCAGATTTACTATTTTTTTTCATGATTCAGGTTTTATCAGTTGTGTGTTTCTAAGAATTTGTCTGTTTATTAATCTGTCATCTCTTAGAGTTAGGTGATTTATGATCAGTCCTTCAGGTGGCAGCTGATAAGTGGATGAACGCCTTTCAGGGAGCCGCTTCTGACTTGGTTTCAATGCTGGGAAAAGCCCAGTGGAACACATAGGAAGTTCTCACACACTAATGCGTGCTTCCAGAAAATTAATAACTATGGGACCCCTCACTTCTTAGGTGCTGCTAAGTTAGAAGCCTGACCTCAGGCAACAGCTGGGAAAGGATGCAGTCAAAAGTCTTCCAAGGGGAAACTGGTCAATGAGGCTTTGGCCTGTTCCTTTTGTGCTGAGCCCAGCAGTGAGGCGATAACTGTGGGGAGCACTCATGGGCTTGTTGAAAACTTCCCTCTTTGTTTAATGTGGTCCTGGGGCTCCTCAATATCCCCCATCAACTCAGCCCTCAGGTGGCAGCCATAAAACCTGGGGCACTGGATGTGTGGTCCAAACACTTCAGTCCTCAGGGAGAAGCTGGGGGTAGGAGGTTCCTCCCTGATTATACCTCACTGTCCTGGAGGTGGGATGGGGCACTGGATTCATGGTAAAGCAGGAACTTGGATTTATTGTTGGAGTGAGTCAGGGGGAGAAAGTGACAAGGGGGTGGTTTCAGTTAGTGCTCAGAGGCCCAATCCCGGGATATCAGTTGAGAAAATACACAGTCACATCCCTTCCAAGGGGAAACTGGGCACAGGATGTCTCTGCCTGATAGCTCTGTGCCAAGCCCTGGAAGAGTCACAGGAGGTGTTCAGTGTCCTTTTAAAAACTGAACCATTGCTTACTGTGGTCCCGAGGGACTCCTGAATGCTAAACCCCATCAGCTCTCCAAGCTGGGAGATTTGGGAGCCAGGGCCTCGGGTGACAGCCTTAAAAGCTGGATAATTGGATGTGTGGTCCCAAACTCTTCACGCCTTAGGAAAAAGCTGGGGGTAGAAGTTCCCTCCTGATTATATAGTGCTGTCCTGGAGGTAGGGTTTATGGTGAATATATCTCAACCTTTCCTATCTGTTTCAATGTAAGAATTTTCTCATTTTCCTAATCTGTAGAAGCCATTCTAATACTTTCTCTTTTTTTTTTTTTCAGAAGGAATTGTGTGACTCTAGTGGGCAGAAAGAATATAGAAACCTTTTTTCTTCCATCTGGCTCAGATGTAAAGTTTTAAATAAGTATATTTTTTCTTAGCTTTTGATATCTTGAAATGCCTTTTTCCATAGCCCCTGAACTTGCAATTCATTTTGCCCTCTGTTTTCAAAACCCTTTTAATCTAACATAGTATAATTATAGCAACATGGGGTAAAAATTCTGAGGATAACTTGGTCATGATTTCCATATTATATTCTAAGTACAAGAGGCATTGCCATAAGTAGAAAAAGAGTATCACAATCTGGTGGTTAATGTGTGTGGCATTATGCTATTTTATCAGTAAGACTGCTGATTTCTCTCATCCATTTAAAATATCTCTTTCTGAATCCCCAGCAGTCACAAAATGTGTGATAGTTTTATCACTCACAATACTAGATATGCATTTAGAATGTAATCCCAGAAGAATTAACATGTCAATTTGACTTTTATACAAAGATATTTTAACTCTTGCTATCATTCATGAATTCAGTTCAGTTTAATAATCTTTTTCTATTTATTTCTTTCTAGCAGGTACTTTTTAGTATCTGACCTACTACTATATGTACATTTATTATTGCTTGTCTTTCTCAGCAGAATAAATGCTAGATGAAGGCAAGGACTTTTTATCTTTTATTCCTTGTCTCCTCTATAATATGTGGACACATGACTACAACTGCAGTAAATAATTGTTGAAAGAATGTATGAAATCAATTCAGTGAAAGCTAGACCAATTTCAGATACTAATAGAAAAAAATATTGTGTCTACTCTCAAGGATTTAAATTTTATTTAAAAATCAAATGTTTGAGAAAGTGTTTAATAAAAAAGCTAAACTGTAATGTGCTAAATATAAGGAATATATAAACAAAGAATTTTAGAAAGAAATAATACATTTTTAATGAAAAGTAATTAAAGTTTGGGCTACCCTGGTGGCTCAGATGGTAAAGAATCTGCCTGTAATGCAGAAGACTTGGGCTCAGTCCCTGGGTAGGGAAGATCCCCTGAAGAAGGGAATGGCAACTCACTCCAGTATTCTTGCCCAGAGAATTCCATGGACAGAGGAGCCTGGTGTGCTACAATCCATGGGGTCACAAAGAATCGGACATGACTGAACAACTAACACACTACACTACTAATTAAAGTTTGAGATCCATTCTGAAGAATGTAGTGACATGTGAAATAGCACTAAAGACTGAAATAATAGTAAAATAAATATGTGTTTTTTAAGACAGCATGGCATGCTAAAAAATGGTAAATTTTAACATATAGTAAAGATATTTAATAGCATTAATACTGGACAGAATGACTGAGGCCAAATTAAACCAAAATTTTAATGTTTTCCTGAGATTCTTCATATTTTATCATGAGAGAAGAAATGCTATTGGAGCTCTCTGAACAGTAGTATATCTTGGTCAAGGCTGTTTTAGCAAACAAATTCTGTTGGCAGTACAATGCGTGGATTTGAAGCTGAGGAAGTTACCAACAGGGATATTGGTCTGGAAATGATTGCCGAGTGTAAGGGAAAGATAATGAGAACTGGAATTAGAATAGAGACAGGTGGAATGGAAATAAAGAAACACTTTGGAAGTGATGGCAAGAAGAGAATATAGGCTAATTTGATATATTTGGTAAGAGAGGAGGAGGACTGACAAATACCTCTAGAGCCCTCGACAGCAGTGGAGATGGTAAAGCTGTAAACTTAGATTATGAACCTAGGGAGAGCAAATCTAAGAATGCTGAAATTATTCTTCTTGTATACATATGAAGAGGATATATAGTTTCCCTCTTTCCAAAATCTTAAATAAGAAGCCCCCCATTTCCCATTCAAACCCTTTTAATTCAAATCAATTTTCAGTGTCGTTTTCACTAATCTGCAATTACACTTTTGTTTATATTCATTCTTATCCTATTAACTTTCCTAAGTGTGAAAGGCATTCCAGGATTTGCAGTCTTCTGCAGCCTATCATAAAATAACTTTGTATTCCTATCGATTAACTTTTTGATTAAACACACTTTCAGTCACTGAACACTTCCTGATCAGGAACTGCATGCAAGTAACAGTGCTACATTCTGGGGGTAAAAAGATGAATAAGGCAAAGAAGAGTCAAATATCAAAGAGGAGTTCATGGCCTCTTCCAAGAACTAAGGGAGGAAATTTATTTTAATAATGGGGCTTACCAACTGTGGTGGTCATAGATGTGCTCTGCATTTTTGGTTCTACCTATCAAACTAACGACTTAATGCCTAAGACCTAATGTCTTCTTTATCCCTTCTCTAATTACTCTGTCTCACAGTGGTTTCTCTCAGGTCTGAACATAAACATTATTATCTACATCATTCTACTAGACATTGTAATTTGTAATTATTATTGAGATAATTGTAGAGTCACTTGTAGCTGCAAGAAACAATTCAGAGACTCCTTGTACATTTTGTACCCACAAAGATAACACTGTGAAAAACTATAGTATAATTTCTCAACAAGGGTTATTGGAATTGATGCAATTTACCACTTGTATTCAGAATTCCCCAGATTTACTTACACTCATTTTTTCTCTGTGTGTGTTAAGTTCTATACAATTTCATCACCTGAGTGGGTTTATGTAGCCCATGCCAGTCAAGATACTGAACAGACCCAGTACTACAACATTCCCTGTTTTGCCTTTCAAGAACTATCCCTACCAGTTTGACACCTCCTTGACTACGGTCCCCAACCACCAGCAACCACTCCTCCATTTCCAAAATGTGTTCATTTTGAAAATGCTGCATAAATGGAATCACACAGTATGTAGCCTTTGGGGGTTGACTTTTTGTTCACTCGATCTCAGTCCCTGGAGATCCATCTAAGTGGTTATATGTAACAATAGTTCATTCCTTTTTATTGCTGACAAGTATTCCATAGTTTGGATGCACCAGTTTGTTTACCTGTTGAACTGGTTTCCTTTGGGCTGTTACAAATAAAGCTGCCGCAGGTTCTGGTATAGGTTTCTCTTTGAACATAAGTTTTCATTTCTCTGGGATGAATGCTCAGAAACCCATTTGCTGGAAAGATGATGATTGCCTGTTCAGTTTTACAAGAAAATACCAAACTGCTTTCCAGTGCGGCTGTACCATTTTCCATTCCAACATGCAATATATGAGTGATTCATTTTTTCTCTGTACTTCCTATAATTTGGTGGTGTCACTGTATTTTATTTTCAGTTCAGTTCAGTTCAGTAGCTCAGTCGTGTCCGACTCTCCGCGACCCCATGAATCACAGCACGCCAGGCCTCCTTGTCCATCACCAACTCCCGGAGTTCACTCAAACTCATGTCCACAGAGTCGGTATTTTATTTTAGCCACACCCAAATCTTTATATCACATTTCTTGCATAGGTGGAGTAACTTCAAATAACTTCACTAGTTAATCTGATTTTGGTGGATGCTGTGTCACATGGATCCTATAAAAATAAGACAGTGTGTTGGGGAAGTAAAGGTGGAAGCTTGGGCAGAAATCCTTGGCATACTTAGGAGTCCTCAGTAGCGGAGTCTGCACAAGGATAGACCACATCTAATGACTGACTGATAAAGGACTTGAATAATTTTGCCATCAAGCCCCCTTGGGACAACACTGAAGGACCATGCTAGTTCCAAACCTCCATTTCCCTCCATTTCCACTTTTATGTCTCTCATGAACAAAAACAGTGCCTGATCTGTGAAGGGAAATATATATCTACTGAATGATGCAATCAATTTCTTATATATTTTTGCAAGTCATTATTGCACTTATATATTGGAGAAGGACATGGCAACCCACTCCAGTATTCTTGCCTGGAGAATCCCAGGGACGGAGGAGCCTGGTGGGCTGCCGTCTCCGGGGCCGCACAGATGGGACACAACTGACGCGACTTAGCAGCAGCAGCAGCAGCATTGCACTTATATATCTTGAGACGTTAGATTCTTTGTTTTATTAATCATATAATTTAAAGTGTAAAACGTTCAGTGCTATTTTAGATTCCTTATTGTTACTGACATTTTCAGTCCAGATTTGGACTGCAAGTTGATAGTAGAATGAGAAAGTGAAGCAAGACTATTCTCTAGAAACATATGCACTTTGTTTTCTTATTTCCATTAAGTAACGTAAATACTCTCCAAAATAGAACTCTTACTTTGTAAAAGGAAAAGCTAAGATGATGGTAGACTTCATGTGGTTGCTTCATTTATTTTTCAAATAACTGAATTTGTTTAGTTTTCCTTTCCTTAAAAGTACCTGCTGAGCAGAAACTGCAAATGCTTATAACAGTTGATCTCTGTTTTGCAAGGACTATCCAAAGACTATCACATGTTTGTAGATAAACAGAGATTTAGAGAATTTTAGCCATCTTAATAAATGAATAAATTTTGTAATTTTTAGTATCAGTATTGACATTTATTACTGACCACTTTTGATTAACTTTGGAAGGATGGAAGTTTCAATTTGCCAAATCATTATGGCTAATTTCACTATGGCTTTAATCTTGAGAACAAATTAAACTCTGTAATGGAGAATAATTTAGGAGATGTTTTGTACATTTCTTTCCCACCCACCCTGGATTTATTTTAAATATAAATTTATTTATTTTAATTGGAGGTAATTACTTTACTTTTTCCAGTGAGTCAATTCGTCGCATGAGGTGGCCAAAGTATTGGAGTTTCAACTTTAGCATCAGTCTTTCCAATGAACACCCAGGATTGATCTCCTTTAGAATGGACTTGTTGGATCTCCTTGCAGTCCAAGGGACTCTCAAGAGTCTTCTCCAGCACCACAGTTCAAAAGCATCAATTCTTCGGCAATCAGCGTTCTTCACAGTCCAATTCTCACATCCATATATGACCACTGGAAAAACCATAGCCTTGACTAGACAGACCTTTGTTGGCAAAGTAATGTCTCTGCTTTTTAATATACTATCTAGGTTGGTCATAACTTTCCTTCCAAGGAGTAAGCGTCTTTTAATTTCATGGCTTCAATCAGCATCCATAGTGATTTTGGATCCCAAAAAATAAAGTCGGACACTGTTTCCACTGTTTCCCCATGAAGTGATGGGACCAGATGCCATGATGTTTGTTTTCTGAATGTTGAGCTTCAAGCCAACATTTTCACTCTCCTCTTTCACTTTCATCAAGAGGCTTTTTAGTTCCTCTTCACTTTCTGCCATTAGGGTGGTGTCATCTGCATATCTGAGGTTTGGGGGCGGAAGGAAAAGGGGACGACAGAGAATGAGATGGCTGGATGGCATCACCGACTCGATGGACATGAGTTTGAGTGTACTCCAGGAGTTGGTGATGGACAGGGAGGCCTGGCGGTGCTGTGGTTCATGGGGTCGCAAAGAGTCGGACACGACTGAGCGACTGAACTGAACTTTACATTATTGTATTGGTTTTGCCATACATTGACGTGAATCCACCACGAGTGGACATGTGTTCCCCATCCTGAACCTCCCTCCCACCTCCCACATTTCTGTCTTCAGAAAGTTTATTTCTATAATTGCTCCTTTGAGAGTTCACTGCAATTTTTATGTATAAATGGGTTAAGTGTTTGTCACTCCGTCATGTCAGATTCTTTGTGACCCCATGGACTGTAGCCCACCAGGCTTTCTGTCCATGGGATTCTCCAGGCAAGAATACTGGAGTGGGTTGCCATTTTCTTCTACAGGGTATCTTCCTGACCAGGGATTGAACCCTTGTCTCCTGCATTGCAGGCAGATTCGTCACCCTCTGAGCCACCAGGGAAGCTTAATGAGTGGTTTAGGGTTAAGAAGTATGCATTTTCTCTTTGCTCTATATTATTTAATTCAAAATAGAGATGCTTTTCAATTCTGTTTAATTTTCTTAGTGTGTTAGTAGGTTATGCATGGAAACATATCAGTTTTGAAGAAACTGAAGTTCAGTATCTTACTAAATTGCAGTTTGGTAATTTCATTTATTTGAAATGCTCACAGTGGGAAGATACTTAAGTATTATTAAATCTGAGAATCAGGTACTTTGGTACTAAGAATCATCCTAAGGACATTTTGATAAGCTGTAAAACCTTTTGCTAACAAGGGGCCAGAGGCAGTCATAGATGTGAAGGCAACTCAAAGGAGCCTTGAAACTGAGCAGACCCATGCAGAGATTTTCATATATGTGCATTTATTCCAGGTGAATTTAATCTCCAGATTTAATTTTAAAGCTTTGGAATATTTAAAAATCAGTTTTATTTCACCTTTTATTCTAAGATCAATTTTTGTATATTCATGATATAAAGTTAATTTTCAGAAATAGATTTCCATTATTAGTGCACAAGAAGAATAGAACTGAGTTGTTAGTTTCCAAGAAATAGCTTCCATGTTGTCAACACATATGTGCCATGCCAGATTTCTAGCAAAATTTTAAGACTAAAAAAGGAAATCCAAGTACATTTTGTCATTCATGTACTGATAATGATCATAATGTGTTTTTAGAGGAAAGTGTTATTTTACTCATGTAAATCAAGAAGAACAATATAAGTTTAAACTAATGCTTATATATGAATGCAAAGTTCTTAAAGAAAATTTTAAAACAATTATCATGAGCAATTGAATAAGTATTACATTTTCATGAGTTCTAATATTTTCATCATGCAATAAAATAAAATACTATCTGAATGTAAATATAGGTAATCAAAGTGAGTATGCTGATATCCTTGCAGCAATACCTCACTGCTTTTGACTGTGCATTAAACTAGTGACACATTTCAAATTATAATACTAGAGAGATTTCATGAGTCCTGTGAACCACAACTTGGTATTTGTGTAAAGGTTGCTAGTAGAACGCGGATGTTACTTAAGTGTTTAGATACTTGGTATTAGGAAATCCTAAGATCTATTTGCGGAGAAGGCAATGACAAGCCACTCCAGTACTATTGCCTAGAAAATCCCATGGATGGAGGAGCCTGGTAGGCTGCAGTCCGTGGGGTCGCTAAGGGTCGGACACGACTGAGCGACTTCACTTTCACTTTTCACTTTCCACCTTCACACATTGGAGAAGGAAATGGCAACCCACTCCAGTGTTCTTGCCTGGAGAATCCCAGGGACGGGGGAGCCTGGTGGGCTTCCGTCTATGGGGTCACACAGAGTCGGACACGACTGAAGTGACTCAGCAGCAGCAGCAGCAAGATCTATTTGACTATCTAGGAATATTTGTCATACACTGCTTTCCAGAACAAGTCAGGAATTTTATTTATTTTTTATAGTTGTTTATGATTTTTTCATTTATTTTTGTTCTTTTGATAGCTATTTTTTGTATATAGCTCAAATTTAAAAGATATGGTAAAACGTGATGAAAAAAATTCTCTCTCCTTTTCTGTTAGATTTTTTCATTTCTACCCTTTCTATTTCCTAGTTTTAGTACAGCTTAGTATTGTTAATATATTATTATTATTATTTATGCATTTAGATAATATATATTTCACTCCAGCTAGTAAAATTTTGGAAATCAGCACACTTAAAATATCTCACATATCTCGTCTTTATTTCTTCATTATTTGTTCTCATAAAAGTCACATTATGTTCTGTAAGCATAATACATCCTTTTCTTTTAGTCCTATTCATTGAAACAGTTAAATAGATTTAATATCCCTTGGCTGTTCATTTGCCATTTTTTTTCTTGGTAGATGATATGTGTTCTCTGAGAATTTCTTCAAAATGAACTTATAGTTCAGATGAACTTACTAGGAACTCTGGTATCTTGTAAGTTAAAAAATATAGCTCCCTTGTCCCTGTTTCATTCATGTTTGAATAGTGGTTTGGCTAGCTCTGAAATTATTAGGTCACACTTTCTTTCCTTGAAGATCATACAGGTGAATTTTTACGATCATTATAACATCGAGTATTGCTGTGGAGAAGCTGAAGGTCAGCCTATTGTTTCACTGTATAGACGAATTAAATCTTTTTTCCTGCGTGCCCAAAGCATTCATATCTATATAAAACTGAAAATTCAGTTAACTTTAAGGGTTTATTTTACAGTGGATACTGTTAGGTCAGCTTCTCCTAAGGTATAGTATTCTCTTTAATGAAGTAAATTCGTATGTTCTTTGACATCTGGAAAGTTTTTCTTACACTGAATTTATAAACATTTCCCCCTTGTTCCATTATCTTATTTGGACCCTTTGGAGGGAGGTGCTGGTTGAGTGTATTAGATGATGTTTGAAAAACTACTGTTTAAGTTTCTCTGTATTTTGTTTATTCATACTTTATTTTGCTCACTTTTTAAAGCTGTGCTCTGCTTTTTCTTACTGTGATTTCAGCAACAATACATTTTCCCTTCTTCCAATTTAGCCTTTATTTTTATGAGACTTCTAAATTTTCAGGTCTTTCTTGAGTTTTAACAACTTCTGTTTTCTTTCCTTCTCACCATTTCATCTCTGAAGAAATGCTTAACACGCTTGCATTATTAACATGACTGTTTCAGTAGTCTTATAATCAATTGTGATTTTTTTGTGTGATGATTTGTATCTGACCTACAGCAACATTTTTATGGTATTTTTCTGATGTTAAGTTTTCTCTCCTTTGTTTCTTCATTCCTTGTCCTAGTCATGTTAATTACTTTTTATAGGTCTGTTCTTGTTTCTTTTGAATTATTTCTCTTCTCTGAACCAGACAACTCTTTGTTGGGGTTTGGGGGTGGGAACTCAGACTCATGTTCTCAGGTTTCCCAGAATTTCCTTTTTAGTATTATTTGTATGTGAGTGAGGTCTCCCCAAGCAGTCAAGAGTGACATCACAGGGCGCCTCTCAGCCCTGAGTAGACCTCCCCTCTCTGCTGTCAGAGTTTGTCCCTGTCCAGACAGGTCAACAGCCCATTTTCACTCCTGTCTATCAAGCTACCAACCCATCAAAATTTCACAGTCAGGTATTTGCACTTTATTTCGATAGCTTGCTTTCCATTTCAGGGTGTACTACTTACTTGTTGAGGTGTGCTTCATAAGCTTTTTCAAGATCTGTGATAATGGATGTGATAATCTACATTTTCCTGAACTTGTTTCACCTTCAGGAGGTTTTGGAAGTAACCACTCCTTCTCTTTTGGGATTCTGAGTTTTAGGTATCTATTGATTTCTTCAAAGTTAACAATTTTGTTTCTCACTTTTCTGTTTTCTTTCCAGTGATATCCAAGAGAAGAAGAAAGCAATTTTAAAATGGGTGTGTATACATTGATACATTTAAAATAAAATGCCTTTCCATTAAACAAAATTAAAGGAGTATGATACATAATGTAATTAGGAATATCAACAACAGAAATAAATAAATAGGATATTTTCTCAGCTATTTAGGAGGAAGAAAGAAGTTTTATTGGTCGCTGCCATCTTAGAATTATCAGGCACAAGAACTGACATAAAAATTGCTGTTTTTCTTCAGTTGTCCAGTCTTCTCTGACTCTGTGACCCCATGGACTGTAGCATGCCAAGCTTCCCTGTCCCTCACCATCTCCCAAAGTTTGCCCAAGTTCATCCAAATTATGCATTTCTGAATCTAGAATTGACCTAAATTATATAGATTTTATCACAATGAAACTCAGCTGTTTCTTCTCTTTATTTCTCCTATTCCTTTTTTTTTAATCAGCCACAAAGCTTTATTCTTTAAATATTTTTTTTCAGCAATTTGAAAACCATTATTTTTTTTAATTGGAGGCTAATTACTTTACATTATTGTATTGGTTTTGCCATACATTGATATGAATCTGCCCCAGGTGTACATGTGTTCCCCATCTTGAACCCCCTCCCACCTCCCTCCCCATCCCATCCCTCTGGTTCATCCCAGTACACCAGCCCTGAGCATCCTGTATCATGCATCGAATGTGGACTGGAGATTCATTTCACATGTGATAATATACATGTTTCATTGTCTTTCTTCCAAATCATCCCACCCTTGCCCTCTCCCACAGAATCCAAAAGACTGTTCTATACATCTGTGTCTCTTTTGCTGTCTCGTATACAGGGTTATCATTAAGTCATTTTAGGTAATGTATCTTATCTTTGTTATCATTTAATTCTTCCAACTCTTCCGATTGACAGAATGACAAAAAAAAATTTCAATAACCTAGAATCAAACTTTGTTATTTAATTTATAGCTGAACTCACACATGTCAACTGGAAGAATAACCCACAATCTAAAAGTTATGAGTTATATTTTACCCCGGGATCTGACTGAGGACTGTAGCACCGGTGGCAGCCTCTTGGATTGCTCTAAAAAACAGCTCTGAAGAGGTGAGCGAGGAGCCAGGATATACAGGACATTTTTGCTGGGAAAAAGCATGTGATAAAATATTACAAGGCAACTGTTATTCACAAAGAACAAGCAACTTGCTTTAGTGTTTTCAGTGCTTTTCTGAATATGGGAAGATGTAGAGATCTCGGTTCACTGAAATTGTCCCTTTGATATGCATCTTCACTATCTAGAGCCAGTATCCAGAGCACAGAATGTTTCCTGTTTTTTTTCCGTCCTGTCACGGTGTGCTGTCCCAGGCAGCTACAGAGGCTGATGGCTTGAGCCTTATAGAACTGAGACGGTGGGCAACATTTTTCATCTAAAGGAAGGGCAGGCCACATTCCCTATCCACACATGTACCACACTTACATAAAATTCAGTTTCTCCCAGTGACAACAGCTTTTTATTTATTTTCCCCCACCCAGGTTCCATTGGGCACATACATTTTTCACCAATATCCTTCCTTCCTCCATTTAATCCAATAGTGTTGTAGATCAGGGTTTTACCTGCAAATTTACCTGTAAATCTAGGTGTTTTACCTGCAAAAATAAAATGAGAATCCAATATAAAGATATAGATTCATCGAACGTGGACTGGCGATTCATTTCACATATGATAATATACGTGTTTCAATGCCATTCTCCCAAATCATCCCACCCTCGCCCTCTCCCACAGAGCCCAAAAGACTATTCTATACATCTGTGTCTCTTTTGCTATCTCGTATACAGGGTTATCATTATCATCTTTCTAAATTCCATATATATGCGTTAATATACTGTATTGGTGTTTTTCTTTCTGGCTTACAGGATGCTTGGGGCTGGTGTACTGGGATGAACTAGAGGGATGGGATAGGGAGGGAGGTGGGAGGGGAGTTCAAGATGGGGAACACATGTACACCCGGGGCAGATTCATATCAATGTATGGCAAAACCAATACAATAATGCAAAGTAATTAGCCTCCAATTAAAATAAATAAATTAAAAAAAAGATATAGATGAATTTGTTAAGTTTATTTTACTTGCTGCAGAAATACTTTCATATGGTTGCCCAAATGAGATTTTATTATATCACTTGGGCAACAGTATGATTTGATATAACATTTCAGACTTTCTTTTAATTTACTGATTTGGAATTCTCATTTTGTTGTTTTTTGTTGTTAGTTTTTATTTTTGGGAGAATGATGATTTTTTAGAAAGAATGAATTGGTAAATATTTTATGAATTAATCAGTGAATCCCAGCTGTGATATTGTTTTTATATTATGCTGGAAAAAAATGAAAGTTCAACCCCACATTCCTTTAATGGATCTGTTACCTTGGGTGTCACTCTGTGGTTTTTCAGAAAAACATTTATTTACATTTGAGAAAAAGTTCTTTTTCAAAATATAGAATATTTGAGAATGGCTTTGCTATTGGTTTTAAGGTCCTGACATTTCACAAAATGGACCTGGCAAAGCAAGGGACAAGACTTGAAGATTTCTAACTTTAAAGAATGTCTCCAGCTTTCTTTTAGGAAAAATATAAAGAACCATTGCAGTGCTGCTTCTGAATCACATATGCTCAAGATAAAGTTACATACATCTAAGACATAAGCAGACTAAAGATTGGTGACCAGAGTGAAATGTAGGAACATGGAATAATTGGATAAAAAATCTATTTGGAAAGGATTACCTGACTAAACATTATTTCTGAACCAAAAGAGAAAAAAATAATCACAATCAAAGAATAAAATAATAGGGCAAAAACTTCTGGAAAAAAATTAGCAGCTATGAAGTAAATGAAAAGAAATCAAACTTGCAGATTAAACAAATGTATTCCATTCTTTTTGTGAAACATACAGGAGCTAATTGTTCAGGCCATTTAAAGCTGTTGGCATATTAATAGAATGTGAGTACAATTTTGTATTATGGATTTATCAAATTTAGTCTTGAACATATGAACTTTTAGCGGTTAGAATTTAATTCCAAAGGCATAAAAACTTTAAGTAGATAACTTTCATATTTGAATGAGAAATGCTTGCATTTTCTCAGTTAAGACATTGGGCTAACATAAGAGTGTGTTAGCAAGGGTAGGCTGTTGTGATGAAACAAAGAGAGTCAAAATATATAATGATTCCCACACAATTATTATTTTTTTGCTCATATACCAGTTCAGGTCGGTGTCCTACAGGTCAGATTTTGATATTGTAAGAATAATATCAGTTGTCACCCTGCTGAGCCTGCAGAGGATAGAAATTGTGAAGGGAACCTACCAGAATAATTGTGACTCAGAAGATGTAAAACACAATTAAATCTTTCTACAAAAAGAAACAGAGGACAGTCATCCTTGACTCCATGCTGACTGAAGTCCTGTCATAAAGCAGATGCATGAGTTATCTTGGAAACAGGGTATAAAAGGGCATGTTAAGCCCAACGATTATGTGAGAGAAAAGAGTTTTTAAATGTCTTAACAATCCGGGGCTATAATGAATGTATAATCTATTTTTATTTTAAAAATTAGGTTCTTTAAAGAGAGCATTTGAACACCTCTTTTTGAGTTTTGGAATTTTAACAAGATGTTTTCAAAAGAGGAGTCATTTCTCTCCATTAATCCTTGCTTCTACTGGAATGAAGCTTACAAAGGTCAGAAGCAGATGGAGCCTTCATACCCCTCCTTTTGCTGCCATACCTATGCAGCAGCAGGGTCCTCCAAACGAAAGGGCAAGAGTGATGTTCCCTATAATGAATAGTGCTATTTTGTTACTTGACCTTCAAGACAGCCTGAAAATTTCAAGTCAGAGATCAGTGTGGAAAAGCAAATTGATGAGCAGGAACACTGTAATCTTAGCTGATAACTCTTTAAAAGGTAACAAAAGCTATTTCTTTGCTCCCTAGATAACGGTAAACTTTTCAAAGAACTTTTAAAAAAACTCTGGTGGAGCATGAGGGAAGTGAATATTTTGAATGGCCTTTTCAAAACCATGAGTTATGTTTAGAATATTGAGGCCACCTTTCTTCACAAATAATTATTCAAAATGCTGACTATACCCCAAATTAGAAATGACAGGAAATATATAACTGTTGGTAAATAAAACTTTGAGAACTTGTAGGAACATCCAAGAAACATTTGCAAAGAAAAAAATATCATAAAAGGTGAAAGAATAACAGAAAACCATGTAAGAAAACATCTAAATTAGATCTTAGTGCAATTTGGAGTGGGGTTATAGGGCACATCATCAGATATAAATATGAGAAAAACACAAACTTGTAAGAAAAAAAGAAAGCAAAGAAACTGCAAGCATATTTTCTGAAATTTTGGGAAATGTAAGAATCAGAATTAGAAGTTCCTTTAAATGTACTAGCGACATGTCTTATTTTCATAATTCCTACTGACCTAAATTCCTTAAATTGTATATGTATGTGGAAATATGAAAATAGATGAAAATGGGATATTTCTAACATGGAAAAAGACAATCATCATGCAGAACTTTCTGTAGAGCTTTAAAATTTACTCCAAAATTATGATAGTTATATATATCATAAAAGTGAAAATACTAAAGCAACTGTTTATATATAGAGTAACGATAGTTTTATGCCAATAAAAATAATTGTTTTCATTTAGTCCCTTCCATTTTCTCTGTAATTAAAATCAGCTCCTGGATGACTGGGGAAAGAAGGAATGACACTGTTGAAGATGGAAGCTGTGTTAGTCCATATGGTGTTTTCCCAGCACACTTATGTTTCCTGCTCTAGAGTAAAACAAGTAGAGATACAGAACACTAAACCAGCCAGCTTCAGCAAGCCCTGTGACAACTTAATGCCAGTTTCATCTCAGGGCCTTCCTTTTGCCTTAGTTTGGTCACATGTTCTGTCCATTCAGTGATGACTGCACTGTTCTCCCTGGTATTTGCATATCTCATTCTTGTTTTCATAAATTGGAGACTCCATCTCTTATATACCATTTAGACAAGCTCCTTCCACTTTTCTTAAAAATCGAAGAATAGCTGATTATATAATTTTAATAGTTTCTGGTATACAGCATAGTAATTCAGTTTTTTTTGCAGACTATATTCCATTATAAGTTATTCCAAGATATTGGATATAATTCTCTGTGCTATACAGTAAATCCTTGTTGCTTATCTCCTTTATATATAGTAGTTTGTATCTATTAATCCTGTAACCCTAATTCATCGCTCTCCCCCTCCCATCTCACCTTTGGTAAACTATAAGCACTGAAGAATTGATGCTTTTGAACTGTAGGTGTTGAAGACTCTTGAGAGTCCCTTGGACAGCAAGGGGATCCAACCAGTCCATCCTAAAGGAAATCAGTCCTGAATATTCATTGGAAGGACTGATGCTGAAGCAGAAACTCCAATACTTTGACCACCTGGTGTGAAGAACCGACTCATTTAAAAAGATCCTGATGCTGGGAGAGATTGAAGGCAGGAGAAGAAGGGACAACAGAGACTGAGATGTTTGGATGGCATCACCGACTCAATGGATGTGAGTTTGAGTAAGCTCCAGGAATTGGTGATGGACAGGGAGGCCTGGCGTGCTACAGTCCATGGGGTCACAAAGAGTAGGACATGACTGAGTGACTGAACTGAACTGAACTGAAGCTTGTTTTCTATAAGTCTGTTTCTATGTTGTATATATATTCATTTGTACTATTCTTCAGATTCCACATGTGAGTGATATAGTAACTGGGTTTTGTCTTATTTCACTAAGCATAATATTCTCTAGGTCTGTCCATGTGCATAGGGTGAGTAATAGTCCATTGTGTGGATGTGTATGTACATACATACACCACATCTCCTTAATCCATTTGGCTGTTGATTGGCCTTTGGGTTGCTTCCATATCTTTGCTGTTGTAAATAGTACTGCCATGAACATTGGGGTGCATGTATCTTTTTGAATTAGTTTTCATTTTTTCTAGATATATACACACCCAGGAGTGGAAGATCCCCTGGAGGAGGAAATATCAACCCACTCCAGTTATTATTCTTGCCTGGAGAATCCCATGGACAGTGGAGCTGATGGACTGCAGTCCAAAGGGTCGCACAGAGATGAACATGGCTGAAGTGACTTAGCATGCACGCAGGAGAGGAACTGCTGGATATTATAGTAGTTCTAGTTTTAGTTTTTTTAAGGAAATGTCATACAGTTTTCCACAATGGCTGCACCAATTTACATACCTACCAACAGTATATGAGGTTTGTATTTTCTTCATGTCCTCACTAATCATTTGTTATTTGTAGACATTTTGATAATAGCCATTCTGACAGGTATGAAGAGACACTTCATTGTGATTTTGATTTTCAATTCTCTAATAATTAGTGAGGTTGAGCATTTTTTGTTTCTTTTTTTTTTTTATTGAAGGCTAATTGTTTTACAATATTATATTGGTTGGTTTTGACATACATTGACATGAATCCGCCCCGGGTGTACATGAGTTCCCCTTTCTGAACCCCCTTCCCACCTCCCTCCTCTCCTTATCCTCCCTCTGGGTCATCCCCGCACACCAGTGAGGTTGAGCATTTTTTGATGTGCCTCTTAGCCATCTCTGTGGTTTCTTTGGAAAAATGTCTGTTCAAGACTTCTGCTGATTTTTTGATTGGATTGTTTATTTTATTAATATTGAGTTATATGAGCTATTTGTATATTTTTGTGATTAATCCCTAGTTTGCTGCATCATTTTCAAATGTTTTGTCCCATTTTGTCAGCTGTCTTTTCATTTTGCAGATTGTTTTTTTCACTGTAGGTCCAACTTTTAATATGGTAAAGCTGTGTATTAAGTCTGATATTTTGTTTTATTTTAGGAATTCAACATATTATTGCTGCATTAGGGCTTTTATTATTTTTTTCAGGATAATTAAAGCATTAATGTTCTTGTAGCAAAGTTTCTTAGGACTTTAGTTGGCCAGCCTCAAATCTGTTTCTTCTGTTTTGATGTGCATGTTTGCATCATGCTATTTTATTCAAAAATACATATATGGCATTATGGAAGCAATTAGGACTGAAAAGGGGTACTTTATGCATAATACAAAGAGTTGATTATGGCTCTTATTATATTTGGTAACATTTGAAAGAGTACATCAAACATCATTATAAGAAAACATATAAAATATGAAACTAAGGACTATTTCTTTTCTGCTATATTTTATGATTATGTTTAATATAACTCTTGATGATCAAGTTCTGATTTTTACATGGAGCAGAAAGTTTGTAACATGGCAGGCTCTTCAGGTTAAAAACTATAGCTTCAAACTATAGTTATATAGTGGATTTGACTCAAAACACACACAAGTCTAATTTTATGCTGCAGTCAATCCTCCAAAATATTGCATGAATGCTTTCATTGTATTTACAAGTATATTACCCTTGGCCTTTATTTAAACTGTGAGATGCCAACACTAAGAGAGCATAGGCAGAGAGGAAAATTGCAGTTATTAAGTCCAGCAGAATAAATATACATAAATAGTGTCTGGATATGTTGACCTGGAATTAATAGAAAATGATTCTAAAGGAGGGAAAACTAACAGGGAACTGAACACAGTTTGGAGATTCTTTTCGTCTGTCACAACCTAAGGACAGCATTTAAATGACAGAACTGGGCAACATAGTCTCTGTAACAAGCCTGAGAGTTAGTGGTAGAGCTGAGAATGAACATTCAGTCATTTCTTGAAATAGCGATACTGACAGAAATGATCTGAACTCAATTTATTTCTTACCTCAAAAAAACTTTTAAAAGCTGAAAAAGAATGTTACCAATTTTATAGGAATTCTTCAGCTACAGAAATCTCTTGCCAACACAGGGCTTACCTTCCTCCACAGACCAAAAAATAAATGGTCTAATAATCTTGCTTTTATACAGTCAGTTGCTTAAAACTTGTTCTTAGAACTCTTGGATTTTTGCCCCCTAGTTTATGTGTTTAAAAGTTTTATTTGGAAATGGGGTGATTAGATATCTATTCTAGTGATCCACTGGGTACTGGGAATATAGAGCTTGTGGTTAAAAGACATAATTATCACACTTCTGCTTTTATTCGCTGTGATAAATCATGTGGAAAATTTAATCAAATTTAAAATCAAATTTAATAAAATCTCATTAGAAATTTAGAAGATTTATCATGGAAGCTGCAATAATTTAGAGTCCACATTATTGAAACTATTTTCATTTGATATGATTTCTAACTTATAATGCATGTGTATAAAAAGAATTCTACTGTTGTCTGCAGTTTTGCCAGTAAGTGTAAATATCTATTTTAGATGTAAACGGAATATTTTTAAAGTGTCATTTAAAACTAATTTTTCAATAGTTTTATCTGTTTGCATTCCATGAAAGATAAATTACTTCTAGATGTATCTAGATCATTTTCTCTTCTCCCATTATAATGTTTACATACCAGTTAAAATAAATCCTATTAAAATCTCATAAACCTGCACTTTCATTTGGGGCATTGATTCTTTCTCTGTATTTCTATCCCAGGAGTCCTTAGATTGACATCTTTGGTAATAGTTGAACTTGTGAAGTATCCTAGGAAATGTTTTTAAGCTCCTATAGACTGTTAATAGAAACATTAATTGAGTGAAGGAGTGGGAAATAAGTGGATCATCTCCACTAGTTTTAGAAAAATAATAGCATTATAATGGGTTCAAAGCATCAATGGTGGGGAGAGAGCCGAAAGTTTTTACTTTATTTTGTAACAGCACTACCTGCAAACTCGACATCAATAATACATAATTTGATTAATTATGTGAGCACGTAGCTAACATTACATCAAAGGTATTTCCACTGCTTCCTTAACTTAAAAGAAGAACACAGTATTTTGCATGCACACACTAGAGAAGAGTATTCTGTGGAGTGACATTTGACAACTAAAAACAAACATCTATTAAGCATCTCTGGTTAACTTTCAAAACACAGACTTGGTTGTTGTCAGGATCTGTTGTCAGAACCAGCTATGGGAATACCAGACCACCTTACCTGTCTCCTGAGAAATCTGAATGCAGGTCAAAAAGCAACAGTTAGAATTGGACATGGAACAACAGACTGGTTCCAAATAGGGAAAGGAATATGTCAAGGCTGTATATTGTTACCCTGTTTATTTAACTTATATGCAAAGTATATCATGCAAAATGCTGGGCTGGATGAAGCACAAGCTGGAATCAAGATTGCCAGGGGAAATATCAATAACCTCAGATACACAGATGGCACCAACCTTATGGCAGAAAGTGAAGAAGAACTAAAGAGCCTCTTGATGAAAGTGAAAGAGTACAGTGAAAAAGTTGGCTTAAACCTCAACATTCAGAAAACTAAGATCATGGCATCCGGTCCCATCACTTCATGGCAAATAGATGGGAAAATAATGGAAACAGTGAAAGACTTTATTTATTTATTTTGGTTCTAAAATCACTGCAGATGGTGACTGCAGCTATGAAATTAAAAGACGCTTACTCCTTGGAAGGAAAGTTATGACTAACCTAGACAGCATATTAAAAATCAGAGATGTCACTTTGCCAGCAAAGGTCCATCTAGTCAAAGCTATGGTTTTTCCAGTAGCATGTATGGATGTGAGAGTTGGACTATAAAGAAAAGCTGAGCACCTTTTGAACTGTGGTGTTGGAGAAGACTCTTGAGAGTCCCTTGGACTGCAAGGAGATCCAACCAGTCCATCCTAAAGGAAATCGGTCCTGAATATGCATTGGAAGGATGGATGCAGAAGCTGAAACGCCAATACTTTGGCCACCTGATGCAAAGAACTGACTTATTTGAAAAGATCCTGATGCTGGGAAAGATTGAAAGCAGGAAGAGAAGGGGACAACAGAGGATGAGATTGTTGGATGGCATCACTGACATGATGGATGTGAGTTTGAGTAAACTCCGGGAGTTGGGATGGATAGGGAAGCCTGGTGTGCTGCAGTCCGTGGGGTCACAGAGTTGGATGTGACTGAACTGAACTGATAGATAAGAAACGAAGACCAAAAGACATTGACATCAGCACAAGTTCACACTGTTACTTAGTGGTGAAGCTGGTATTTAAGTGGTTGTTGTTTTTTTTTCAGTTGCTTAGTTGTGTCCGACTCTTTGAAACCCTATGGACTGTAGCATGCCAGACTTCCCTGTCCATCACTGTCTTCTCAAGCTTTTTCAAACTCATGTCTGTTGAGTCAGCGATGCCATCCAACCATCTCACGTTCTGTTGTCCTCTTCTCCTCCTGCCTTCAGTCTTGCCCAGAATTTAAGTGGTAGTGCTGGCAAAAATTCACTGAGTTGGAAAGAGTGATAATAGTGCAAGTCTTAGTGCCAGAGGAAAATTAAAGTACCACATGCTGGGAATTAAGATGTTAAATTTTACCTTAACTTGGATTTCTCAGAAACTGATAAAGTAATAATAAGCTCATCATCAAGGGCTTCTCTGGTGGCTCAGATGGAAAAGAATCTGCCTGCCATGTGGGAGACCTGGGTTCAATCCCTGGGTCCGGAAGATTGACCCCCTGGAGAATAGAATGGCAACCCTCTCCAAGATTCTGGCCTGGAGAATTCCATGGACAGAGGAAACTCGTGGACTACAGTCAGACATGATTGAGCGACTGGCACTAAAAAGATCATCAAGCAATTGGAGATTGGTGGAGGTTTCTTTTTGAAATTGTGAAAGTTTATAAACACTGTTAAAATCTCTGAGGAACAGACAACGTCAAGAATGATGTGTGGATTAAACAGTGATTGAGGGAATCTGGTTAGCTGGCATCGTTACCAGCTCTTACTATTGTTCTATTTACTAATAGATAGGGTAACATTTTTTTTTCTTTTAAATTTTCTAGTGGTGATGACTCACGCTGGGACATTTGATATTATTAGTATATACTTTAACTTAGAGTTTAAACTCAAATAAAGGATTCCTAGCACATATTTCCCACTCCAGTACTCTTGCCTGGAAAATCCCACGGATGGAGAAGCCTGGTGGGCTGCAGTCCATGGGGTCGCTAAGAGTCAGACATGACTGAGCGACTTCTCTTTCACTTTTCACTTTCATGCATTAGAGAAGCAAATGGCAACCCACTCCAGTGTTCTTGCCTGGAGAATCCCAGGGACGAGGGAGCCGGGTGGGCTGCCATCTATGGGGTCGCACAGAGTCGGACACGACTGAAGTGACTTAGCAGCAGTAGCAGCAACATATTTACTGCTAGGAAAGGACATTTACTTGAGTTTTTGAATTAGTCCTAGCAAATTTACAGATTAAGGCAAAATTTGAAAACAAAATTTCCATGTATCTTGCCAAGAAGGGGAACACTATCATTTTTCTAAAAATTATAATAACTAAAGTTCAAATTCCATAGAGAATATTTAAACACAAAGATATATAGAGAGAGTAAAATACATTGTAAAGATTGTGCAGAACTTATTTTACATTAATACATGGGTGTACACCTGCATATTGCTCAAGTATACAGGGAACTTATTCTCTTTTATGCATGATGAAACAATTTTTTTAGTTATTCATATACCACAAAATTCAATAAAGAAATTAATGTTTATCATCTCAATTTAAATGTTTTATCATTACATTTTGAATATTAATTCTTTATTACAGTAATATGACACTTCACTAGTGATTTAACATATGATTTCTAAATATTTTTCTGCTGTGAAATTTGGAAGAAACACAATGTTTTAGTATGTACATTTAATAGAAACCTTGATTTTTGTTTCTAGGCTGATTCGCAAGCGAATGATAAACTAGACTGAAATGAATACTGACAAACTACTGTTTAATTAACTCACAGTTTTGAATGGAAATTAAACAATTAAACAATAACTTAAGTCTCTAAGAATAGGATTTATGAGTCAAATTCTGCTAAATTCATTACCACACTCAGAAAATTATATCAATGTTATTTACACAAAATGATTGCCCATTTTGAAATTAACTGAACTTCCATGATTTTTTTCAGGAGTAATTTTATAAGGAATTGGGGTTGTTTTTAAGCATTGCTATTAGTTACATGTTTGACTGTGTAACCTGATGATTTTGAAAGTTCTGAATTGAATCTGTCACTATAGAAGCATTTGTTTTTCATTTACAGATAAGACCTTTGAATTTCTAACCAGGAAATATATTTTTGATTGACAAAATTCATTATGGAATAGAAAATTGAACACAATTTTATCTTAATTCACTACAGTTGCCATCTGAAATTGAGTTCTTTTATAGCCAAACAGCTTTATTTGTTGCCTGCACTTATGTACATACTGTTCTTTCTGTAAAAATGTTCCTTTTCCCTAACTCAAAAGAATACTTGTACTCACATTCAGTATTTAGATCAAATGATCTTCTCTCAATTAGTGTTTCTTCATCTCCCTCTGTAGACATAAATACTCATTACTCATAATTTTATGCATTTACTTAAATTCTACTTTGTAGCTTTGGTTATTTACACGTGTGTTCTTATTTCCACTAACCTATGAGTCTGAAAGGTAGATACTTTTTTTACACTTTTACCACATAGAAACAATGCCTGGTACATAACAGACATTAAATAATAATCAATAATATTAAATTAATTTCAGTTCAGTTCAGTTCATTAGCTCAGTCGTGTCCGACTCTTTGCAACCCCATGAATCACAGCACGCCAGGCCTCCCTGTCCATCATGTGCTTTATCTAGATTATGATGAAGAGGGCAAATAAACACCATCATTTCTAGAACATAACTTAAATCTTCCTTTTGTTCTTTATCAGATTTCAGTGAAAAATCTGTAGAATCCTTTATGCTTTTCTTCCCACAGTATCCATTTCTTGTCTTCTCCACTAAAAAGTACAAAGTGGAGGGGTTTATTAATAATTGTGGCAAGATTTCAGTGGTCATGTTTAACTGCACCAACAGTTTCCATTGCCAAATAAAATTTTATTCTCCAAACCAAGCCACCTTGTCTTGTTTCCAATAATCAAGGAACTGTTTCCCTGGCTAAGACTTCTCATAAACAGACTTCCTGTTCAGATTAAATCTGTAAATGTGTGATTTCAGTCTATAATACACACCTGAACAATTTTAGTAATGAAATGTCCCTCCCCCAGCCCAATGGTAATTACTGTTGAAAGGGAGAGATTCTATCTGATTGCCTAAATCATAGTCAGGACAAAAATTCCCTTGAGGAATAATTTGTCAACATAAAGCAAGGAAATGTAACTACCAGTAGTTCAACTAATTTGACTATAAAATAATTTGCATTTTCATTTGCATACAGTGACACATTATGGAAGAGAACGTAACTAAAAAATTTGGAGATCTTGATCCTAATCCTATTTCCTCCCTTGTTATGACCAAAGCAAATCCCCTTTACTTCCTTTGGTCATTTGGCCCAATAGTAAGATGGATAGATGGAATTCAGTAGATTCCCTTCTAATGCTAAAATATAATTTTATAAATTAACAAATTTGGGTAACAAAACTTGCTTGTTAACTTCCCACTTTTAAAACATGTAGGTCCTGGAAGATATAACCACAATTAACTTTTTCTAAGTATCTATCACATACATAGTATGTAATTGAAACAGAGTAGTTTTAGGCATAATATATTACATGATATGTGAATACTAAATTATTTTTGCAGTAATGATTAAAAGACATTAAAATATCAAAATTTCTTATTGGAGAATGTGTTTATAGCGTTATTTAATATGAACCTTCACCAAAAATATGTCAGTATAGGCATTATTCAGTTCAGTACAGTTGCTCAGTCGTGTCCGACTCTTTGTGATCCTATGAATCACAGCATGGCAGGCCTCAGTGTTCATCACCAACTCCCGGAGTTCACTCAAACTCATGTGCATCGAGTCAGTGATGTCATCCAGCCATCTCATCTTCTGTCGTCCCCTTCTCCTCCTGCCCCCAATCCCTCCCAGCGTCAGAGTCTTTTCCAGTGAGTCAACTTGTCGCATGAGGTGGCCAAAGTATTGGAGTTTCAGCTTTAGCATCAGTCGTTCCAATGAACACCCAAGACTGATCTTCTTTAGAATGGACTGGTTGGATCTCCTTGCAGTCCAAGGGACTCTCAAGAGTCTTCTCCAGCACCACAGTCAAAAGCATCAATTCTTCGGCAATCAGCTTTCTTCACAGTTCAACCCTCACATCCATACATGACCACTGGATAAACCATAGCCTTGACTAGATGGACCTTTGTTGGCAAAGTAATGACTCTGTTTTTTAATATACTATCTAGGTTGGTCATAACTTTCCTTCCAAGGAGTAAGCATCTTTTAATTTCATGGCTGCAATCAGCATCCACAGTGATTTTGGAGCCCAAAAAAATAAAGTCTGACACTGTTTCCACTGTTTCTCCATCTATTTCCCATGAAGTGATGGGACCAGATGACACGATCTTAGTTTTCTGAAGGTTGAGCTTTAAGCCAACTTTTGCACTCTCCTCTTTCCCTTTCATCAAGAGGCTTTTTAGTTCCTCTTCACTTTCTGCCATAAGGGTGGTGTCATCTGCATATCTGAGGTTATTGATATTTCTCCCGGCAATCTTGATTCCAGCTTGTGCTTCTTCCAGCCCAGCATTCCTCATGATGTACTCTGCATATAAGTTAAATAAGCAGGGTGACAATATACAGCCTTATATCTTATTAATTAAGGAGACTGAGATCAAACTTGTTCAAAGGCTTCTATTAACCAGCATTTTAGTCACAGTTACAAGCATAAAAATATATGTTACTACTTTAAACTACTTTGTTTCTTATTTTTTAATCCAACTATCAGTTCCCAAAAGTAATATTGATAATATGAATAATAACCCTAAATACAATTATTTTACTATTGTTCTCAGTGTACTAATAATATATTTGTTTGAACATGTGTTGAACGCAAGGTGATTCATGTTAAAAGCTGAAAATTCAAATTCTTCTCTTTAACGGGGCTTTGTAGTTTTGTCAAAGCTCATAATCTGTGTTTTTTGTTTCATTTTTGCTTCATCTGTTTTCATTTCAACTATCTAAGAAAAGTTTATATACAGTATGAACAGAATTATGCTTTCTCTGTTTATGTCTTTAAATCAGATTTAGATCAAATGCTGAATATCACCAAAACCTACAGGAAAATTGTAGGTCAAATACCAGGTATTTTCTAACTTCTATTTGCTTTGGGCAGAATACTTGGGAAAATTCTGATTTACTTTTGTATATGTGACCATGGACCTGCCAATCACAAAAGAGTGATAGAACAAAAATAAATGAACTGTAAATATACTGTTACAGGCATTCCATTATCCAGCTGAATAAATTCAATCACATTTCAGTAGACAGACTGAGTCAATATATCACAACACACGGATGCACAACGGTGATCATGGGGATGATTTAAGAACAAAAGACTCAATATAATTGGAATTATTTTGGAGTAAGTTCCAGAGCATAAGCAAAAAAGCACATATATAAAAGCTGGTTCTTCAGCAAACACTATGTAAAACCACTGAAAGTGTTCATGCTTCAGCTGTGGAATAGGTATTTGCAAATATAAACAGTATTTCACCATGCAAATCAAACAGGATTTCTAAGGCATAATGTAGTATATAATGGATTTTTTTCCACTGGTTTCAGTGGACAAATAATTCAGTTCAGTTGGTACTAATACAAAATTGACAAGTATGAATAGTAAAATGATACACAATTATATATATGTTAAGTAATTGTTGAGACTTGCAAGGAGTTCAAACCAGTCAATACTAAAGGAAATCAGTCCTGAATATTCATTGGAAGGACTGATGCTGAAGCTGAAACTAATACTTTGACTACCTGATGGGAAGAACTGACTCATTGGAAAAGACCCTGATGCTTGGAAAGATTGAAAGCAGTAAGAGAAGGGGATGACAGAGAATAAGATGGTTGGATGGTATCACCGACTCGATGGACAAGAGTTTGAGTAAGCTCTGGGAGTTGGTAATGGACAGGGAAGCCTGGCATGCTGCAGTCGACAGAGCTGCAAAAAGTCAGACACGGCTGAGCGACTGAATTGAACTGAGCTGTTGAGACTGCTAAAGTTTTCTATTATACAATGATTTAGTTGGAATATCAGTATTTTTAAAAATGGACATTAGATAGTTCAGTCATGCTAGAAATTAATACATTGATCAAGTTCAAAAACTGTTCATTAACCTGCTCTAATTATAATTATATGCATTCATTTAGACTTTAAAAGAGTAAGTGCTATTGATTCATCTACAAAAATGTATATTATTTGGGAAACAACAGAAGTTATACTTGAGCTGCTACTGAAGATTAACCTTTCATTTCTTTAGTCTTCTATAAGACAGTGACTTTGGAGGTCCTTCTTTTTGTTAAAACAACTTATTTTCCATCTCTTCAATTTTAACAAGTTTATTTAGCCAGGGTTCTACTTCCCAGATAGCAGCCTTACAAAGAGCACAGACCTAATATCTAGTGAAACAAGCAGACCTTTACCTGGTGAAGACTATGGAAAATAACTGTTTAAAGTCTCTGGAAATTGTCCTAAGGGCATAAAACAAATGAAGAAACATTTATTCAATGTTCTGTAAGAATAGTCAAATTCTGTGACTTTTGAGGCATGACCTGCTTCCTCCATCCCCACCTCCCTCAGCCTAACAGCACACTGTGTCTTAGGTTGCCCTTGCCTTAGTTGTCTCAGAGGAAATCAAAAAACCAAAGATACCACTACACTGAGCACCTAGAGTAAAGACTCTTCTCCTAGGAGTAGAAGAGGGCTCTGGAGCTCTCCTCAAAGACACGAAATTTATTTGAAACAAAAAGAGCAAGTTAAAGTCTATGGGTGTTCTTGAAAGCAACTGCTCTTCTTAATTAAGAGCAACAAGGTAAACCACAGACCAGTTAATTTACCAGAGAGAATCAGACAGCTAAGGAGAGCTCTCCTGGGTTCAGAACAGACCTCAAAGAAATGACCTCAGAAACTACCCTTACCCAAAAGAAACTGGATCAGACTAATGAGGAAGTGATGCCCCAGGGCTTCATTGCAAACAATGGAGCAATCAACTAGGAGTTAGTGAAGCCAGATAGCAAATAAGGTGGTGTAATACCAAACAAAGCAGAGTTTAAGAGAAAATAGGAGAGAAGAGATTCACAGACAGACCTGCTAAAATCTTTGTTCTCCTCTGTGACTGTGTGCAAATTCAAAACTGCACCCTC
This sequence comes from Moschus berezovskii, assembly GCF_049115385.1. Taxonomy (NCBI): domain Eukaryota; kingdom Metazoa; phylum Chordata; class Mammalia; order Artiodactyla; family Moschidae; genus Moschus; species Moschus berezovskii. The sequence continues at coordinate 75,421,457 of NC_142476.1, forward strand.
TGTCAAACTATAGAAGATTCACACTACAAGGGAAATTGATTCTCTAAGATAACTCATAAACAAGTAAACAACGAAAACAACCTTCAGCGAGGTGGGGGGAATATTAGTATCCAGAGTTATTATATTATATTAAACATCCAATTTTCAACCAAAAATTATGAGGCAAGAAAGTTTGACCCATATGCAGGAAAAACAGTAGGCAACAGAAACTGCCTCTGTGAGAGAGAGCCTGGTATCACATCTATCAAAGACTCCATATCAATCATAAATTTGTTCAGATAACTAAAGGAAACCATGCTTAAAGAAGTGAAGGAAGTCATGAAGATAAGAAAATAGAGACTACCAAATCTCCTGAAACAGAGAATATACAGAGAGGGATATTATAATAAAGAATAAAATCTGTTGACAAAAATTGGTCGATCTAAGAAAGAAATGGAAAATTTTATTCAAGCCAATTTGAAGTTTATAATCTGGGAATAGTCTCTCAGGAAGCCTTGAGAACTGTACTCCCTGTTAGATGTCAAAGCACAGTTATATAAGGTTTGAGACAGAGGAATGCCCAATAAATTAAGTATTATTGGCAGTTTACACAATCCAGCCCTTATGGTCCCTTACAAAATTAAGAAGAAACGTTATATTTTAAGGGACTATCTTGTTGGTGCTAGGAAAATGATGATCTTTTTTCTTTTTTTTTTGAAAGAAAATATATGCTTTATTTTTTATTAGTTTTTAAACATTTAAGGACTATTTATGTATTTTATGTTTGGCTGTGCTGAGTCTTCGATGCTGCTGAAGCTTTTCTCTATAGTATTGGCAAGTGGGGGTTACTCTCTAGTTGCACTGCGCCCAGTTTCTCATTGCCGAGGTGTCTCTTGTTGCCTGCAAGGGCTCTAGGGCGCTCAGGTTTCAGTAGCTGTGGAGTCTGGGTTTAGCTGCTAAGTGGCATGTTGGATCTTCCTAGGCAGGGATCGAACCTGTGCATTGGCAGGTGGATTCTTCACCAGGGAAGCCCTAATTTTTATTTTTTTGTTAATGGAATTCAACTTTATTAATCAGTCATGCACATTATTTCTTTGAGTTTCCAGTCATAAGATCACATTGAGAATATTACTTTTTATGGTTGATCAGGCATTTCTACCAATGAGGGAGTGTTGTTCCATGCATAATGTAGATACACAGTACATAGCAGAAAGGAGTGAGGGGGCCAACGGGCAGAGACAATTTTTATATTTAAGTTTTACTTGTCTTGCCATCATATATGAATTTTACTTCACAAATGGAAATTCTCAATTTGAAATGTATTGATAAAATAACTGAAATAAACTTATTAGGACCTAAGGGTACATTTGAACTGGCAGAAGATTTGAAGATAGGTTACTAGATTGATGGAGGTAAAGCAATCTGAAAATAAAACAGAAGAAAAATGAACAAAGCCTTAGAGAAATGAGAGATGTTTTAAAGTGCATCAAAATATGCATAGTTGGGAGTACCAAAAAGAGAAGAAAAAGTAGAAAAAACATTTGAAAAAATAGTGACTGAAAACTACTCCAGTTTTGCTGAAAAATATTTATCTGCATATTCCTAGAAGCTCAAACTCAGAGTATCATAACTGCAGAGAGATCTATGCCCAGACACAACATAGCAACTTTCCCTAGATTGTCTAATAACACGTGTGCACGTGGTCATATGTGGATCCTCACACGTCCAAATTCTCATTCTTAGGCTGCTGAACATCTCTAATAGTAAAATAGTTATTAAATCCTGTTTAATAAGCTTCCTGTTTCCTAAGTCTATCACAGATTAACCAAATCTCTTCAGTGTTTTTAAATTAAATCTGTATTCACTTTCACTTATATCCTGCAGAAAAGATTTTCAGATTTTTTCCATGTTCTTTGAGCTTCTGAGCCAATTCAGTATTTCTTCTATTACATTTTTTTTGTACTCAAAAGTTTGACATTATACAGCATAAATTCCTCAACTTATCTTGTTTCCAACTAAAAAAGTCTCTTGTGTATGTGTCTTCACTTATTCAATCTTGTATTCTTATGCAAAGGTTTTTTCTTCTCTATGTCAAGGTATACTTCTCATTTTGTCTTAAACAGTGTTTTTTTTTTTTTGTTTGTTTTGTTTTTTTTTTTTGCTTTCCCAATGTTTTCATATATTTTACCCTACCAGTTTTCTAATCCATTTCATTTTTTGTTCTCTGGATTTTGTTTTCATTTCCTCATCGTTCACTAAGGTCTATTTAATTTCTGATTGCATTTATTTTTCCCTTCAAATTCATTTATTTCATAGAACATTTTTTATTTATTCTTCTATGACTGACTTTTAACATGATTGTACTACCACTGAATTCTTTAAAAATTTTATTATGCTTTAGCACCTTATATTCAGTAAAAATTGTCAAAATAATTTCTGTATACAATGAGAACTATTGCAGTTATTGACTCTGCAACTACTGTATTGGTTATGACTTGATTTTGGGGGGGTTAATGCAGAGTACAAATAGCTGTGAAAAGAAGAGAAGCAAAAAGCAAAGGAGAAAAGGAAAGATATAAGCATCTGAATGCAGAGTTCCAAAGAATAGCAAGGAGATATAAGAGAGCCTTCCTCAGTAATCAATGCAAAGAAATAGAGGAAAACAACAGAATAGGAAAAACAAGAGATCTTTTCAAGAAAATTAGAGATATCAAGGGAACATTTCATGCAAAGATGGGCTCGACAAAAGACAGAAATGGTATGGACCTAACAGAAGCAGAAGATATAAAGAAGAGGTGGCAAGAATACACAGAAGAAATGTACAAAAGAGATCTTCATGATGAAGATAATCACAATGGTGTGATCACTCACCTGGAACCAGACATCTTGGAATGTGAAGTCAAGTGGGCCTTAGAGAGCATCACGACGGAAAAAGCTAGTGGAGGTGATGGAATTCCAATTGAGCTATTTCAAATCGTGAAAGATGATGCTGTGAAAGTGCTGCACTCAATATACCAGCAAATTTGGAAAACTCAGCAATGGCCACAGGACTGGAAAAGGTCAGTCTTCATTCCAATCCCAAAGAAAGGCAATGCCAAAGAATGCTCAAACTACCGCACAATTGTACTCATCTCACACGCTAGTAAAGTCATGCTCAAAATTCTCCAAGCCAGGCTTCAGCAATATGTGAAGTGTGAACTTCCAGATGTTCAAACAGGTTTTAGAAAAGGTAGAGGCACCAGAGATCAAATTTCCAACATCCGCTGGATCATAGAAAAAGCAAGAGAGTTCCAGAAAAACATCTATTTCTGCTTCATTGACTATGCCAAAGCCTTTGACTTTGTGGATCACAATAAACTGTGGAATATTCTGAAAGAGATGGGAATCCCAGACCACCAGACCTGCCTCTTGAGAAACCTGTATGCAGGTCAGAAGCAACAGTTAGAACTGGACATGGAACAACAGACTGGTTCCAAACAGGAAAAAGAGTACGTCAAGGTTGTATATTGTCACCCTGCTTATTTAACTTATATGCAGAGTATCATGAGGAACGCTGGGCTGGAAGAAGCACAAGCTGGAATCAAAATTGCTGGGAGAAATATCAATAACCTCAGATATGCAGATGACACCACCCTTATGGCAGAAAGTGAAGAGGAACTCAAAGACCTCTTGATGAAAGTGAAAGAGGAGAATGAAAAGTTTGGCTTGAAGCTCAACATTCAGAAAACGAAGATCATGGCATCTGATCCCATCACTTCATGGGAAATAGATGGGGAAACAGTGGAAACATTGTCAGACTTTATATTTTGGGGCTCCAAAATCACTGCAGATGCTGATTGCAGCCAGGAAATTAAAAGACACTTACTCCTTGGAAGGAACGTTATGACCAACCTAGATAGCATATTAAAAAGCAGAGACATTACTTTGCCAACTAAGGTCCGTCTAGTCAAGGCTATGGTTTTTCCCATGGTCATGTATGGATGTAAGAGTTGGACTGTGACGAAAGCTGACCGCCGAAGTATTGATGCTTTTGAACTGTGGTGTTGGAGAAGACTCTTGAGAGTCCCTTGGACTGCAAGGAGATCCAACCAGTCCATTCTAAAGGAGATCAATCCTGGGTGTTCATTGGAAGGACTGATGCTAAAGCTGAAACTGCAATACTTTGGCCACCTCATGCGACGAGCTGACTCACTGGAAAACAGTGCGATGCTGGGAGTGATTGGGGGTGGGAGGAGACGGGGACGACAGAGAATGGGATGCCTGGATGGCATCACCGACTCTGTGGACATGAGTTTGAGTGGACTGCGGGAGTTGGTGATGGACAGGGAGGACTGGAGTGCTGTGATTCAATGGGTCGCAAAGAGTCAGACATGACTGAGTGACTGAACTGAACTGAATGTTTGGTATATTAAAACGCTATTGAATTTTTCCTTACATTACTATTTATTCTCATAATTTGCTGTATTATTGCTCTACATATTTTAGAAATATGCTATTCATATTTGGAGAAGGGAGTGGCAACTCTTTCCAGTAGTCTAACCTGGGAGTTCCATGGACAGAGGAGACTGATGGGCTACAATCTATGGGGTCGCAAAGAATCAGACATGACTGAGTGACCAAACATGAACAAATATACATATTTAGAATGCTAATGATTGACCATTAACAACTTAACATTTTATAATGATATTCTTTACTCAAGTAACATTTTTGCTTGTGTTATTTACTATTGTTATATTTACTCAGCTTTACTTTGGTTATAATTTTTCTACTATATATTTTCCCATTTTTTTCAGTTTGTGTGTTTTGATTTACATATATTTTATGTATGTATATTTAAAATATACCTGCAATAACAATGGTTTAAATAACTATAGAAATATATTTTATATTCTTACAAATGTCTCAGAGTAGGCAAAAGAGTTTTTCAAGCCTCTACTTGTATTCCACTCATTAAAGTCAAAAGTCAAGAGTCAGTGTGGAAGGGGAATAAAATACAGTATGAATACTGAGACTAGTGGCTCAGGAGCAGAAAGGGCATTTTAACTGTCTGCCATAATCCTCCCTGTGGACATCAATGATTCATTTTCCTCCTACATGTAAAACACACCAACCTACTCCCAATCCCAAAACCGTCAGATTTTCATCCAGTTATAATATTTGGACAGACCCGAAGACCATTATATCATAATCTGAATTACAACCAGGTGCAATTAAGGCACTTTGGGTAGAGTTCCCCCCAAGGACAATTCAGGAGCAGTTCCCCTAAAAAGAAGACCTTACATTCCATGAGGAAAACTCCAATTTGTAAGCACTTTTTAAGCCTTTGCATGCATCATGCTTGCTAATCTCCCACTGGCCAAAACCAGTCACATGGAAAATCCTAGACTCAGTGAAGAAGGAACTACACATGGGAATGAATATCAGGAACTGAGATTTATTTGCAGCCACCCCACTCCAGTACTCTTGCCTGGAAAACCCCATGGACGGAGGAGCCTGGTGGGCTGCAGTCCACGGGGTCGCTAAGAATCTGACACGACTGAAGTGACTTAGCAGCAGCAGCATATTTGAGATAGTACGTTGTTGACTAAGAATAACAAAATTTCTGCTTAAATCTTGTTTCTTCAGTTATTTTTTTGAGATCATGTACAATTAGTTCTCTAAACTGACCTTTCAGCTACATAATATAACAACTCCTTACATTGATTTTCATACTTATTCAACTTTTAAGAGCCTGTTGTTACATATTAGACCTTGACATCTTGCCTTTGTGTTGTGGGGATGAAATGACAGAATACCCTTCTCCAGTATCACTTTCCAACTCATGATGCACCATTACACTAACCTCCAAGAATCTCTATTATCATCTAAGTATCCTTTGGGCGTTTTAAAATTTCCTCTCTAATCTGCACAAGAATCATACTGAGAGCTATGCTTGAATAGAATATCCTCTGCATTCCGTGGTCATCTGGCCCTGGCTCCCAGTTGCATGTATTCTATTCAGGTATTCAGGGCAATACAAAATCTTTCTTATTAATAGAGATGTAAAGAAATATATTACTTTCTCTTAAGATTGATTGTTCTATTTTCGCTCTTTGTAAGTTTTCAATGGGTATACTAAGAACAGCAAGGAAGTAGTAATTTTTCTTTATTTTTGTTTATGTTTTGAATGTTTTTCATTCTCTGTCTCTTCCTCTGGCCAAGTTTCCTTGGTTTGACTCTTGAAAATCACGTCATAAAATTTTTTGGGATGTCCACCATTTCATCGCAAGGATGCGTAGAAAGCCATCCTGAAGTCCAGTTCTCATCAGGCTTTACCACTCTCTCTTTTCTGTCAAAAAAAGTGAAACATGGGTCTGAAAAACAATCTTACTATTGCTACAAACTTGTAAGATAAGAGTTGATATCTCAAATTAGCTCTTACCTAACACTACACTTGGGGTCACACAGAGTCGGACACAACTGAAGTGACTTAGCAGCAGCAGCAGCAACACTACACTTTACTATTGATTCAAAGGATAAAGGTGAGAACCAGGCACAGATAAAATATGCCTGAAATCCAAAACCTTTGGAAACAAAAGCAGGAGAAATAGCTGCTGAAGTTTTGCTTTTCATACATCAAGTTGTGAGGGTTGAACAATAATTGCAAAAATGCTATTTAAAATATTGCTCTTTACAGATTTTGGGATTCCCATTTTTTTAATAACTGTAAACTTTGAAAAAACAGGCCTCAAATTTTATGTGTACTAAAAATAAGCAATTTATTCAGATTATGTATGTATTTCTAAAATATTCTAGAAGGGGAAACTTCTGTATATATTTCTGCTAGTAAATATCATTGTTCTGGATTTTCTATTGTCAATTTAATTAACCCGGAAAATACAATTTTCATTCAGTCATTCAGTTCAGTTCAGTCGCTCAGTCGTGTCCAACTCTCCGCGACCCCATGAATCACAGCACGCCAGGGCTCCCTGTCCATCACCAACTCCCGGAGTTCACCCAAACTCATGTCCACAGAGTCGGTGATGCCATCCAGCCATCTCATTCTCCGCTGTCCCCTTCTCTTCCTGCCCCCAACCTTTCCCAGCATCAGAGTCTTTTCCAGTGAGTCAACTCGTCGCATGAGGTGGCCAAAGTATTGGAGTTTCAGCTTTAGCATCAGTCCTTCCAATGAACACCCAGGATTGATCTCCTTTAGAATGGACTGGTTGGATCTCTTTGCAGTATAGACTCTTCTAATCTCTATCTTAAAAAAGTTATTTTATTTCATTTTTTATGTGAACCCAGACAAAGTATAAATTATATAGAGCAAAAAACTACTGTAAATAGTTTCATTGTTGAGAAATTGAGGGGAGTGATAAAGCCATATGGTAATAGGTATCTTGGGGCTTCCCAGGTGGTGCTAGTGGTAGAGAACCTGCCTGGTAAAGCAGAAGATGCAAGAGACTTGGGTTTGATCCCTGTGTCGGGAAGATCCCCTGGAGGAGGGAATGGCAACCCACTCCAATATTCTTGCCTAGAGAATCCCATGGACAGAGAAGCCTAATGGACTGCAGTCCATAGTTGCATAGATTTGGAGATGACTGAAGCAACTTAGCATGCAATAGAAATCTTGGGAAAAGGCACTCTAAGAAGCAATTACACTATTTGGAAAAGAAGATACACCTTGGATAGATAGATAGATAGGTGAACAAGTAACTTACTTTTCTACTTGGAGAAGTCAAGCTGTGATTACAGTATTTCTATTATTTTAATTTATGAAAGAGATTAAATTTTACTTTTCCCATACTGATATATTAAGCATAATAAGATATAGAATTTTTACTCTAATTGAAGAAAAGTTTCTGACATACAAATATTTATCTTTCTATATAACAGAATTAGCTTTATTCAAATAAATTCCCTTAAATTACATTTTAAAATAAATAGTATATCGGGGTAGGATCTTTGAGTTTGATAAGGATCGGAGTATGAATTTTATTAAAAAAGCACAAATGCAAAGAAATGAACAGAGGAAAATTTATGCGTCGAACCTGGATTGGTCACTTATGATAATATACATGCTACATGTAGAAGCTCTTTATCAAGCAAGAACTGGCCTCAGCAATGAGAAACATCCCTTGTGATGGTCGGAAATACAGAATTTGACCAGAAAGCACTAGCTCCTCCCTGAAGAGTCAACAGAGGCTCCTAAGGACGGTGATAATCATCACTAACACATACTCACGTACTGCACAAGGCTGAGTGCCAGACACTGTGCTCAGCGCTCAAAGCATCTTTTTTTTTAACCCACAGAACAAACTAGAGACATTATTGTTCCCACTTGAAGCTCCATGTAAATGGTGTCCTCAAGAGCCTACAGCTGGTAAGGGGTGGAGCCAAGGTGACAGATTCATTCTTGATGATTTTCACAGGCTTGCACTCATCCTGTTAGTTTCAAGTCCCCAGAACCCCTATTCCTTAAATACACAGTGAACACTTCACATGTATTTTTGAGAGCCTAATAATCGTGCTCAGTATTCATGAACAAACCAGGCACTGTCTTTGCCCTCAAGGAACTTACAGACTAGGAGTGAGACCAGTGATTGGCAGAATCACACAAATAAATGTAAAATGACAACTGGTATCAGGGCTGGGAAGAGGGCCCAGTGTTTTGAGAGTTTAAAACAGGACACCTGTCTTGTTCTGGAGGAGAGCTTCATGGACACCTTCACCAGAAGAGATGTTCGAACTGAGACCTTGCAGACAACATTGGACCATTTAAGGGAAGAGCTTGGGGCAGAACATTCCAGGAAAAGGGAACAGCACATTCAAAAGCACTGGGGCAGGAAAGAATTTATGTACTTTTGCTGGTAGATTTCTTTAATTGTCAAGAAATCTGCGCTTGATATGGAGATTTGGGGGAATCTTGCCAATGCAAGATGAAAAGTGCACTGTGCATAGTAAGGGCTTCCCTGGTGGCTCATACAGTAAAGAATTTGCCTGCACTAAGGGAGACCTGGGTTTGATACTTGGGTTGGGAAGATCCCCTGGAGGAGGGCATGCCAACCCACTCCAGTATTCTTGCCTGAAGAATCCCCATGGACAGAGGAACCAGGCGGGCTACAGCCCATGGGGTCGCAAAGAGTTGGACATAACTGAGCAACTAAGCACAGCACAGTGCATAATGATCTGTATCTGAGAAAATTACTTGACTTCAAAATTTATTTAGATATCAAACCATCAGGAACCATGATTTATTCAACAAACATTTCTCAGGGGGATCCTGAGGTGGGAGTGGGGGAGGTGGGAGTTGGAGGAGAGAGGCATAGAAGGACACAGCATTGATCAGACAATAAGAAGTCACCAGAAGGTTATGAAGAAAGGAAGTGACACTGATAGTATTTCTGTCTGAAAAGTCGACGGGACACTCTGGGGAGAGTGGATTGGTGAGGAGCAGAGTGGATGCAGGGAAAACAGGTAGGAGGCCATGGCAATGGTCCGGCAGGCAGTGATGGTGGTGTGGATGAAGATGGCAGTGACAGGGAGAACCAACCATGTTTGTTCATTTGGCTGTGTGGGTGCCAGTTTGGTGCTCACCTAGCCCCTCCTCTCCTGGCCCAGGACACAACCCAAGGGCTTGCTCCAAACCCCCCCTCCCAAGAGGGCAGTGAATGTCAGGCTCCTGGGTTTATGCGCTTTCTGGTTCCTCAATGGCCCCTGCTTCCCGCTGTCCAAGCTGTTCAGCTTGGCTCCCAAGGAGGTCTTTTTCTCCAGTGAGTGGGTCCGAAGAATGACAGAGCTGTCGCTAATCTGCTCCTGCTTCTGCTGACTGATGAGGGCGCTTGGCAGGGGGTTGCTCTGCTGTGTTCACTGCAGCCCCCAACCTGGAGGAGAGCTGGGGAATTACTGCTGCTGGGGCTCCCGACACCCCTTACCCCAAACAAATGAAGAGAAAGCTTGAACTTTCTTCTTTCACAAGGAGAAACACTTCTGTACTTGCGACTGGGAGAGAATATATTTTAAAGCTGACTTTTCTGATGATAACAGGGATACAGTCCTATCAGAGAAAATTGAAGTACGAATAAATAGAAGGAAGACTAAACAGCGAAAAAATAAATAAATAAATAAAATAAATAGTATATCATTAAAACAGTACAAAACTGAAGTAAAAATTCATAACTGGTATAAAAAAATCTGTAAATTCAATTATGCTTATATTTGAAAGCCATAAGGCTTTAATAATTAAGCCTCTTAATTAATATAAAACTATTTGTCTTTTTGGTCAACTTGTTAAGACAGGCATATTATAAGAGTGAAACTCATTTAATCATAAAATAATAGTAAAATATATCTGGGTATTGTTCTGAGTGTTTATGGTGTCCTAATAAATGAGTTAATAGAGAATCTTTGAACAAATATCTTGGCTTAAGATTTAATTAAGTAACACCTGAACCACAGCTGAAGAACAGTGTAGTACACAGTGTGAAGCAGAATTTTTGATGTAAAGGTTAATGAGTTAATTAGCCACATTTAAAGGTTTAATTCAAATAAATGCTCAACCAGTTAACTGTAAAGTTTAGTCATTTTTGTCCTCTTTGTTAAATTCCTCCAAGATTCTTTCCCTCTAAAGTTTGCTAAATGGACTAGCACGTAAGATGGAGGAGAAGAACACAAGAATTTGGTTATGTTATTACAAATGTGTATGTTGTGATGAAACATATGATCAAATCTGGTAAATATTAATAATCAGATAATGTTAAATGATTATTTTCTCAGTCTCCAAAAATCACTGCAGATGGTGACTGCAGCCATGATATTAAAAGCCACTGACTCCTTGAAAGAAAAGCTATAACCAACCTAGACAGCATATTAAAAACCAGAGACATGACCTTGCAACAAAGGTCCTTCTAGTCAAAGCTATGGTTTTTCCAGTAGTCATGTATGGATATGAGAGTTGGATTATAAAGAAAGCTGAGCACTGAATAATTGATGCTTTTGAACTGTGGTGTTGGCGAAGACTCTTGAGAGTCCCTTGGACTGCAAGATCAAACCAGTCCATCCTAAAGGAAATCAGTCCTGAATATTCATTGGAAGGACTGATGTGGAAGCTGAAACTCCAATACTTCAACCAACTGATGCAAAGAACTGACTCATTGGAAAAGACCCTGATACTGGGAAAGACTGAAGGCAGGAGGAGAAGGGGACAACAGGGGATGAGATGGTTGGATAGTATCACCGACTCAATGGGCATGACTTTGAGCAAGCTCTGGGAGTTGGTGATGGACAGGGAAGCCTAGTGTGCTGCAGTCCATGGGTTTGCAAAGAATCAGAGTCAACTGAGCAGCTAAACTGAACTGAACTGAATGTTAAAGAAGTTGAGTTTACTGAGCTTCTGCAGTCATTGGTATATTACTTCTGTTTTATTTGAACTGCCTTTCTATGGTAGATTCCAAGTCATCTGAAAACCAAAGAATTAAAAGATTTTTTAAACAAGTCCATTTCCAATTAGTATTTCGTACCTTAAAGTGTATTTCCACCCCAGTCTTTTAAGTAAAGTATCACATCCATCTTCACAAAGAAAAATAAGGAAACAAAGTATGAATACACACAAGGCTCTTCCCTTTTCCTTTTTTATCTATTTAGTCTTTCCTTTGAAATATGAACAGTTTTATTTCTAGCCTAAGGATGTGTGGGAACATCTTGAAGAGATCATGTGTACTAATTGTCTAGAGCAGTTTTGGTGGCTCAGATAGTAAAGAATCTGCTTCCTATGCAGGAGACCAGGGTTCGATCCCTGGGTTGGGAAGATCCCTTGGAGAAGGGAATGGCAACCCATCTAGTATTCTAACCTGGAGAATTCCGTGGACAGAGGAACCTGGAGGGTGGGCTACAGTCAATGGGGTCACAAAGACTCAGATATGACGGAGTGACTAACATACACATTCTTTGCTAACATTGAGAAAATTAATGTGCTAGTCTTATTGTGTAATAATAAAATATTAGCCTAAATCAATGTCTTGCTCATAAAATGGAGCGTAATATAAATTTTACTAAAATGTGCATAATAATTTTAACTGTTTACTCAGTTCAACATACCCCTCTCTTTATGGCTATTGTTTATTTTAGTATCTTGGTTCATCTCTGTGATTTGAGTTTTTCAGTTCTAAACCACATATTTCCTTTCAGAACTGCCAAACCCACAATTTTCCATTGGAATAGATCCACATTAATTAGCTCTATCAGCTTTTTACCCACTGTATTTCTTTTATCTACAAATCCTTCTTTACATTTCTGGCTTAAATGCAGTTTGCTCATCAGCATTAAACACATTAAGCATGCTGCTACACTCAAAAAACAAAATTGCAGGATTATTCAGAGAAAACAAGCACTTGACTCCTTTTCAAAACTGTCCTCAATTATTTCTCAATTCAAAAGAGAAAATTGAAGTCACACTTCTGTTACTATAACATGGAAGCAGAATTTTGGAAAAGCCACAAGTGTTGAGTCAGTCACAGTTACTTCTAAAATATGATATGAATAAGCTTTAAATTAAAAAAAAAAAAGGCTCAACATCTGAAGTACATGCTTCAATTAAGCATTGAGGGTTATATTCACTCCACAGGATAGAAGAGACTGAATTTAGAAACAAGTACAGCCAAAGGCAAGACACAAGGTAATTTACCCTTTAGTAATATGAAACATATTTTAAGTTTTCAAATTATCAAGTATTGTATAGATATGATGATCAGAGAATTGTGACCATTCTAGGATTTTCATACAATCACCAATATGCATTAGTTAAGAGTTTCAAAGCTTTTCATAGGGAGAATATGCTAGTTGATGTTCCCTTTAATCTTCCTTTTGCAAATTTCAAATATATAAAATAATCACTGAATAAGTATAAATTTATGAGTGTGTCCTTCTTAATGTTTCCTACAATATGCCTTTCTAACTCTATTCCATGACATAATATTTAAACAAAAAACTCATGGCTGCTCCTTTTCTTTTTAAATTTGCAACTATCTTTCAAACTCTATAATGAATTTGCCACTGCTAATTGTAGAAACCCTTATCTTCTATGAATTATAAATTTTCCTGTTCTCTGCACACTTACGAGAATTTTGATGTTGCCCTCTCAGTTTGTTCCATAACTATTCTTCTTGGGTGAGTTATGCTTTACTAGACAGTTCTCTTAGGTCCTGGTGATGTTTTTTCTGGGGAAAATGGAGGAGAAAGTGACAACTACGGGTGTGACTCTAGGACCCAGAAGAGTAAATTTATAAAAAGTCTGAAAAAGGCTGGAGGAGTACATATAACAAGACTGGGCAGCTCTGCTTCATGAAGCCATTCAACACTGACTCAGGTTTGTCTATCCCTTAGCTCCACAGTTCATGCAGGGTATAAATTTTGTCCATCTTCTTTAAAAGGTTTCATCATCATAGTACCTGATTCTGGATGCAGGGCTTGGGAGTGAAAAGGCAGTGAAAAGGGTGTAACTTCATTGTGAAGATATCACACAAGTTGCACATATCATTTCTGCTCATACTGTATTTGATCTTAGTTACATGGTTACATCAACTTCGTTTTGCTATTTAGCCATCAGTTCAGTTCAGTCATCCATGCATACTACTAAAGTAAGAGGTGGCTGAGTAATACTCCATTGTGTATATGTACCAAAGCTTTCTTATCCACTCGTCTGCAGATGGACATCTAGGTTGCTTCCATGTCCTGGCTATTATAAACAGTGCTGCAATGAGCATTGGAGTACATGTGTTTCTTTCAATTCTGGTTTCCTCGGTGTGTATGCCCAGGAGTGCGATTGCTGGGTCGTATGGCAGTTGTATTTCCAGTTTTTTAAGAAATCGCCACACTGTTCTCCATAGTGGCTGTACTAGTTTGCATTCCCACCAACAGTGTAAGAGGGTTCCCTTCTCTCCACACCCTCTCCAGCATTTATTGCATGTAGACTTTTGGATAGCAGCCATTCTGACTGGTGTGTAATGGTATCTCATTGTGGTTTTGATTTGCATTTCTCTGATTATGAGGGATGTTGAGCATTTTTTCATGTGTTTGTTAGCCATCTGTATGTCTTCTTTGGAGAAATGTCTGTGTAGTTCTTTGGCTCATTTTTTGATTGGGTCATTTATTTTTCTGGAATTGAGCTGTAGGAGCTGCTTGTATATTTTGGAGATTAATTTTTTGTCAGTTGTTTCATTTGCTATTATTTTCTCCCATTGTGCAGGCTGTCTTTTCACTTTGCTTATAGTTTCCTTTGCTGTGCAGAAGCTTTTAATTTTAATTAGGTCCCATTTGTTTATTTTTGCTTTTATTTCCAATATTCTGGGAGGTGGGTCATGGAGGATCCTGCTGTGATTTATGTCGGAGAGTGTTTTACCTATGTTCTCCTCTAGGAGTTTTGTAGTTTCTGGTTTTACATTTAGACCTTTAATCCATTTTGAGTTTATTTTTGTGTATGGTGTTAGGAAGTGTTCTAGTTTCATTCTTTTACAAGTGGCTGACCAGTTTTCCCAGCACCACTTGTTAAAGAGACTGTCTTTTCTCAATTTTATATTCTTGCCTCCTTTGTCAAAGATAAGGTGTCCATAGGTGCATCAATTTATCTCAGCTTTCTATTTTGTTCCATTGATCTATATGTCTGTCTTTATGCCAGTACCATACTGTCTTGATGACTGTGGCTTTGTAGTAGAGCCCGAAGTCCGGCAGGTTGATTCCCCCAGTTCCATTCTTCTTCCTCAAGATTGCTTTGGCTATTCAAGGTTTTTTGTATTTCCATACAAATTGTGAGATTATTTGTTCTAGCTCTGTGAAAAATATCGTTGGTAGCTTGATAGGGATTGCATTGAATGTATAAATTACTTTGGGTACTATACTCATTTTCACAATATTTATTCTTCCAATCCATGAACACAGTATATTTCTCCATCTATCAATGTCCTCTTTGATTACTTTCAGCAGTGTTTTATAGTTTTCTATGTACAGGTCTTTTGTTTCCTTAGGTAGATATATTCCTTCCCAAGTATTTAATTCTTTTCATTGCAACAGTGAATGGTATCGTTTCCTTAATTTCTCTTTCTATTTTCTCATTATTAGTGTATAGGAATGCAAGGGATTTCTGTGTGTTGATTTTATATCCTGCAACTTTATTGTATTCATTGATTAGCTCTAGTAGTTTTCTGGTAGAGTCTTTAGGGTTCTCTGTGTAGAGGATCATGTCATCAGGGAACAGTGAAAGTTTTACTTCTTCTTTTCCAATTTGTATTCCTTTTATGTCTTTTTCTGCTTTGATTGCTGTGGCCAAAACTTCCAGAACTATGTTGACAGTAGTGGTGAGAGTGGACACCCTTGTCTTCTTCCTGACTTTAGGGGAAATGCTTTCAGTTTTTCACCATTGAGGATAATGTTTGCTGTGGGTTTGTCATATATAGCTTTTATTATGTTGAGGTATGTCCCTTCTATTCCCACTTTCTGGAGGGTTTTTATCATAAATGGATGTTGGATTTTGTCGAAGGCTTTCTCTGCATCTATTGAGATAATCATATGATTTTTACTTTTCAGTTTGTTAATGTAGTGTATTACATTGATTGATTTGCGGGTATTGAAGAATCCTTGCATTCTTGGGATAAAACCCACTTGGTCATGATGTATGATCTTCTTAATGCATTGTTGGATTCTGATTGCTAGTATTATTCAGCCATTAAAAAGAATACTTTTGAATCAGTTCTAACGAGGTGGATGAAACTGGAGTCTATTATACAGAGTGAAGTAAGCCAGAAAGAAAAACAACAATACAGTATACTAACGCATATATATGGAATTTAGAAAGATGATAACGATAACGCTGTATACGAGACAGCAAAAGAGACACGGGTGTATAGAACAGTCTTTTGGACTCTGTGGGAGAGGGCGAGGGTGGCCTGATTTGGGAGAATGGCATTGAAACGTATATTATCATATGTGAAATGAATCACCAGTCCAGGTTCAATGCATGAGACAGGATGCTCGGGGTTGGTGCACTGGGATGACCCAGAGGGATAGGATGGGGAGGGAGGTGGGAGCGGGGTTCAAGATGGGGAATACATGTACCCCCGGGGCAGATTCATGTCAATGTATGGCAAAACCAACCAATATAATATTGTAAAGTAATTAGCCTCCAATAAAAAATAAATAAATAAAACAATAGCATTAAAAAGAATAAAATATTTAGGAATTCCTTTAACCTAGAAGTGAAAGACTTGCTTAATAAGAACAATAAAATGCTTTAAGAAATTTTAAAAGACAAAAAAAAAAAAAGTAAGGTGGTAGCTTCCATATACAAACCTTCAACTTGTGAACGTTCAAAGTTGTGAACACATGTTTTTGTGTCTGATCACATTAGTGCACGTGTCTGGCACACATTGTCACATGCGTGTATCCTCTACAAATGGTTGTGTTTTTGTGTACTTCAGTGTACAGTATAGAGTACAGTGGTACAGTATCTTTATTCCAAGCCCATAATGTCCAGAAGCAAGTGTAAAAGGAGCAGTGATATAGCTGGTACCACTATACTTTTCAAGGTACTATACTGTAAGATTTAAATATTTATTTTCTGCATTGATTTTTATGAATTACTTATGTGAAAAGTACAATAAATCTATTACAGTACAGTATTATGTAGCCGATTGTATTAGTTGGGTACCTAGGATAATTTCGCTGGACTTAGGAACAATTTAAACTTACAAATGTGCTCTCAGAATGGAATTCATTATGTAGGGGACTTACATAAATAAAAATGGAGAGGATAGATATTTGAAGATAGTTAATGCCAATAAAGGTACATTTAGTCAAGGCTATGGTTTATCCAGTGGTCATGTTATGGATGTGAGAGTTGGACTGTGAAGAAAGCTGATTGCCGAAGAATTGATGCTTTTGAACTGTGGTGTTGGAGAAGACTCTTGAGAGTCCCTTGGACTGCAAGGAGATCCAACCAGTCAATT
Source organism: Moschus berezovskii (assembly GCF_049115385.1). Classification (NCBI taxonomy): domain Eukaryota; kingdom Metazoa; phylum Chordata; class Mammalia; order Artiodactyla; family Moschidae; genus Moschus; species Moschus berezovskii. The sequence goes on from NC_142476.1 coordinate 75,438,412, forward strand.
CTAAAGGAGATCAGTCCTGGGTGTTCATTGGAAGGACTGATGCTAAAGCTGAAACTCCAATATTTTGGCCACCTCATGCGAAGAGTTGACTCACTGGAAAAGACTCTGATGCTGGGAGGGATTGGGGGCAGGAGGAGAAGGGGATGACAGAGAATGAGATAGCTGGATGGCATCACCAACTCGATGAACATGAGTTTTAGTGAACTTCGGGAGTTGGTGATGGACAGGAAGGCCTGGTGTGCTGTGATTCATGGGGTCACAAAGAGTCGGACACGACTGAGTGACTGAACTGAAATGAACTGACTGAATGTTATGTGATGAAAAAAAAAAAGATTGCCCCTGAGATTTTCTTTGATCAAAACAGAACATCTTGAACAGCAGCATCTCATTGACTTTAGCAAACAGAGATCTAAAGTATATTAGCACTTATAATGTTATTGTTCAACAAGAGTATTCACAGGGAAATACATACTACACATTTCCATACATACATACAAATGTGTACTACATATTTACAAATATGTAGTCCATACATACAAATAAGTACATTCATATAAATATGTACTACAGGGAAATGAATGTATGACATTTAACTTTTGAAATTTGAGTCAATAGTTCACAAGTACATACCTTAATAGTGGTTATATAGAGAAATATATTTCATGTTCTAATTTGTCCCAGTGAAAAAAGATAGCTTGAATGAAGAATTATTTATTTCATCATTAAGATTTGGTATAATTTAAAAATACTCACCTGCAGAAAATAAGGGGCCATATTTTTTAAAAATAACTTTTTCTCAAATGATTATTTTACTTTGATAATATGCAAATCAGTTATGAGAGTAGCATGAATAAATGAAACTAAATTAGTCATTATTAAAAAATACACCTTTAAAATGCACACTTTGTCTATTTATTCTCTTATTTCTGAAGAATATTTCCAAATTTCAGGTAAACACACTAAATAATCTTATTTGCATATTAAACAGTTCTAAATTATGAACAACCTCTTAAATGTAATAGAATATTCTGTTTACCTGTAGGTTACTGGTCATAAAGCTGAGAAAATCAGCTCATATAAGTTACATTAATTATAACTCACAAACATTATTCTTTGTGCCAAGTTTATAATTGAGACTGTTTATTTTCTAGGATGTGCAAGAGCAGCTGTGGGCTATGACCGGGAGAAGTTATCTTTGCATTTTTCATTGTTGCATTGTAATTGACTAATTTTTTTCTTTGATATTCCCTCATAAAATGATTCCAATTACAAATATATTTTAATTCCACTTCTGTATTAATCCTAAAGCCACCGTTTTAAGTTTTAACCCATGAGCATGCTGTTTCCCTCCAATTAATTCCTAATAACAGAATACATTTATTTGAGGCAAAGGCATTAGATACTGATAAAATATACCGTATGACTTTCCAGAAGTAGATACAGATGTAGTCATCAGTTTTGACAGATGATTGATGAAATTCTTACTATACAACAGTTCACTTGTTAAGCTAAAAGGCAACTCAAGTTCCTTCTGTATTTTTGCATTATCCTTAAAAGTATTTTTATGTAAGTATGACCGATCGACACAGATAGCGGAATGAAAAAGAGTACAGTAATAAATGTGACCTCTCCCACCACCTTTATTTAATAAAATCAACCTTGGTTTATAAGTAGTTATATGAAAATCTTAATCCATAGCTTCAAACACAAAAAGCATCAATTTTGTTTTCAGTTTTTCTGTAAATATAATCTTGTCTCCTATATTACATCCCTATTGAACCATATGGCTTAAAAATATCTTCAGAAAAGCTCAACTGGGATCTTCAGAAAAATCTCAAGTAGTTTCAGTTCAGTTCAGTTGCTCAGTCATGTCCGACTCTTTGTGACCCCATGGATCGCAGCATGCTAGGCCTGCCTGTTCATCATCAACTCCCAGAGTTTACTCAGACTTAAGTCCATTGAGTCGGTGATGCCATCCAACCTCAGTCGTCCCCTTCTCCTCCCGCCTTCAATCTTTCCCAGTAGGGTCTTTTCAAATGGGTCAGTTCTTCGCATCAGGTGGCCAAAGTATTGGAGTTTTAGCTTCAGCATCAGTCCTTCCAATTAATGATCAGGACTAATTTCCTTTAGGATGGACTGGTTGGATCTCTTTGCAGTCCAACGGACTCCCTCAAGAGTTGTCTCCAACACCACAGTTCAAAAGTATCAATTCTTCGGTGCTCAGCTTTCTTTATGGTCTAACTCTCATATCCATATATGACTACTGGAAAAACCATAGCTTTGACTAGATGGATCTTTGTTGGCAAAGAAATGTCTCTGCTTTTTAATATGCCATCTTGGTTGGTCATAACTTTTCTTCCAAGGAGCAAGCATGTTTTAATTTCAGGTGTTATGATAAATGCTCATTATTCTAATGAGATTTTTTCATGTAGCAGGTGTGGTCCCTAAACTCTAAGTGGACTTTGAGAGAGATTGGGTCTTTGGGATACCTCTTCTGGGGAGTGGTATATGAGTACATTTTATCTACTGAAGAAAAATGGAGTAAATGCTCATAGCTATAGCAGACTCTAGTGGAAGCAATGTTGTTTATTCAGTGAGCTGTCTAAATTTTCCTCATTGGCAAAGGCATATATTTCCAATTCCTCTTGATCTTATGTTGGGTCCAGAGTCTATCTATAACCAAAATAAATTGGAGAAAGTGAAATTCCTCCTTTCAAGCCTGAATTCCAAAATCTCCTGGATGATCTTCAGTTTTTGCTATCTTCCTTTACTTGACAGAATTATGAATGAACAGCTCAAGAAGAAATAATTCTGCACTCTCAAACATGGCAGCCACACACCACATGTAGGTGGCTATTGAGAAGTTGAAATCTGACTAGTGCATTGGAGGAACTTGGTTTTTAATTTAAGGTAATGAACTTAAAGAAAAGCATAGGATTCATAGCTCCAGTATCAGACAGCACAGCTGTAAGAGTTGGCTGTGTAGAAATTCAGAGGAAGTCAGAAACCTAAAACATCACAAGGAATGTTTCTTTTTGAACATTACAATCAGGCTGTGTTGTAAGAAATGAATTTATAATTTAATGCAGGGAGATATTTTTTTATTATTCTGTCTTAGAGTAACCAGAGTTAATCAGCATGACAAGTCCTATTTGTAATCTCAACATTCAGTGCTGTCACATGTTTTGGTGAATACATAAACTAGCATTCAATATTCATATACTCTGTGGGTATTGAAAGAGCATTTGTTCAAAATTATATGGCCTATAAAGCGATTTTGTTAGCGCATGCATGTACGTGCGCACACATACACATATGTAGGCTTACATATGTGTTTATGTATATGAGTATGTGTATGTAAATATATACGCATTTTAGAAATAGTCAGATAATATTCATATAAAAAATGGCATGACCTAATTTTCTCTACATTCTGAAAATTGAGCTTTAGCACTAGCTCTTACAGTGCCTTCTCTCTGACAGTAAACTCTCGGAGGCGACGTGTGCCCATCATTCGACGATTACTTTTGTTTGATCATTACAACTCGAGGTGTATTTTCCTGGGTCATGACCCAGAAATCAAGGGGGTTTTCTAGGAAAAAAAAAATCTGCACTGCATATATAGAAAGAAGAACAGAAATATATAGAAAGTCTTCCAATGATCACTACTTACTATGCTTTTTCCAGAGAAATTCTAGTCCTATTTGGGGGGCTTTTCTTGGGACATAGCCTGATAAATAACTGATGAAGCAAAAATATAATAGGTGCCTAATTCATTCCTATTATTGGAATTTGTCTTCTTTTAAATAAGTCAGTGCCACAGAAGAGTAGAATAGTATGCATAGCCAACACAATGCCCAATAAAAAAAAAAAAGGTTAATTATAGGAACCAGATTATACACAGGTAACTTGTAGGTAGGAAGACAGAACCTATTTCAGTCTAACAGGAGGAGAAGGAGAGATGGGTGCTAAAGCAGGTAGCTGGGTAGGCTTGGTGGAGGCTTACAAGAGATCCCCATAATCTTATTTCCTTATGTGAATTGCTCTGCTAGAGGTGGCAAAACACACAGAACAAAATAATATACGATAAATATTGGCCCTAAAATAGTTGTAGAACATTTTAGGGAACTAAAAATATATGTATTCTAGTAGTGTGTTGTAAGAGCCCTGAATCAGTCATCAGGCTCCTGCAAACAGATTGTACTAACTGCACCTTTCCTACCAATGCCAAAGGGATGACAGTCGTCTTCTGTTGGGTGCTTGTGTCCAGGAATTACTCCAGGATGAAGCACAATTAATGTCCTATCAATGTACTGCCAGGTCAAATTGCACATTTCTATACTTTGAATGAATAAGAGCTGAAGAATTTGCCTCCTTCGTGTCAGGCTGTATTATGGTCAAGAGACTTTTCCTTAGAAAATGAGAAAGGCTTAAGCCTGTTATCACTGAGTTTCTTGAAACGAATAAGCCATAGCTTCAGGAGAAAGTCTATACAAATCAGTTTGATAAACCTAATTACCACTTTTTATAATACCTTTGGGCCACTTTGAAATAGAGTCCAAGCATCATACAGTGAATGGCTGACTTTCCCCAAAAGGCACTGAGACATTGATTTAATTGAACTTTTCCCAAACAAAGAGCAGTTTCAATTTTTCTTAGTCTCTCCAAGTATAGGGAAGGAAAGAATTCAAGCATGTCCTGACAGCCCTTCATTTCGAATTTGTAAAGGCCCAAATTCCTTATTTTAGCGTCTTTAGTATCATTAGCTAGAAGATTTTGTAGCTTTATGTCACACTCTTTTTAGCTTAACCTTATTAAATGGGTGGATATGTTAGTATATAGAGGGTCTGATTTGTGTGATTATTCCCATTGCTATCACATGAACACACTGCTGAACTAACTCTTGTCTGGTTTGTTCTACCACCTGTCCCACAGCCTTGCCATGCCATACCTGCTTACTGTCTACCTTTCATTAGCTGCACTAATTTCAGATTAGTTTTGGCAAAACACTACTGTATTTATACCACTCTTTATACTCCTGTGTGTAATTTTGGCATCCTAAAGCTTCTGAGAGCCATTTTTACAGCTTATCACAGTATCACTCATTTCCAAATGCATATCCTGCTGTTATTCAATATTAATTTAATCTGTAACCAAACTTAACCATTCATAAATTTTTACTCAGAATGTAATTGCTGATATTTATTTCAATTTTGAAAGTAAACTTTATTAAATTACAATACCCATTTAGAAAACCATACAAATCATAATATATAGCTTAATAAATTTTCGTAATCTGAATATATTTGTTTAATCAGTGCCCAGATCAAGAAACAGGGCAATAGGAACATTCCAGAAGCCCCCCTTATGACCCTTCCAATTAATAAGCTGTCCTGCTCAAGAGTGACCAGGATTCAGACTGTTAAAAGCATGTTTGGAATTTTATATTGAAATCATACTATGTACAGTTTTTAAAAACTCTGTTTACTTTCCCTAAATACTGTTTGTTAGATATGCAAGTTGAATGCAAGTTGTTCACCTAGACTTTTTTTAGTCTATCAGACTTGAATTCTCAGATCTTTTTTATTGCTTAAAATACACAATGTTTAAAATGCTGTTTCCCAACTCTAAGTCTGTTTTCTGCTGGCCTCGCTATTGGAATTTCTGAACATTTCTCAAGCAAGTTCAAAAGCTTCTTCCACGATACAGTCTTTACCACTTTTCTTCTTTCACCTCTGTTCTCAGACAAAAGATGGTCCTTGATATTCTACATAAGCATAAAATATTTACAGTACTTCTAATATTGTACTCAGTGTATTCTGCTCAGCTTCTCCTTTCTATTGCATCATGTACTGTATATTAGATACTTCTAGATACTGGGAGATAGAGTGCTGAGACAAGATAGTCAAAGAGCTCTTGCCTTACATTGCAGTTGACGGTTGTAGTTATTTGTACTGCATTCTCTTCCATTTACTGGAGTCCAGGCACAGGACCAAAATACTGGCATCATTAAATGCAAGACAAACCTTACACTACACCGAGGAATATGGACAAATTCTTACATTAGTACTATCCTACAAACTGCTTAACTCCATATAAATGAATTCCAGCCAAGTCTAAATTTCCTTATGGACTTTCTCCTAGTTATATGTTCCCATTATTGGACCAAATACAGCACAAAGAGCCTCTGTAAATACTTGGATAATTTCATCCAGACAGGATGTATGTCCCTTCTCCACATCCATGCCAAATTTGGTTCATATGTCATGACTGATGATGTTATACACAAACCAACAAATATATAAAAGTATTTATCATTCACACTGTGAGACTTTTTGGAGGGAGCAAGACAAGCTCCAGGCATGTCAGAAAATAGCTTGAGAAAGGAGGGTGCAGAGTGGCTTTGGAGTTCCATGGTGCCTAGGAGGTAGGGCTGGGGAGTGATGACTCCTGCACAAATGTTGGGGCTTGTCTGGTCTGAACCTCCTGCCAGTGCTAAGGTAGGGGGCACTTGGTTTTTCTTATGCACTTGCCCTAAGGTGAGTACAGGAGGGAAAAGAAGTAGAAGTGTTGGGGCTTGATAGTTGAGAACGAATATAAAAAATGGAGTCAGATTCAATTTCAGTAAACTTCCTGATTTTCCCATAAGGTCTCAAGAATTCAGTATCTTTCTTTTCAGTATCCAAAGTAGAATAGTGATCATATTATTTACTGGAAGTAGTTTCTGGCTCAACATTTCTGATAACTTAATCCTCTATCAATGTCAAGAATGTCAGGTAAATTGTTATAGAGAGTGGGGATTATTAGTCCAGAGAAACAGGTGAAAGGGTTAAGAGAAAGCTGTTGGGGTGTCAGTTCAAGGATATTTGACTCTTAGGAGCATAGCTCAGGGACTGTGTGAGTGTGCGTTGGGGGGATAGATAGAGAGATATGAAAACAAATTTACTTTTGTAATGAAGTGTTAGCAGAGAATCTTCAGAATACAGTTGTTTATAGAAATCAGTTCAGTCGCTCAGTCATGTCCGACTCTGCGATCCCATGGACTGCAGCACACCAGGCTTCCCTGTCCATCACTGACTCTGGGGGCTTGCTCAAACTCATATCCATTGATTCAGAGATGCCATCCAACCATCTCATAAAAATCCAGGCTTTTTATTTCCATGAGTTAATATAAATGGGTCCTTTGCTTTTGGCTAAAGGTGGAGAAATGAAGTTTTTTGGTTGTTGTGGTTTGTTAATTTCATTTTTTCCCCTCCAGGCACCAGATTCTGATAAAAGGTGGAGGAAGACATGATGGTATGGTAAAAGTTCTATGCTATTTCCTTTCCGTTCCCCAAATCAGTGATAGTTTTGTTCTTCTCGTTGTTATTTTTAGTTTTTTCTATCTTTTTTGGTGATTGTTTTGAATCATTTGTGTCAGGCAGATGTTTAACAATCACTCCCTCCTTAAAAAATCATAACTTGAACTTGATTTGTATCACATGCTTATTTCCATGATGTAAATAGTATAGCCATGGTCTATTTCAAGCAGTCAATAAGAACATACCACTCTTTCAAATCTTTAGGGATTATTGTCACGAGATGAAGTAGCTGACAAGTACTTTCTGAGATTGTGAGTCTAAGCAATAACATGCCAAAGGCTGACTCAGAACTGCAAGAAAGCTAGTGTGCTGCTTCTGATGGCCTGGGGAAACCCCCTGCAGACAACAGCTGTGCCCCGCTGAACAGCATTCTCCCTGGGCAGAAGCCACACAGAAAGCCATCAGGAGGACAGTGGAGCAGAAAAACATGATTTGGCTTCCTCCTGAGTAGCACAGAGAAGAACTCTGCTGATTCCCAGAAATGCCTGGCATAGAAGGCAGACACTGTGAGGCCTATGAGAGCAGGCTGAGGCTGAGACAATATATTTATAACATCCATTTTGAATCTACAGATTGTTGAGGAAAAGCTACTCTCATTACCATCGATTAAACACAATTGGGAAACAATTACGAAAATGTAGATAAAAATTAAACTTTAGATTGAGAATGTAAGTATTATCCTAATTACAATGAACATTTCATGTTCTTTACTCATGACTAAAACAATGCACAGGAAGGATTATAAATTCATTAAAGGTTAAGTTCTAATCTGAAATCTGATTTAAACAAGACATAATTTTAATTTTCACTAAAAATTCTATATATTCTGCATGTAATGTGTCCATTTGTTCATGCAATAACACATGTTCATTATTTAAATAATAAAAGCCAGCCAAACATTATCAGTTGAAGTGATATTTATCTTTTTTATCCCATGAACTATGTCAAATAGGTTCTAGAGCAATGGGAAAATCAACAAGCAGTGACTAAATACTTAATAGCTATATTTTGTTTTACATGTGAAGATGTCTGTTGCAAGGCCTTCCATGTCCAGTATATGCTCCTTAAACACTCACTGTTTAAAACTTTAAACCTTAGGGTTGGAATGTGGCTGTAACATCTTTTCATATTGAAATAAACAACTAAAACAACAAAAAATTATGCCTTCCTTCTTTCCCTTTCCCTTCTGTTTTCATGTTTTCCTCCTTACTTTCTTTCTTTTCTCTCTCTCTCTTTTTCTTTCCTTGTCCTTTCTTTTTTCTCCCCCGCCACACCCCCTTCCTTCCTCCTTTCTTTGTTCTGGGAAGGGAAAACCATCCCCTAAACTGTGAACATAAACACTGCTACGTTCAGAAAGAGACTAGATGTTCAGTATTTGCCTTCTGGCCTCTATCATGGAATACAGCTAGGGAGAAGCAGTTTGACGTAGGACATGAAGAAGTCAACTGCATTGTCTATCATGTGGATCTTAAATTATTAGTTTTCATTTCACGCCACAGGACCTAACTCTTATGTTGGGCGCACACAGACAAAGAAAAAGGAAGAAAAATAACTGAAGCTGCAGAACTGATGTAGTTAGGATATTGTTGTCATCACTGCCAAACATTAAATGCTGTGTGTTACTGTGATCATGCTTTGAAAATTAAGAAGATAATCAGTGCTGTTACTGGCATCCAAGATCACTGTCTTAATCCAAGATATGAATTCCATGCTGAAATAACTAACAGGCAGTAAAAATACTGGGTAGCCATACAAGCCTGGCAATTGCCCATCACCAATCTTTCTAGGACTCTCCTGAATGTCATACACCTTTTCATAGAAATTTCATCAGTTTTCATTCTTAATTTTCTCTTTGTTGGCAAGAAAATCCAGAGCTCAGTGTTGGAATATCAGAGCAGGTCTATACAAAGCATGCTCTAAACTATGTTTTTCTTAAACATGCACTGGAAACATTGAATTTGTAAACAGCCTGAGGCAACTCTGGTGAAAACATCCTTTGTCTTCTTCTCCACTAACACCTTGAAGTTCTGGGCAGTTCTCATTCTCTTCTCTCAAAAGATTTCTCAGAGCAATTTGACTTTTCGGTTATTTTGGAACCTTAATCCCTCTATCCTTTACACACGGACTTCGTCTATGAGCTCTCCTGATGCATGTACACATCTGCAGCCCAGGATCTAAGTGATATTCCTAAGAAAACTGACCAGTGTGGCTTAATGTTTTACTCTTCACAAAGCAAAGAAGTGAAGAGGCACCAATGATGAAACACTGTAGCACTATCAGTTCAGTTCAGTTCAGTCGCTCAGTCGTGACCGACTCTTTGCAACCCCATGAATCACAGCACGCCAGGCCTCCCTGTCCATCACCAACTCCCGGATTTCACTCAAACTCATGTCCATTGAGTCAGTGAAGCCATCCAGCCATCTCATTCTCTGTCGTCCCCTTCTCCTCCTGCCCCCAATCCCTCCCAGCATGAGTCTTTTCCAGTGAGTCAACTCGTCGCATGAGGTTACCAAAGTATTGGAGTTTCAGCTTTAGCATCAGTCCTTCCAATGAACACCCAGGATTGATCTCCTTTAGAATGGACTGGCTGGGTCTCCTTGTAGTCCAAGGGACTCTCAAGAGTCTTCTCCAGCACCACAGTTCAAAAGCATCAATTCTTCGGCGATCAGCCTTCTTCACAGTCCAGCTCTCACATCCATACATGACCACTGGAAAAACCATAGCCTTGACTAGACGGACCTTTGTTGGCAAAATAACGTCTCTGCTTTTTAATATGCTCTCTAGGTTGGTCATAACTTTCCTTCCAAGGAGTAAGCGTCTTTTAATTTCCTGGCTGAAATCAGCATCTGTAGTGATTTTGGACCCCCCAAAAATAAAGCACTCTAGCAAGGGGTTAAGGAGAAGGAGACCATGGATCTTTTCAAATCTATTCATCAGCATGTGTACCTGGGACAAGCACTGATTCTAGGATAAAAAGTGGCACTGAATTTTAAAGTCTACTTTGCAGTGTTTCATGCATATGAAACAATATGCATAATATACATGTAAATCTGCAGTATCATTAGAACATCTGTACCAATGAGTTATTAATCAAATTAAGACCTGGAATATTAGTGTTGAGTTTAAGCTATGTATTCCTCCACCAGCTTCCCTGGTGACTCAAAGGGTAAAGTGTCTGCCTGCAATGTGGGAGACCTGGGTTCGATCCCTGAGTTGGAAAGATCCCCTGCAGAAGGCAATGGCAACTCACTCCAGTACTCTTGCTTGGAAAATCCCATGGACGGAGAAGCCTGGTAAGCTACAGTCCGTGGGGTCACAAAGAGTCGGACACGACTGAACAACCACTCACTCACTCACTCATTTGCTATTATAAGCAACACTGCTTATATACTTTCTTGTACATGCCTTTTGTACTTGGGCACCATTTTCTGCAAGATGTATTCATCAGGATGAAGTATCTCAATGTTTTCAAAACTTACATTTCCTCTGGTACTAATAAGATTTAACGTTTTGCCATCTATGTGTTTCCTTCTGCACAAAAACAGTTTCCATCTTCAGGTCACATTCTGCTAAGATATTTGATTTTTCTCTTAATCGCACACTTACATATTTTAGATATTATTCTTTCATTGCTATGCTTTTCAAAGATCTTCTCAGAAATATTGGTTTTTTAGGCTATCAATTCAAATCTTCAAGTTCAAAACAATCAAAATGATTAATTTTGCCTTCTTGATTTACTCATAATGTGTACTTCTGCAGAGGTCCTTTTATTTATAAAATGGATATCATAAAAATGTTTTATTATTTCTTAACCAGATTTTAGTTTTTAGTTTATCTAGAATTAAATTTGTGTGTACTATAAAATAAAGAGGGCTTCCCTGGTGGCTTAGAGGTTATAGCGTCTGCCTTCAATGCGGGAGACCCAGGTTCGATCCCTGGGTCGGGAAGATCCCCTAGAGAAGGAAATGGTAACCCACTCCAGTATTCTTGCCTGGAGAATCCCATGGATGGAGAAGCCTGGGAGGCTACAGTCCACCGGGTCGCAAAGAGTCGGACACGACTGAGCGACTGAACGGAACGAAACGGATAAAATAAAGAAACCAATATCACTGTCATTTGCTTATAGATATTGAAGCAACTGTCCACAATAGTTATTTTAAAGATTTCTGATATTACCATTCTTGTATAGTAGTGTTTGTTACATGTGTTCATCTCTTTCTGGAGTTTTTATCATGATCCATGTTTTAATTGGTAAATCTATGAGCCACCAAAGAACTGTTAATTAAGATCATTTTGTAATAAATATGAATATCTGATAAGGTTTGCTATCCCCATATATTTTTCTTTTTCAAACTATTTTTAGATGCTGAATTCTTCATTTAAATTTTATAATTATTTTCTAGAAAAATCTTCCAAAGGAATTATTCAGATTTAAGCTGAATATAAACAATGATTTGGGTGAAACTAATGTATTTACAATATTGTTATTCCTGGAAAAATGTTTGGCTTCCTTTTGTTGATTGTATTATGGAAGGCAGAGTACATTCCTACCTATCTGTAACATCAGTGGAAATATTAGAGTAAATTAAGAAAGTGTATATATTTTTGTTGATTCTTTCCACTTTGAACAAAATCCTGCAAGAAAAATGTAACACACCAGAGATTTGCTGTCTGCAAGTGCGATTTGCTGTCTGCAAGTTGTGATAGGTGGAAAGGAAGCTTTGCTTAAGCTGCTTCTGGCTGACAGTCCACTTTGATGGAGAATTCTGAGATTGGGAGCCTTTAGGTACCATATAACAGGGTAGAGCTGTTAGAAGCGGTGATCATAAAGTATATGTCTTATGAAAGAATAAATATCTGGCCCAAACCACTTCCAGACACATCTTCTGCTGGGAGGTTTGTGCCCTGAGATGGGAGCCAGCATAGGAGGGAGGCTAAGACCTCACCTGAGTTGCCTGTTTCATGTAAGCTCAATCAAGCTAAGAGAGAGGGATGAGCAGAGAACAGAGTCCGCTGAACATGGGACAAAGCCCTGGGGCCTAACAACTGTATATAGACAAGATCTGTAGTAGTTTGTACGTTGAACTGACCAGAAACAAATAGACTATATTTTAGGTGTGTAGGAATTGTATTGCCAAGAATGGTATCATCAAAACAAGAAATTACAAATCCGCAAGAGTTAAAACTGTTCAACTCTTATAGAGTACAAGCAGAAGTAGCCAGACAAGTTATGCATCACCCAAGGGACAGCCAAGCTGAGAGTACACAACTTTCACCCACTACGGAAGATTCGTACACATGATCTTTGAAAGACTGTTTCTCTTCTATGGTCTTTATTTCTTCATTTAGGGACTGTGTTTAGTCAGTTTTACATCTTGTCACTCTGTCCACGGTGTCCTATAATATCTACTGGGCCTTTCTGTATTTAAATCTCTCTGTGCTTTGTTTTAATTACTCACATCAACTTACCTTCTAGTCACACATATTTTCAGTGTGTCAGTTTTGTTTTCAGAACTTTTAAAATTGTTTTTTCTGCGTGTCTGTATAGAATATAGTTGACTAGATAGGGCCAATGAAGGGAGACTGAGACAACCTCAAAAGCAGATGATGGAACAGTAGTGAAATCAGGATGGAGATGGGGAAATAGATTAACAGTTGATTAAAAATTGAAAAGAGATGACATTTATGATGGTTTCTAGTATATCATCTGGGCAAGTGTGTAAAAGTATCATTCATCAAGGTTAGAAATATAGGAGAAAAGGAACAGATTCTTAAAGGTAGCTTTGGGTTGAGTTGAAGTTGATCCTGGACACTTAGGAGATGGTATTTAGTGCTTATGTAAATATGCTGCTGCTGCTGCTAAGTCACTTCAGTCGTGTCCGACTCTGTGTGACCCCATAGACGGAAGCCCACCAGGCTCCCCCGTCCCTGGGATTCTCCAGGCAAGAACACTGGAGTGGGTTGCCATTTCCTTCTCCAATGTGTGAAAGTGAAAAGTGAAAGTGAAGTCACTCAGTCGTGTGCGACCCTTAGAGACCCCACGGACTGCAGCCAACAGAAATGCAATTAGCATTAAGTAAGTTGGGAATTATTGATTTTTAAGTTTTTGATTGGACTTTCTTTGGAAAGCTGTATAAAATAAAAAGTAGGAATGGGGTGGAACCTTGGGCAAATCAGTACTTACAGGATGAAGAGAAAATGTGCATACAGAACAAAATGACAATGTTATGATCATTTTCCTTCCTATCCTGGTGTACTCATTATATTTTATATTTTTATAATCTTAAAATGACTATACTAATTTCACGTAAGTATTTGTAGCAAAAGTATCTCTCTTTCCTGAAGTTGCCAAATTGTTTACTTCTATAGAATTGCTGTGTTGAAGATATTTTATCATGCTATTTTAAGAAACTGTTTCATTATGCTGAAAAATTAAGTAAGTATACTTTCTAATACTAAAATCAAGCCTAACCTGTGCCCCTGGATTTTGAAAAAAGAAGTATTTCTTAACGTTTTCAGTTCTAGCTGTAATCCTGGTTATCATTACTATTCCTTGCCTATCCTTTATCATAATTGTGCTCATATTGTAATGCCTCATATTTATGAATACTATTATGTTTGCAATCTTTTTATCTTATTTTTAGAACATGTTTCATGCATAATAATTCTTTTTGTTCCCTAATTCTAAAACCACATAATTTGTTGTCTTATCAAAGCATTGAGAGGCTACCAGATGTATTTATTTACATGGTTGATTTCTGAAGGGAAGTAGACAAAGTGTATCATTCAAGGAGTGCCAAAATGCGTTCTATAGTCAACAAGACTGTTTCAACAGCTAAATTAAAAGGCTTAATGCATTTTTCTTTGCATATTTCTTAAGCAATACCATGGTATTTTATTGTACTTGCTATAAAAAACCAGGTTGAGGGTTGAAATCGGTTTCCCCACCAACATTTTTAAAAAGAACTCAGGGTAATACAGAAGAATGATTAAGTAAGACTTAATATTAACTGGAGTGCTGGGTGAAAGCCAAGTTTAAAGCAACCATGAGTAAGGTTCCCTTAAAAAATCCTTCATCATTAAGTTTGGAAGCTGCAACGGGAAAAGAATAGAAACTGAGTCGGCTCTCAGTTTCCTGTTGGCACTGTAACAAATTGCAACAGATTTAATGGCTTAAAACAACACAGATGTATTCTCTGACAGTCCTAAGAGCTGAGTCTTATGGGGCTGAAAAACCAACTTGTCAGCCGAGCTGGTTCCTTCTGAAGGTCTGAGTGGAGAATCTGTTGCCTTGCATTTCTCTGCTTTTACTGACTGCCTGGGCTCCTTGGCTTATGTCTTTACCTCCACCTTCAAACTGCATCTTTCCCGTCCATCCATCTGTCATCCCATAGCTTTCTTCTCTGCTGACTCTCCGGGGTCCCTCTCATAAGGGTTATCATAATGACATAGGGCCTATCTGGATAGTCCATGATAATCTCCCAATCTTAAAATCTTTAACTGAATCGCATTTGAAAAGCTCCTTTTGCCACATAATACAGCATCCAAGGTTCCAGGGATTAAGGATTGGGCATGTTTGGGGAGCCATTATTCAGGCCCCCACAGTTGAGTCGTTCTCTTCACCTGCTTTGCATTCCTCTTCTAAGGAACTTTGCCTCACAAACCCCCTCCTTTTCTTTGCTTATGTTACACTTTACACATTTGATGCCATGGAGGGGTCCTAGGCTTGTGAAACTGGCTTTTTTGTTTGAAAAAAAAAAAGTGTATTTGGCCATTTGCCACTACATTTGAATGTTCACAAGTGTTTTATTTGAAGGCCTCATTATCATTTAAAATTTTAATAATTTTGTGTATGAAAACTTTAAAAAAGGGCATTTCAAGCATATGGAGGAGTATATTAAAAACTCTGTCATGTACAAGCTTGAAGATTTTGAGGAAGCTAAATTTGGAGTCCTAGAGTTGTCAGTTAAGAAATAGAACATCCAGTTAAAATTGAGTTTTTAACAAGTCAAATAAAATATTTTAAAAATAAATTAAAAGAATATTTTTATTATAAATATATCCAACCATTGGATGATACATCTTCTACTTTAAAAAGAGCTTTGCTTTTTGTTTTGTTTTTCTTAATCTGAAATTTAATTTATATGTGTGTTCTTTTTTTTTTTTCTCTTCCAATTTTGCCAAATCTGGTAATCCTAGCTGCTGCTGCTGCTAAGTCACTTTAGTCATGTCTGACTCTGTGTGACCCCATAGATGGCAGCCCACCAAGTTCTGCTGTCCCTGGGATTCTCCAGGCAAGAACACTGGAGTGGGTTGCCATTTCCTTCTCCAATGCATGAAAGTGAAAAGTGAAAGGGAAGTCGCTCAGTCGTGTCTGACTCTTTCCTCCATCCATGGGATTTTCCAGGCAAGAGTACTGGAGTGGGTTGCCATCGCCTTCTCCTGATAACCCTAGACTAGGGTGAAAAAGAGTGTGTGGTTGTGGGCCAGGGGTTAGGACTCCATGCTTCCACTGCAGGGGGGATGGGTTCAATCCCTCCACAGAGTACTAAAATTCCACATGTTATGTGGCCAAAAAAAGTATAAAAGAAAAAAAAAATTTAAGGGTGTGTAGCAGATGATGATCGAGAAGTCAGAGTTACATCCTGCAGGGACTAAAATGCCAACAGAAAAAGTTTGCCTATTTTTTCTATATATGATTCAAAAACATTGGAAGGTTTTAAACATCCAAGTGATAAAAATCTTATTTATATTCTAAGATAACTGCACTCATGTCTTTGTGGAAGATAATCATAAAAGGCTGAGTTTAAAGCAAAGAGACAGTATGAATAGTTAACCTGTCTTGGCTGGAGATAATGGTGACTGGAACTTGGGAGATAATCAAAGTATAGGGAATTGAGTTCAGTTGGTGGACAGGTGTTTAGTACAACTGTTAGCATGGTGCTAGAGGGTGGCAAGCCCAAATGAAGAACCTTGGTTAAAAGACAATGAACAGAAGAATGGAAAAACTTTCCAAACTTCAAAGTATGTTAAGCAGTGAGCAGGAGCTTCTTTTCTTCAATAAAAAAAGAAGAAACTTAGGGGAGTTACGAAGTTACTGTCTAGTAGAGAATAACAATGAGGAAGAAACAAAGTTTCTGCATCTGTATCATTGCTTAATATGTGGCATACAAGAGTGTTAGCATTGGCTGGGTGACATCACCCAGGTGGCAACACAGGTTGTTTCTGATTTTTCTCCTCCTTTCAAGAAGAACAAGTAACAGCTATTCAAGAAAAAGATACATGAAAAAGATCTTAGAACACCAAGGTAAAGCTGAAGCACCTTCTGTACCACAAAGGGTGGCCTGCATCAGGAGGCCACAGGTTGACCACCTGGCTTCACTTTTTGGCAGGCACAGCACCATGAGGAGAAGTCTCAAGCCCTGAGCCTCTGATTCCTCCAGTGAAGAAAGAGAACCAAGGGGGACAACATCCTCCCTGCACATTGTGGGTGGCTTTGCTGGAGCCCCTACTTTGATCCATCACCAGAGGATGGCAGGGGTCTGTGGGGCTCAATCACTGGGAATCTGACTGTGACAGAGAAGCGGGGACAGACTTGTAACAATACATTAGCTCACAGATCCTGACAGAATTCTCGCCTATAGGGCCAAAGCTGTCATTTAAACAGCAGCAGAGGTCATCTGCAGAACCAGGCTGGGGGTACCTTTTGACCAGAGAACTTGGTGGTTGCAGGTCTGCCTAATTTGGAGCCTTAAGCAGAATTTTATGGGTCCTGGAACTCAAACTGCCCATATCTGGACAAAGAGGTATGCAGCCCAGCTTCTGTAGGGAGTATCTCCTGGGCCTGTCTGAACAGAAGGATTGGCGGTTACTCCTGGGAGCTGTGCGGTCCATTAGCACTCGAGTGGAGAGGCAGGCAGAGCTGACTGTCCTCAGAGCAAGGTCAGTACTGGGCATAGGGTAGCTCCGTGCTCCCTACAGCAGGGGAATAATTCATAGCCAAGGCCAAGGGTAGCATCAAGCTTCTCCCAACACTCTGTTGGGAAATTCACAATAGCCTAGGGAGGCCCCTTCCCTACCCCTGTAGGTAAGGGATCCCAGACATAGCCCCACCAACTGGGGAGTATCTTCCAGGAATATCTGACCAGAGGGACTGGAGACAATCCTGGAGAATGTGAAACCCAGGGGCAGTCCAGCTGAGAGGCAGGCAGAGCTAAGAGTTTGATGAACAAAACCAGTGGTCCTATGCGTTCAGGAAACATGGGGTGCAGAGTTAGGTCTTGAGTTAAGACAACAAAGAACCTTACCATCTTCACGGCTGCTTCTCCTGCAATGCCCAGGCAGGGAGTATAATCCATAGCCCCACTTATCTCTAAATAGAGCCTCTAGCCCCCAGTGTTCTTGCCTGGTGAATCCCAGGGATGGGGGAGCCTGGTGGGCTTCCATCTATGGGGTCACACAGAGTCGGACACGACTGAAGTGACTTAGCAGCAGCAGCAGCAGCCTATCTGACCAGGGAACCCACCCAGAGCACACACGATGCTATGGAGACTGTTCAACATCCGAAGCACAGTAGCACCTGAACACAGAACACAGCCCATGACTTCTCCCATCTGCAGAGCAAAACCAGCAGCCTCACCTGTCTGGGGAACACTCTGGCCTGATTCTTTACAGCCCGAGCCACCGGGGAAGCTACCCACTCCGGTATTATTTTGGATTTCTTTGGTGCTTCAGATGGTAAAAAGAATCTGCCTACAAAGAAGGAGACCTGGGTTTGAGCTCTGGATTGGGAAGATGCCCTGGAGAAGGGAATGGCTACTGATTCCTTTATTCTTGCCCGGAGAATTCCATGGACAGAGGAGTCTGGCAAGCTACAGTCCAAGGGGTCACAAAGAGTTGGACACGACTCAGCGACTAATACTGGCCTGATTCTGAGTTGTTAAGTCTCTATGCCCCCTCCTGCTACCCCATCAGGACAAGGAACCTAATTCATAACCCATCAGCTACTGAATACAGCACCGAATCCTGACTATCTCGTAAGCCTGACAGGGAATCCAAGCAAGCTCAGATCACATCCTACAGCCTCTCTTGGGAAGAAAATGATGCCAACAGTTGGCTGACTGTTCTCAAGAAGTGGCACATCTCCAACCCCGCCCCCCCCCAAGTCAGACATATCTTCAAAGCTCAATCAGTTGCCTCACCTAGAAACAGCCCATGATAACAGGCCCTATCTACCCAAGGACATTACAAAGATCAAAGACTAATAATTTTAAAAACAGCAGGGAAAAGAAGTTACATACAAAGTAATCCCATTTGCCTATCAGTGGATTTTTAAACAGAAACTTTTTGAGCCAGGAGAGAATAGGAGGACATATTCAAAATATTGGGGAAAAAATGTCAGTCTAGAATTCCATAACTTCTGGAAATATCAGAAATGGAGGAGAGAGAAAGATGCCTGACCAAACAAAAGCTGAGGCAGCTCATAACCGCTAGGCCTGCTTTACAAGAAATAGTAAAGGAAGTTATTTTGAGTGGTAGTTTCACATGCTAGCAAGATAATACTCAAAATCCTTCAAGTTAGGCTTCAGCAGTACATGTACCAAGAACTTCCAGATGTACAAGCTGGATTTAGAAAAGGTAGCAGAACCAGAAATCAAGCTGTCAACATTCATTGGATCATGGAGAAACCAAGGGAGTTTCAGGAAAACATCTACTTCATTGACTATGCTAAAGTCTTTGACTATGTGGATCACAAACTGTGGAAAATTCTTAAAGGGATGGGAATACTTATTTCCTAAGAAACCTGTATGTGGGTCAAGAAGCAACGGTTAGAACCGGACAGTAAACAACAGACTGGTTCAAAATTGGGAAAGGAGTACAACAAGGCTGTATATTGTTACAGCCTGCTGATTTAACTTACACGCAGAGTACATCATGTGAAATGCCAGGCAAGATGAATCACGAGCTGGAATCAAGATTGCCAGGAGAAATATCAACCTTAGATATGCAGATGATACCACTCTAATGGCAGGGAGTGAAGAGGAGCAAAAGAACCTCTTGATGAGTGTAAGAGAAGAGTTAAAAAAAGCTGGTTTGAAACTCAGTATTCAAAATACCAAATTCATGGCATCTGGTCCCATCACTTCATGGCAAATAGATTGGGGAAAAGTGGAAGAAGTGACTGTTTTCTTTTCTTGAGATCCAAAATCACTGAAGATGGTGACTGTAGCCATGAAATTAAAAGATGCTAGCTCCTTGGAAGAAAAGCTATGACAAACCTAGACAGCATATTAAAAAGCAGAGACATCACTTTTCCAACAAAAGTACATATAGTCAAAGCTATGGTTTTTCCAGTCATGCACCATTGTGAGCATAAAGAAGGATGAGCATTGAAGAATTGATGCTTTTAAACTGTGGTGTTGGAGAAGACTCTTGAGAATCCCATGGACTACAAGATCAAAAAAGGCAATCCTAAAGGAAACCAGTCCTGCATATTCATTTGAAGGACCAATGCTGAAGCTTTGGCAACTTGTTCTGAATAACTGACACACTGGAAACGACCCTTATGTTGGGAAAGATTGAGGGCAGGAAGAGATGGGGGCAGCAGGGATGAGATGGTTAGATATGATCACTGACTCAGTGGACATGAGTTTGAGCAAACTCCAGGAGATAGAGGAGGACAGGGGAGCCTGGTGGGCTGCAGTCCATAAGGTTACAAAGAATCCAGATTCTGATAGGACTTAAGAGACTGAACAACAACAAAAAGAACACTAACATCATTAAAGACATAAAAAGTAGAGTGTATATCTCACTGGTAATGGTAAATATATAGTCACAGTTAGAGTCTGAAATATAGTAATGCTGCTGCTGCTAAGTCACTTCATTCGTGTCCGACTCTATGTGACCCCATAGATGGAAGCCCACCAGGCTCCCCCGTCCCTGGGATTCTCCAGGCAAGAACACTGGAGTGGGTTGCCATTGTGTGAAATGAAAAGTGAAAGTGAAGTCACTCAGTCGTGTCCGACCCTTAGCGACCCCACGGACTGCAGCCTACCAGGCTCCTCCATCCATGGGATTTTCTAGGCAATAGCAATATAGTAATAGCTGTGTATAATTCACATAAGAAAACTAGTTTGAAAGTTAAAAAAAGAATGTAGTAAAAATAACCATAGTTAAAGTAATCTGTTATTAGTTATGCCATACAAAAACATGTAAATTTTAGTAGCAATAACCTAAAGTGTGAGGGTGAGGAGAAGTAAAAGGGCAGAGTTTAGAAATTCTATTGAAGTTAAGTTGTTTCCAGTTTAAAACAGGGTGTTATGAGATGAAGATATTTTATGTAAGCCTCATGGTGCTGAGAGAATTGGATATTCACATGTAAAAGAATGAAACTGGATTCATATCTTTTACCACCTACAAAAATTAACTCAAATGGATTAAAGACTTAAATGTAAAAAATGAAACTCCTAGAAGAAAACACTGGAATAAAGAAAGCTCCTTGACATGGGTCTTGTTAATGATTTTTCATTATGACACCTAGAACACAAGAAACAAAATACAAGCCAGTGGGACTACTTTAAAATAAAAAAGCTGCATAACAAAAGAAGCCATCAACACAGTGAAAAGACAAGGAATGGGAAAATATATAAAGAAAATGTATATGTAAATAATTCACTACAACTCAATAGTGAAAAACAAATAAATTTTAAAATGGACAAAGGACCTAAATAGAAGTTTTTCCAAGGAAACTACCCAAAACGCCTATAGGTGTATGAAAAGATGCTCAACATCACTTGTATTTGCTGTTGCTGTTCAGTCACCCAATCGTGTCTGACTCTTTGCAACCCCGTGGACCCATACCAGACCTCCCTGTCCCTCACTATCTCCTGCAGTTTGCCCAAGTTCACGTTCATTGCATTGGTGATGCCATCCAGCCGTCTGTCTCATCCTTTGCCGCCATCTTCTCCTTCTGCTGTCGGTCTTTCCCAGCATCGAGGACTTTTCCAATGAGTCATCTGTTTACATCAAATGATCAAAATACTGGAGCTTCACCTTCAGCATCAGTCCTTAAAGTGAATATTCAGGTTTGATCTCCTTTAAGATTGACTGGTTTGATCTCCTTGTACTTCAGTTCAGTTCAGTTCAGTCGACTGCTCAGTCGTGTCCGATTTTTTGCGACCCCATGAATCACACTACACCAGGCCTCCCTGTCCATCACCAACTCCCGGAGTTCACTCAAACTCATGTCCATCGAGTCGGTGATGCCATCCAGCCATCTCATTCTCTGTCGTCACCGTCTCCTCCCGCCCCCAATCTTTCCCAGCATCAGAGTCTTTTCCAGCGAGTCAACTCGTAGCATGAGGTGGCCAAAGTATTGGAGTTTCAGCTTTAGCATCAGTCCTTCCAATGAACACCCACGAATGATCTCTTTTAGAATGGACTGGTTGGATCTCCTTGCATGCTCAAAATTCTCCAAGCCAGGCTCCTTGTACTTAGGGAAATGCAAATTAAATCTTCAGTGAGATATCATCTAAAGCCTGTTAGAATGGCCACCATCCAAAAGACAAGAAACAGCAGTGGGTGTGGAGAAAAGGGGAAACCTTGTCACTGTTGGTAGGATTGTAAATTGGTACAACCACTATGTGAAACAGTATGGAGGAGCCTCAAAAAATTTAAAACATATATACCATCCTGACCCTGAAGCAACTCTCATTTTTACTTTCTCAACTTTATTGCCGTGCTGAGTGCTTTGTTGTGTCTGACTTTATGGCCCTATACCATATGATCCAACAATTCCACTTTGGGTAATCTATCCAAAGAAAACAAAATCACTGCCTTGAAAAATATATGCACACCCATGTTTATTATAGCATTATTTACAAGCTAAGACATGGAAATAACCTAAGTGTGCATCAGTGGATGAAAGAATAAAATAGTTGTGATATATACAATGAAATGTTATTCAGCCATAAATATGAGGAATTTTGCAACATTTGCAACAACATGGGTGGACCTTGAAGACAATATGCCAAGTGAAGTAAATTAGACAGTTCAGTTCAGTTCAGTTCAGTCGCTCAGTCGTGTCCGACTCTTTACCACCCCATGAATCACAGCACTCCAGGCCTCCCTGTCCATCACCAACTCCCGGAGTTCACTCAAACTCATGTCCATCGAGGCGGTGATGCCATCCAGCCATCTCATTCTCTGTCGTCCCCTTCTCCTCCCAACCCCAATCCCTCCCATCATCAGAGTCTTTTCCAGTGAGTCAACTCGTCGCATGAGGTGGCCAAAGGATTGGAGTTTCAGCTTTAGCATCAGTCCCTCCAATGAACGCCCAGGATTGATCTCCTTTAGAATGGACTGGTTGGATCTCCTTGCAGTCCAAGGGACTCTCGAGAGTCTTCTCCAGCACCACAGTTCAAAAGCATCAGTTCTTCAGCGATCAGCCTTCTTCACAGTCCAACTCTCACATCCATACACGACCACTGGAAAAACCATAGCCTTGACTACACGGACCTTTGTTGGCAAAGTAATGTCTCTGCTTTTTAATATGCTATCTAGGCTGGTCATAACTTTCCTTCCAAGGAGCAAGCATCTTTTAATTTCATGGCTGCAATCAGCATCCAAAGTGATTTTGGAGCCCAAAAAAATAAAGTCTGACACTGTTTCCCCATCTATTTCCCGTGAAGTGATTAGACATAGACAGATTAAATTAGACACAGAAAAACAATATATATCTCATTTATATGTGGAATCTAAAAATCAAGAAAAACCACCAACAACAAAAATCACCAAATTCATAGAAAATTTATCTGACTTGTGGTTATCAGAGGTGGAGGGTAGGGACATGGGGAACTACAGAAAGGTGGTCCAATGTACAACTTCCTGTTACATTAATGGTATAAATAATTACTAGAGATGCACAATATGATGACTATAGCTAACACTGCTGTGTGATATAGAGGAAAGTTGAAAGTAAATTTCACGTTCTCATCACAAGGTGATTTTTAAAAATTATCTTTTTATTGTATCTATATGAGAAAATGAACTGATGCTAACAACCTACTGTGGTAATCATTTCACAATATATACTACTAACCAAACTATCATGCTAAAAGTCTTAATTTATACAGTGATTCATGTCAATTATTTCTCAATAAAATAGAAAAACAAAGTGTTAACATGTTGCTGTGGGTTTTTTTCCCCAGAAGATTCTATTTTTTACCAATTATAATAGTGCTTGAGAATATATTGTATTTAACTAGTTCACAACCAGAAATCTAGAACCAACTGCTTAAGTTTTAGTGCCATTTTAGCATAAGTTAACTTTTAACTATTATTAGCTTTTTGTTGTTGTTGTTAAAAGGATTTTGCCAGAAAATACGCTCTTAAATTTTTTTTATTTCTAAAGAATTTTAAAAGTATTGTTAGTAGTCAGAACTTATATTTTAAACAATATTGATACTAAGAAGTATGGTTAGAGGAAAGGAAATATACTACTGAATACACTGTTCTACTTAAAGTTAATACAATATTGAATTTATTCTCCTTGATGTTAGAAAACTGTAATTTCTTTCCAGTTTTCCTCCTGTCATTAATTGAAGCAGCAAATAACTCTGCCAACAGTTTCCTCTACACTTGTAACACAGCCTTCATTGATGTTAAATCAAGCACAATTAATCACCAAGTAGTATTTCTTTCATTTTCTTCTTGCCCTTGTGTTCTCTCTCCCGTTATTTTTCCATTGAAATTAGTTGAGCATAAAGTTCTAAGTACGAACTTTATGAAACATTAATGCTCAGTAAACAATTAAGTTTTATAAATAGAATAATGTGCTTCAGGGATTCAATGTTATAAATTATGATGACTATTTGAAAAAAATAGCAGGACACAAAATTAACATACAAGATAGTTTCATTGCTACTCTATAAAAGAGTATGAATTATTGCCCAACTTTTAAAAATCATATATATCTATTCACTAGATAATTGTCACTTTGAAAAGGAGATATAAAAACCAAGGAATGAAAAATGTTGCAAATGTCACAAAAGAAATGAAGATTTAAAAAAACTGTAATGCACAGAATATTACTCCTTTTCTCAATATCTTAATTCAAAAGTTTGCCTTTTTGTTTCTCAAGGAATTAACGTAACTTGGAGCTAGCAAATATGTTATTGTTTTGTTTTTTGTTAAATAATGACTACTTACTGTAACATATATATCACCATATATATATATATCATCATATATATATTCATTAGGACAAACTCCCCAATCATAGTTGGTTAAAAAAATATTTTTAACATTCATGATTGTCTTTCAGAACAACTGCAGCACTTTAAACTACTACCAATACTGTTTCAAGGTATCTGTTTCATCAGCATTATCTTTTGTCACTAAAAACACTAAAAATTTTTTGTTGTTAAAACTTACCCTTGTGAATTTAATAATAAAATAATATCTCAATATTTCTTCATAATGTATTTCTTTGAAAGTACCTCAAATATTATGAAGAATTATAATCTTGCATTTTTAATAAGATATCTTGTTAAAATATATTCTTTTCCTTAGTCTATGTTATTATTGTGAAGGGAGATCTTACTAATATCTTCTGTGAATTTTAGGAGTATTTAATGGTGTGAACGGAAAGGATATATTTCAGATATGAATATGTAGCACTTGTTTTTAATATTTTACTGAGATTCCTATTTGACTTTCAGTTTTGTATCAAACAAAAATAATTTTGATTGGCTTATCTTGACCTATAAATTGCTACTGTTTGTCCAATCTTCTTTTTGTCAAAAACATCCATATTTTTGTGGTTTAAAAATATTTCCCTAGTTCACAATGTTAGAAATAGCTAATCATAACTTTTCGTTGTTTTTCCCAATGACTTGACTTCTGACATCAACTCACTATTAAGATTTGTAGGATTTATATGTACTTTTATGTATGACAATCATATGAATCATGTAATTTTATTTTCACATAATTTAGCATCATGTATATGCCAAATTGGCTTTCTTGGTGGCTCAGCGGTAAAGAATCTGCCTGCCAATGCAGGAGACATAAGAGATGTGAACTTGTCCTGGGTTGGAAAAATCCTCTGGAGAAGAACATGCAACCCACTCCAGTATTCATGCCTGGGAAATCGCATGGACAGAGGAGCCTAGTGGGCTGGGCTACAGTCCATGGGGTAGCAAAAGAGTCTGACATGAGTTAGCGACTAAACAACAACAGCAACATATGCCAGATAATCAGACTAAATTTTTTTAAAAGAAAGATTGTTATGGTAATTCTGGGGTTTTATTACAGTTACTTTAATATAAAACAGATGAGTACAGTAGATTCTCTAATATAATCCTTCTTTACATAGTTTTAGTGTTATGTTCGCTATAAGATTATTGACATATAATGTCTGAAAGTTAGAAAAATTATAGCACACTTATTTTCTTATGTTTCATATGTTATGTAACCCAGATATTTTCTGGGATCCCTCTAATCATTCAGCTGAAAAAGATGTGTGCTACGAAAACCAAAAACAGATTTTTTTTCTTTATAAAGCTGGACATATGTATCTATGACCATAAACTGTGGTTTTCTTCTCTGACTCTACTTGACATCTGTCAGTTATACCAAATGCCTGGATTAATTTTACCTGAAATTTTGGTGAATAAAATGTTAGACCCATTTGCTGAGAATCTGCTTCATGTCCTATGTCGAACTTTCACAACAGGGTAGCTACAATTATTCTTATTTTACAGATGACAAAACTGGGATTAGTAAAAATTAAGAAATTCAGCTATTCATAGTAAATGATAGGACTAGAATCTCAATCCAGATTTTTTCACCATATTAAATTTGACCGCCTGATCTTCCATGGATCTCATTATATCAATTGTATTAATATAAAGACAGCCATCAAGCTGTTGACTATCAAGATACAGAAAAAAAAATTATTACCATCTTTAGTGACCCTTAAGATTTTCAAAACTTTCTAACAATTTAAAAAGGTTCTTCAGCCTTCTCAGGTTTATATATTTCTTTTATAAATTATATTATTATAAAAGGATCTCTGTGTTAAGTAAACAGTTGACATATAGAGTGTTTGTGAGGTGGAGTGAGCCTTCTGAGACTTGTTCATCACATACCAACTGATAGTTTCCCCATGTCCTGCAGCACTATTGATAAACAGGATGATTTATTAAGAACTAAAAATTCAACAGAAAATAAAGAGCAATGCATCTGTCTCTTAAAGGAATTAACATATATCTTATGTTATTGGCTAAATTAATCAATTTGAATACATCTTATTTAAATCTACTCTGGATAATAATTACCATTGATTTTTTGAGCAAAAAATATATTGGCCAAATAAAAGTGTGCTGTTTTATCAAATATCAAATGTGTGGAATGAGACTTTAAATGTCTACTGACAAGAGACAGGCACATGGAGTTAATGGACTGTGGTCCCTATGATCCATCAGTTGTCACATAGCTGCTATCTAGTGATAAAATCAATGCAAGTGTTTTCAAATACACAGCACTGCTTCACTGAGGACTCTAACCTCAATATGTCATCACACAGGTATTTAAACATCAGGCAAGATGTAGAAAATCTTCAAGTGGTTTTGAACTTATAAAGCCTGACAAAAGATTTATATATTTTATAGATTTGTTTTCTTCCAGCTCAGTACACAATTTCAGAATATATCAATCTATCAACCATTCTTCTTCAAATGGTTGTGAATAAATTGTAACAGAAATTTTACTGCCTGTTACACTGACTAGTTAAACGAAAGCCCTAACTTAAAAGAAAATAGGAAAATGTATAACTTCCAGAGTGCAGAGATAAGCTTCCTATCCAGTATCTATTGTTAAGATATATGATTTTGAGTTTTAAAATTAAAGTCATCTTAAAACATTTCCCTTTAAATAATGTGGTTTTCTGCATCAATGCTCCCAAAAAGCAGTGATCTAAAGTTATAGATGGACCTAGAATGAACTTACATTGAAGTTCGATTTATATAGTGTAGAGAAATTTTAGTTCTAAAATAATCTACTTTGGTTCAATGTGCTAGGAATAAAGATTGTTGTATAAACCCCACACATGATTTCTAGTACAGTGAAGGTGACTGCTATTTGGAGAAACTGTTGGTTACGTGACCATAAATGGAAAGGAAATTTATTTACTTCTATGCTTTTGGGGTTAAGATATGATTTCATCAGAACTCATGGCTAGGACTAGAGAATTCTTTGTGACTAGCTCAAAATATATTCAAAAATCAAGGGAATATGAATGCACAGAATACACAATAGTAACATAACACATGATTAAATAATGTCATCCATTATTTTTCTTAACATTATATTTTCTATGTGCTTCCACATAGTATCTTAAACATGTCAACAATATTAGTATGTGTAGTGTTGGTGAGTTTGGGAGCACTTTAAGAAGGCTATTCTTGGCAAATCCATTCTTCTGAAAATGTCCCAGTTAATCATGCATTTTTTACAAACTTACTTTATTGTTTTTAAGGGGACTGCCCCTTAACCCAAGCAAATTATTAGCTGGAGAATATTGGTCTGCTATAAACTGAATGTTTGTGTTGCTCCCAAATTCAAATATTGAAAACTAATCTCCAGTGTGATGGTATCTGAAGGTGGGGCATTAGGAAGGTGATCAGATCATGATAGTGAAGGTGTCATGAATGGAATCAGTGCCCTTAAAAAAGAGATCCCAGAGAGCTCCCTTACCCCTTCTGCCACATGAGGCTACCTCAACAAGACAGCCGTTTATGAAACAGGATACAGGTCCTCACCAAAACTGAATCGATCAACAACTTGACTTTAGACTTTTATTTGGACTTTTAACCTCCAGAACTGTAAGATATAATGTTTGCTTTCTAAACCACCCAGTGTGATATTCTTATTATAGCAGTCTGAACAAATAAGACAGTATCCTGTTGCTTACGCCACCCATCAATTTACTTAAAAGCAAAATAGAATAGTAGTACTTCCTCCATTTTCACTTTAATCCCAAACATAAACTCATAATACCAGTAAAGGAAAATAAAAAAAAAGAGAAGAACAAAAATAAGTTAGCTGCATGTACAAATATAAGATATGATCATTCAAAACATAACCAAATTAATATTTAACTTTTAGTCACCTCATTAATTTAGGTAAACTTAGATCACCACTTTTCCCTTCAGAACACTTGCTCTGACTTTTTGTTACTTTCTCTCTCTTTTTTCCTGACACTCTGTCTGCCTTTCTCCTTCTGAATTTGCTTCTGTTTCCTGCTTACTTTACTCTTTATTTATCAGAAAATAAGACAATAAGAAATGATGTACTTCGAAATCTTCTCTCGAGGTTTCATTCTACAAGTCTACACCAAATTGTTATTGTTTGTATAGGTGTTTAGCTTTACTTATTTAGGTGTTTGGACAGAGACATAATTAGGAAATAGATATTCTGCAGTGAAAAGAGCAATGTAAAATATGTTTTACCTGGAAAAAAATGTTATCAATTACCTGGACAAGGAAATTTAATACTAAATTTATAATCTCTGAGTTATATTGCAAAAAACTAATTTGAGAGTTCTCAGAATTAACTTCTAAGCACAAAAAGTTAGATAAAAAGTTATAAATCATAAAAGTCAGCATTATTGGATCTCTAAGAAATTGCATTAAATCAAGGTTACATATATTAAACATAAAGCATACCCATAACTTATTTATTATAAACCATACATTTCTATTTGTTCACGTCACTAAAATATAGATGAGATGGTGAAATGAATTAGTTATGAATCACTGCCTGTTGAATGAATGCTAATGTTATAGTTATTGATTTTTCCACGATATTTTTTTCCTTCAATTTCTGGAGCAAAGACCCTTCAATTTCAGGTTAGTGTTACTATTATATTCTGTGAATATGTATTTGTATCATTGTGTGTTCTAGTCTATTAGATGCTTTATATACTCTGACCAACTTTAGCTCTGAAGACTTTTTTCCCTTTTTAAGTATACCTATCAGTTTAAAAAATAATGACTAGAAGATGTTAGTTTTCAAATATCCTGGTATACGAAAACTAACATCTGGACATTAAAAAATCTCAACAAGCTGAGAAGACAAGACCAAAGGGAAGGTAATCTAAAAATCACAAGAGGTTATTGATCTTGCCTTGGTGGTGATGCTGTTTTTGGCCACATAACTAATATCAGAGTAACTCTTCCACTTAAAGTTCTTGACAAACTATACATATCTTTCATATGAAGGCAATGGGAATCTATGAAGACATTGAAAATTTGGGGAGGGGGAGATGTAAAGTTGGAGGAAAGTGCAGAGTGATCATCTGAATGTTGAGATGATTACTGATTCAAAAAGAGAAAAGTGAAGTTGCTCAGTCGTGTCTGACTCTTTGCAACCCGATGAGCTGTAACCTGCCAAGGCTCCTCCATCCATGGGGTTTTCCAGCCAAGGATACTGTAGTGGGTTGCCATTTCCTTCTCCAGTGGATTTCCGACCCAAGGATTGAACCTGGGTCTCCTGCACTGCAGACAGACTCTACCATCTGAGCAACAGGGAAGCCCTCAAAAAGTGAAAGCGGTAACTATCAGTTCAGTTCAGTCGCTCAGTCCTGTCCGACTCTTTGCGACCCCATGAATCACAGCACGCCAGGTCTCCCTGTCCATCACCAACTCCTGGAGTTCACTCAAACTCATGTCCATCGAGTGGGTGATGCCATCCAACCATCTCATTCTCTGTCGTCCCCGTCTCCTCCCACCCCCAATCCCTCCCAGCATCAGACTCTTTTCCAGTGAGTCAACTCGTCGCGGTAACTATAGGTGGGGAAAATAAGCAGAGATTTCTGCATTCACATGGGACTTTGAGGAACCACCTGAAATGAAAACTTTGCAAATTTCCCAAGCTATTGATTGGGACTTTGAGGATCACAAGGAATGAAGCATCACTAGATTGTTGTTACTTAGTCACTAAGTCGTGACCCACTCTTTGCGTCCCATGGACTATAGCCCGCCTCTGTCCATGGGATTTCCCAGGCAGATTGGTTGTGGTGGTTTAGTCGCTAAGTCTTGTCCTACTCTTGCGACCTCGTGGACTGTAGCCTGCCAGGCTCCTCTATCCATGGGATTCTCCAGGCAACAATAATGGAGTGGGTTGCCATTTCCTTCTCCCACACAGATTACTCAGCCACAAAAGACTGAAGCCTGACATGAAAATCAATATGGGAAAGGACAGAAGAGACAACAAAAACTATCAGCAGTAATTACACGGGAGAAGCAAATAGGAATTATTAAAAAACTAATAACTTTTGAGTGTAGTAGATTGAACAGTAAGTAAGAGATAATACATTGAAAATAGTTTTAAAATAATTAGACTTAAAAACAGGCAATTGTATGGAAAATACAAAATGAAAAACCTGACCAGAATATAAATACTGTTGCACAAGAGAAGAGTTAGGGTATGCTAGAATCAATCTTTTGGAGCAGTGCATGGCAACCCACTCCAGTAGGTTTGCCTGGAGAATCACATGGATGGAGGAGCTTGGTGGGCTATATAGTCCATGAGGCAGCAAAGAGTTGCACATGACTGAATGACTAAGCAGCAGCAGCAGCAACAGTCTTTGGAGAAACAGAGAGACATTTTGAAAATGGGTAATAGAAATCAAGACATACATTAAACAGGATGCACATATACGTGCAAAGAATGCCACATTGAGGTCAATAAAAGAAATTCTGCTGAAAACTAAAATATAAATAGGTTTAAGTCTTCAAAATTCATCTTTAACATTTGTCCAATCTAATTTTTTTCCTTTGATTTTTCATTGCTGCCTTCTTTTATATTGGCTTTTTCATTACTGAAAATTTATTTTAGGGTTTTATTTTTGCACTTTTTAAGAATTTTTACAATTCACATTCCTGCTTTATTACAGAATTTTATGTGCTAATTTTATACCATTTTACATGTAAAATAGAAGTCTAGAGTATTTCCATGGACCCTAGTCTATTAACCTTATTACTGTTGACTTTTATTTAACTCCTTTATGAAGAATCCATGTTATCATATAGTTGCTTTTATGGCAAGTCCAAAGTCCAAAGTTAATACCTCTCTGCTGCTGCTGTTAAGTCACTTCAGTCGTGTCCAACTCTGTGTGACCCCATAGACGGAAGCCCACCGGGCTCCCCCATCCCTGGGATTCTCCAGGCAAGAACACTGGAGTGGGTTGCCATTTCCTTCTCCAATGTGTGAAAGTGAAAAGTGAAAGTGAAGTCGCTCAGTCGTGTCCGACCCTTAGCGACCCCACGGACTGCAGCCTACCAGGCTCCTCCATCCATGGGATTTTCTAGGCAAGAGTACTGGAGTGGCTTGCCATTGCCTTCTCCGTAATACCTCTCTAGTCTATAATAATTAAGTAACTCCCTAATGGAGAATAACAGATATATATTCTAAGAAGAAAGGAGTCTGTTACTACAGGATATTTGGCTAATTTGAAAATGGAAAAAAAAAAATTAAGAGAAAACTCTGAATAGATTTTTATTATTTTTGATAGGGAGTTGCTTTTATGTTAAAAAATTTCAAAATAGAAAAAAACAGACTTTATGATATATCTGCTACTTCTCATCCTCTTTATTCTTTCATGTTCATTTCTATGCTGAAATCTTTTTTATGTTCACTCATTATGTTCATCTTTTTCAAGAGCCAAATAACTTTTTCTTTAAATTCCTGACATATGGCTTTCAGGTCATATAGTCTATATCACTACTAGTTAACTCTGCTTTTTTGCAAATGCAGTTCTAAACATATGTAAATTATTAGGTTTAACTATTTTCTAGTACAACTTTATAAAAACAAGTGACTAGTTTCTGGGCCATAATTTGCTGAACCCAATCTTTTACATTACATACTGAGCATATTTGTCATCGATGTTTTCACGTTTGTATCTGCTAATGATGATGTCCATCTCATATCTGGATCTATTTCTATTGACAGTTATTCTTTTCCTGCTTGCATCAAATATTTCTTCTTTACATGTCACATGTACTTTTTCTTTTCTAAAAAAAAAAAATTATGTTGGTTCTTGTAGATACTATGTTATAGAAAGTTGAGATTTTCTTAACCTTAAAGAATGCTGATTTTTGTTGTAGAAGGTGGGTGAGTTTCCGGCAAATTAACTTGATCCTCTTGAGGCTCATATTTAAGCTTTGTTAGTGAGAGTGTACAGGCTTCCCTGGTAGCTCAGATGTAAAGGATCAGCCTGCAATACAGAAGATATGGTTTCGATCCCTGGGTTGGGAAGATCCCCGGGAGAAGGGCCCTTTCTTGCCTGGAGAATCCCCATGGACAGAGGAGCCCGGTGGGCTACAGTCTATGGGGTCACAAAGAGTCAGATATGACTGAGCAACTAAGCATAGCACAGTAAGAATACACAGATCCCTTATAGGGCTAGGGTCTGCTATTGCTTATAAAGTCCTTTTCGGGACCTGAATTGACTGGCCTGTTAGGTTTGCTTTTTCCACTGTGGCTTATGAACATCTGTCTTTCAGTACAGTGTTACCGGCAGTAATTCAGTATTAAAAAAAAAAAAAAGTTAAGATTTTGGCATCCAGTCCCATCACCCCATGGCAAATTGGCAAATAGAAGAGGAAAAGTGGAAGCAGTGACAGATTTTATTTTATTGGGCTCCAAAATAACTGCAGACAGTGACTGCAGTCATGAAATTAAAAGATGCTTTCTCTTTGGAAGAAAAACTATGACAAACCTAGACAGCCTATGAAAAAGCAGAGACTTTACTTTGCCAACAAAGGTCCATATAGTCAAAGCTAAGGTTTTTCCAGTAGTCATGTACGGATGAGAGAGTTAGACAATAAAGAGGATTGAGTGCCAAAGAGTTGATGCTTTCAAATTTTGGTGTTGAAGAATGTTGAGGAGTCCTTTGGACTGTAAGGAGATCATACCAGTCAATCCTAAAAGAAATCAGTCCTGAATATTCATTTGGAAGAATTGATGCTGAAGCTGAAGTTCCAATACTTTGGCCACATGAATCAAAGAACTGACTCATTGGAAAAGACCCTGATGCTGGGAAAGATTGAAAGCAAAAGTAGAAAGGGGCGGCAGAGGATGAGATGGTTAGATGCCACCGCTGATTCAATGGATATAAATTTGAGCAAACTCCGGGAGACAGTGGAGGACAAAAGAACCTGGCTGCTGTAGTTCATGGGGTCTCAAACAGTCACACATGACTTAGTGACTGAACAAGAACAACCACACACTCTATAGAAAGTCCAGATACCCAATTACTGCTCTGTGCCAAGTCTTACAGAATCTCGCCCTGTGCACCCAGGACTGAGTATTCATCCAGTACTTTTTAGTTTCTTCTTTTTTAAAAATAATAGTGGTGGTGATGGTTTAGTTGCTTAGTCATATCTGACTCTTGGACCCCATTGACTGTAGCCTGCCAGGCTCCTCTGTCCATGGAGATTCTCCAGGCAAGGATACTGGAGAGGATTGCCATTTCCTTCTCCAAATTTATTTCTTATTATTATTATTAAAGATAATAAGGTGTTAATTAAAAGCTTTTTTTGTTCATCCACAGGCAGTTAAAATTTATATTTAAAACTGAGCCCACTACAGAAAGGGAACATAGAGAACGTAGACGCGGTGCATGCACCATTGATGAAAAGACTGAGACACACCAGGTCTGGGGAGGGGCAAGCCCAGGACCCTAGGCTGTCTCCTCTTATGAGGCCAGGAGAAGTGTTGGGGGTGGGAAGCCAGGCATCCCCCCTCATCCCCTGGCACTGCCCAGGGCACAGGCTGCTCCAGGCGGCGTGGTGCCCTCAGGAAGGCCCTCAGTTGTGTGTGTCCATTCTGCATACTGAAAGCACTTCCTGCTCACTCTGCTCCCCACTTCCACCACGAGCTGCTGAGGTTGAACCCCACAGCCACTTTCTGAGCTTTGTCTATGTGTTGAAGAAACTTTGCAAAAGAGGTGGCTGCCCAGTGAACCATCATTTCCAACCATTTCTGTAGAAGATAAAATGATATGTCTCAATATTTCCATCCTTCCTAAACTAAGATCAGTTTGCTCCTGGTATTACTATATATTAAACACATTATTTGAGCTAAGCTATTTAAGGTTCTCATACATAAAATAGCTTATTATAGAAGAGCCTCATAAGGTTGATGCAAGAATTATATTAGATAATTCATGTCGTTAAGTCCCTAGTACTTACAAGTGACAAAAATAAAGAACACTAACCATTATTATTTGCATTGTTTATTGTTATGTTGTTATTTTTATTATGTTTTTACTGTTATTTTTGTTTTATCTCTGACATAGGAAAAATATAGTGCTATATTGACTTAGGAATGTCTTAGAACCTATTCGGCATGTAGGTGAGTGGAGGTGGGGAACCGTGGCTACAAAAGACTTTCCAATGGTGTCTGTCCTTGAATAGCATGCTATTTCAATTCATACTGAAGATGGGGAATTTCATTAATGTCACAAAAATACCATGTTCCCTTTTGTTTTAACTTCCTATTAGTCTACTATGTTTAACTTTGGAAAGTTTTATTTATTTATAAATTATAAGTTTATAGCTTCTCCTCTTTAACTCAAAATGACTATATAAGTATGATTAAATTTTATGTTTCAGAAGACATAATCATTCTTTTTTTCCATCAAATTTATTGATCTACAGTGAACGGAAAGCGACCCCATGTTATCCTTCTCTTTGTGATATTTTCCAATCAGATGAAAACTATATTGAGTAACCTTCTATACTTATAAGATCTTCAAACCCTTACCAAGTGTAAATGGCTAATTAATTCCATAAAACATCACAATGTGTTTTACAACCAAAGAAACTTGCCATTACCAACTGCAACACTGAATAAAAATCATGAGGGCAATATAGAATAATTCACATAGCCAAGAAGCACCTCAGTCAAAGTACATGTAAATGAGCTTGTATATTTACAAGCATATTTGCTCACACAAATAAAAACTTTTACTTAGCTGGACAGTTTAATTGAAGTCTATATCCCAAAGTTCAAATCCATTCTCTCATTAATATAAATTCTAAATAATCCAGTAAACTTGTTCTGAGAGTTTTGAGATATTCTACTGTACTCTAATTTGAATAAAAATACTTCACTTAAAACCAAGCAAAAGAATATGATAGATTAATTGATTTTATACTAAAAATAAATAACTCTCAAGCTGGAATATCATTCTGGGATAAATGAATGTTACTTCAGTTTCATAGATATTTAGGACTCAAATCTTCAATATAAATTCAGATCTGATGCATATGAACTGAATTTATTAGACAATTCTGTTTTCATTCAGGTATATAGTTTAGTGAAAACATCTACGCATGTATTTTTACAGTATCAATATGGTTCAGTTAGTTATTTATGGAGTGTCTCTTTCTTATTTTATATATATAATATACATATTCATATATATGCATATTCATATCCATAGTATGCATATTATATTCATATAATAAATATAATAGATAACATATATCATGATTATATATCTATATTTACTTTATAAATTATATAATATACATATATATTAGATACATAAGTAAATACACTTAATTGATACATTAATGTCTATCATATATATAGAGACAGAAAGAGTTTAATAGACACTGTTTACAGTAAAGACAGTGAAAACAATATTTTCATAGTCACAGCAGTTAGATTGTTAATGTCTAATAGATACTTCTTCTTAACTTAGTGATTTTTATACATTAATAATTTAACCTAAAATGCATTTCATTTGGATAATATTAATTACTACTATTGCTTTAAGAAATAGTTGGAGAATCAATGTAAGAACTTGAAGAGGTATCAATAATTCCTCCTAAAAGGGAACTAAAGCCAATTATTTTTATCAGCAAGAATCAATACTGCATTCAAGTTCTAGATTGTTTTCATGCTCTATAAACCCTGAACGTATCATAGTAGACAGGATTGATACTACTAATACTCATGGATATAGTTTCTGATTACAAATATAAAATGCCTGTTATCTAGAATAATTATGATTCAAATATTAAGAAGAATGCATATATGACATCATGTGACATGAGAAATAAAACAATTTTACTATTCTGTCACTTTTTTCTTTTTTTATTTCCATTTTTAATTTTCATTTTTTTTTTTATTGAACAATGAACTACTCAGTATTCTCTTTTCAGTATGTGGAAGTTTTTTCCTGTTTTGAGGGCATTAATTCAGATGTTCATTCTGTTTTTTCTCTTAAAGATTTTTTAAATTCAGACTTTATTT
This sequence comes from Moschus berezovskii, assembly GCF_049115385.1. Lineage (NCBI taxonomy): Eukaryota > Metazoa > Chordata > Mammalia > Artiodactyla > Moschidae > Moschus > Moschus berezovskii. The sequence continues at coordinate 75,475,107 of NC_142476.1, forward strand.
CTAAGAGAAGCTTTAGTTTAAGAGAAAAATTGAACAGATCATACAGAGTTCTCATTTAATCCCTCCCTCTTCACACAGTTTCCCTTATTAATTGTTGCTCAATCACTCAGTCATGTCCAACTTTTTGTGACCCCATAAACTGCAGCACGCCAGGCTTCCCTATACTTTACCAGCTCCCAGAGTTTGCTCAAACTCATGTTCATTGAGTAAGGTATGCCATCCACAAATCTCATCCTCTGTCGACCCTTTCTCCTCTCTTTTCCAGTGAGTCAGCTCTTTGAATCAGGTAGTCAAAGCATTGTACCTTCAGCTTCAGCATCAGTCCTTACAATAAATATTCAGGGTTGAAATCCTTTAGGATTGGCTGGTTTGATCTCCTTGCTGTCCAAGTGACTCTCAAGAGTCTTCTCCAACACCACAGTTCAAAATCATCAGTTCTTCAGTGTTCAGTTGTATTTATAGTCCAACTGTCACATCCATACATGACTACTGGAAAAACCATGCCTTTGACTTGATGGACCTTTGACAGCAAAGTAATGTCTCTGCTTTTTAATATGCTGTCTAGGTTTGCCATTGGCTTTCTTCCAAGGAGCAAGTGTCTTTTAAATTCATGGTTGCAGTCACTGTCCACAGTGATTTTGGAGCCCAAGAAAATATAATCTTTCACTGTTTCCACTGTTTGTCATCTATTTGCCATGAAGTGATGGGACTGGATGCCATGATCTTAGTTTTTTGAATGCTGAGTTTTAAGCCAATGTTTTCGCTCAACTTTCACCTTCTTCAAGAGGCTCTTTAGTTCCTCCTTGCTTTCTGCTGTAAGGATGGTGTCATCTGCAGATCTGAGGTTATTAATATTTCTTCTGGAAATCTTGACTCCAGCTTGTTCTTCATCCAGCCTAGCATTTCGCATGATGTTCTCTGCATACAAGTTAAATAAGCAGGGTGACAATATACAGCTTTGATGGATGCTTTTCCCAATTTTGAAGTAGTCTATTTATCCATGCCCAGTTCCAACTGTTGCTTCTTGACCTGTATAAAGGTTTCTCAGGAGGCAGATAAGGTGATCTGGTATTCCTATCTCTTTAAGAATTTTCCAGTTTGTTGTGATCCACAGTCAAAGGATTTAGCACAGTCAATGAAGCAGAAATAGATGTGTTTCTAGAATTCTCTTGATTTTTATATGATCCAGCTGATGTTGGCAATTTGATCTCTTGTGTCTCTGCCTTTTCTAAAACCAGTTTGTACATTTGAAAGTTCTCAGTTCACATACTGTTGAAGGCTAGCTTGAAGGATTTTGAGCATTATCTTGCTAGCATTTGAAGTGAGTTCAAATGTGCGGTAGTTTAAACGTTCTTTTGCATTGCCCTTCTTTGGGATTGGAATGAAAACTGACATTTTCTAGTCCTGTGGCCACTACTGTGTTTTCCAAATTTGCTGACATATTAATGTGGTATACTGGTACAACCGCAATACATTGTTATTAGCCAAAGTCTCTAGTCTATAATTTTCAGGAGAAAGGAGCAGTGATCCCACAAGAGGCTGACCCAGACTTGCCTGTGAGTGTCCAGGAGTCTCCGGCGGAGGCGTGGGTTGGCAGTGGCCTACTGCAGGGTTAGGAGCACTGAGGGCTGCAGTGCCTGCACTGCAACCTTTTGAAGGAGATTGCCATTATCATCATTACATACCACAGTTTGGTCTCAGATCAAACAACAGGGAGAGAACACAGAAAACTGAATTGATAGTTACTGAGCATGGCACCCCCATCAGAATCAAGACTCAGTTTCCAACACAGTCTCTCCCATCAAGAAGCCTCCATAAGCCCCTTCTCCTTATCCATCAGAGAGCAGACAGAGTGAAAATCACAATCGCAGAAAACTAACCAAACTGAACACATGGACCACACCCTTTTCTAACTCAATGAAATGATGAGCCATGCCATATAGGGCCACCCAAGACGGATGGGTCATGGTGGAGAGTTTTGACAAAACGTGGTCCACTGGAGAAGGGAATGGCAAACCACTTCAGTATTCTTGCCTTGAGAACCCCATGAATTGTATGAAAAGGCAAAAAAGATATAAAACTGAAAGATGAACTCCCCAGGTCAGTAGATGACCAATATGCTACTAGAAAAGATGGAGAAATAACTCCAGAAACAATGAAGAGATGGAGCCAAAGCAAACCAATATCCAGTTGAGGATGTGACTCGTGATGGAAGTAAAGTCTGATGCTGTAAAGAACAATACTGCATGGGAACCTGGAATGTTAGGTCCATGAATCAAGGTAAATTGGAAGTGGTCAAACAGGAGATGGCAAGAGTGAACATCGACATTATAGGAATCAGTGAACTAAAATTGACTGGAATGGGTGAATTTAATTCAGATTACCATTATATCTACTACTGTGGGCAAAATCCCGTATAAGAAATGAAGTAGCTCTCATAGTCAACAAAAGAGTCTGAAATGCAGTACTTGGGTACAATCTCAAAAATTACAGAAAGATCTCTGCTCGTTTCCAAGGCAAACTATTCAATATCACAGTAATCCAAGTCTATGCCCCAAACAGTAATGCTGAAGAAGCTGAATTTGAATGGTACTATGAAAATCTATTAGACCTTCTAGAACTAACACCTAAAAAAGATGTCCTTTTCATCATAGGGGACTGGAATGCAAAAGAAGGAAGTCAAGAGATATGTAGAGTAACAAACAGGCAAGTTTGGCCTTGGAGTACAGAATGAAGCAGAGCAAAGGCTAACAGGGTTTTCCCAAGAGAACACACTGGTTATAGAAAACACGCTCTTCCAACAACACAAGAGAAAACTCTACACATGGTCATCACCAGATGATAAATACAGAAATCAGATTGATTATATTCTTTGCAGCCAAAGATGGAAAATCTCTATACAGCTAGCAAAAACAAGACTGGGAGCTGACCATGACTCAGATCATGAACCCCTTATTGCCAAATCCAGACTTAAATTGAAGAAGTAGAGAAAACCACTAGACCATTCAGGTATTACTTAAATCAAATTCCTTATGGTTATACAGTGGAAGTGACAAATAGATTCAAGGGACTAGATTTGATAAACAGAATGCCTGAAGAACTATGGATGGAAGTTCATGACATTGACCAGGAGGTAGTGATCAAGACCACTCTAAATAAAAATAAATGCAAAAGGCAAAATGACTGTCTAAGGAGGCCTTCCAAATAGCTGAGAAAAGAAGAGAAGCTAAAGGTGAAGCAGAAAAGGAAAGATATACCCATCTGAATGCAGATTTCCAAAGAATAGTAAGGAGAGATAAGAAAGTCTTCATAAGTGTTCAATGCAAAGAAATAGAGGAAACCATAGAATGGAAAAGACTAGAGATCTCTTCCAGAAAATTAGAGATACAGGGGAATATTTCATGCAAAGATGGGCACAAAAAAGGACAGAAACGGTATGGACCTAACAAAAGATGAATATATTAGGAAGAGGTTACAAGAATATAAAGAAAAAGTATGCAAAAAACGATCTTAATGACCCAGATAACCATGATTTTGATCACTCACCTAGAACCATATATCCTGGAATGTGATGTCAAGTGGGCCTTAGGAAGTATAACTATGAACAAAGCTAGTGGAGGTAATGAAATCCAGTTGTGCTATTTCAAATCCTAAAAGATGATGCTGTGAAAGTGCTGCACTCAATATGCCTGCAAATTTGGAACACTCACAGTGGCCACAGGAAACGTTCAGTTTCCATTCCAATCCCTAAGAAAGGCAATGCCAAATAATATTCAAACTACCACACAATTACACTCATCTCACACACTAGCAAAGTAATGCTCAAAATTCTCCAAGCCAGGCTTCAACAGTACATGAACTGTGAAATTCCAGATGTTCAAGCTGGATTTATAAAAGGCAAAGGAACCAGAGATCAAATTGCCAATATCCATTGGATCACCAAAAAATCAAATGGGTTCCAGAAGTACATATACTTCTGCTTTACTGACTACAACAAAACCTGTGACTGGGTAAATCACCACAAACTATGGAATATTCTTCAAGTGATGGGAATACCAGAACACCTTACTTGCCTTCAGAAAAATCTGTATGCAGGTCAAGAAAGCAATAGTTCGAACTGGATATGGAACAACACACTGGTTCCAAATTGGAAAAGGAGTATGTCAAGATCACCCTGTATATTATCATCCTGCTTATTTATCTTATGTGCAGAGTATATCATGTGAAATGCTGGGCTAGATGAAGAACAAACGGGAATCAAGATTGCAGGGAGAAATATCAGTAACCTCAGATATGCAGGTGACACCAAACTTATGGCAGAAAGCAAAGAAGAACTAAAGAGCCTCTTGATGAAAGTGAAAAAGGAGAGTGAAAATTGGCTTAAAACTCAACATTCATAAAACTAAGATCATGGCATCTGGCTCCATCATTTCATGGTATATAGGTGGGAAATAATGGAAACAGTGAGAGACTTTATTTTCTTTTAGCTAAAAAATCACTGCAGATGGTGACTGCAGCCATGAAAGTAAAAGACACTTGCTCTTTGGAAGAAAACCTATGACCAACGTAGACAGCAGAGACATTACTTTGCCAACAATGTCCATCTAGTCAAAACTATGGTTTTTCCAGTAGTCATACATGGACGTGAGAGTTGGACTATGAAGAAAGCTGAGTGACCAAGAATTCATGCTTCTGAACTGTGATGTTGGAGAATACTCTAGAGAATCTCTTAGACCAAAAGGAGGTCAAACCAGTCAATCCTAAAGGAAGTCAGTCCTTCATAGTGGTTGGAAGGACTGATGCTGAAGCTGAAACTCCAATATTTTGGCTACCTGATGCAAAGAACTGACTCCTCTGAAAAGACTACGATGCTGGGAAAGACTGAAGGCAGGAGGAGAAGGGGACGACAGAGGATGAGATGGTTAGATGGCATCACTGACTCAAAGGATTTGTGTTTGAGCAAACTCTGGGAATTCGTGATCAACAGGGAAGTCTGGAGTGCTGTGGTCCATGGGGTTGCAAAGAGTCAGACACGACTGAGTGACTGAAATAAACTGATAGTATATCTGAAGGGTCACTCATTTTATTGTATATTTTATTGGTTTTGACAAATTTATAATGGCATATATGGATATTACAATAACATGCAGAATAAGTTCACTACCCTTAAAATCTCTTTTGTACCACCTATTTATCCCTTTCTTCTATCCATTTCCGCACATGACTAATGATCTTTATACTGTTTCCACAATTTTATCTTTTCCAGAATATCATATAATTGGAATCATTTGGTATACAGACTTCTCAGACTGGCTTCTTTTACTTAGTAATATGCATTTAAGTTTCTTCCATTTCTTTTCATGGCTTAGGATTTCACTGTTTCATATCACATTATGATATTCCATTGCATGGATGTACTATGGTTTGTTTATCCATTCCAAGGGTATCATGGTTGCTTGCAAGTTTTGGAAGCTATGAATAAAACTTCTATAAGCATCTATGTGAAAGATTTTGTGTGGACATAAGTTTTAAACTCTTTTGACTAAATACCAAGGAGTGTAATTTCTGGATTATATGGGAAGAATACATCTAGTTTTATAAGAAATGACGAAGCTATCTTCCACAGCGTCTATACCACTTTGCATTCCTGCCTGCAGTCAATGAGAGTTCCAGTTTCTCCACATTCCCACCAGTGTTCGCTGTTCTAAGTGCTTTAGTATAGTCATTCTAACAGGTGTATAGTGATTTTTCAGCTTTTTATTGTTGTTTTAATATACCATTATCTAACAATATAATATTCATCATATATTTAAAAGCGTACTCTTGTATCACCATCATTCTAGAATTTAATGATATAGAACTCCCCAGAATCTTCATTTTGGTGGGAAGTGAGAGATCAAGAAACAAAAAAAAATAATATAATGTGACGCTATATATTCTAACATATCTAATAACTAAGACTTTGTAACATGTGAAATAATCTAACTAATGACAAGCACAATCAAGCAATTAAAACCGGGATGAGGAAAACAAATAAATCTGTGGAGGATTCTCTATAGTTCAAAAGAGAGGGAATGTGATGGTGGTCTGGGCTAGGGTATCAGATGCAGAGCTGTTAAATGTTCATAATTTGAAAACTTGACTAGATATGTGGTATGAGAAAGACAAATCAAGAGTTAATCCTAGATACTTGTGTGTATGGTGCTGCTATATACTGACATAGGAAAGACAAGATAAACTAAATGGGATTAGGAAAAGTTGAAAACAAGTTTCTTCTGCAGTATGTTAAGGTTCTGTAACGACTAAACATTGAGCATAGTCAGGCAGTTCAGTCGATCAGTCGTGCCCGACTCTTTGCGACCCCATGAATCACAGCATGCCAGGCCTCCCTGTCCATCACCAACTCCCGGAGATCACTCAAACTCACCTCTATCGAGGCGGTGATGCCATCTAGCCATCTCATTCTCTGTCGTCCCCTTCTCCTCCCGCCCTCAATCCCTCCCAGCATCAGAGTCTTTTCCAGTGACTCAACTTGTCGCATGAGGTGGCCAAAGGATTGGAGTTTCAGCTTCAGCATCAGTCCTTCCAATGAACACCCAGGATTGATCTCCTTTAGAATGGACTGGTTGGATCTCCTTGTAGTCCAAGGGACTCTCAAGAGTCTTCTCCAACACCACAGTTCAAAAGCATCAATTCTTTGGCGATCAGATTTCTTCACAGTCCAACTCTCACACCCATACATGACCACTGAAAAAACCATAGCTGTGACTAGACGGACCATTGTTGGCAAAGTAATGTCTCTGCTTTTTAATATGCTATCTAGGTTGGTCATAACTTTCCTTCCAAGGAGTAAGCTTTTTTAAATTTCATGGCTGCAATCAGCATCGGCAGTGATTTTGGAGCCCAAAAAATAAAGTCTGACGCTGTTTCCACTAATTCTCCATCTATTTCCCATGAAGTGATGGGACTAGATGCCATGATCTTATTTTTCTGAATGTTGAGCTTCAAGCCAACTTTTTCACTCTCCTCTTTCACTTTCATCAAGAGGCTTTTTAGTTCCTTTCACTTTCTGCCATAAGAGTGGTGTCATCTTCATAGCTGAGGTTATTGATATTTCTCCTGGCAATCTTGATTCCAGCTTGTGCTTCTTCCAGCCCAGCGTTCCTCATGATGTACTCTGCATATAAGCTAAATAAGCAGGGTGACAATATACAACCTTGACATACTCCTTTTCCTATTTGGAACCAGTATGTTGTTCCATGTCCAGTTCTAACTCTTGCTTCCTGAGCTGCATACAGGTTTCTCAAGAGGCAGGTCAGGTGGTCTGGTATTCCCATCTCTCTCAGAATTTTCCACAGGTTGTTGTGATCCACACAGTCAAAGGCTTTGGCATAGTCAATAAAGCAGAAATAGATATTTTTCTGGAATTCCCTTGCTTTTTGGATGATCCAGCGGATGTTGGCAATTTGATCTCTGGTGCCTCTGTCTTTTCTAATACCAGCTTGAACATCTGGAAGTTCACGGTTCACATATTGCTGAAGCCTGGCTTGGAGAATTTTGAGCATGACTTTACTAGCGTGTGAGATGAGGGCAACTGGGAGGTAGTTTGAGCATTCTTTGGCATTGCCTTTCTTTGGGATTGGAATGAAGACTGACCTTTTCCAGTACTGTGGCCACTGCTGAGTTTTCCAAATTTGCTGGCATATTGAGTGCAGCACTTTCACAGCATCATCTTTCAGGATTTGAAATAGCTCAACTGGAATTCCATCACCTCCACTAGCTTTGTTCATAATGATGCTTCGAAGGCCCACTTACCTCACATTCCAAGATGTCTGGCTCTAGGTGAGTGATCACACCATCGTGATTATCTGGGTCATGAAGCTTTTTTTTGTACAGTTCTTCTGTGTATTCTTGCCACCTCTTCTTAATATCTTCTGCTTCTGTTAGGTCCATTCCATTTCTGTCCTTTATCAAGCCCATCTTTGCATGAAATGTTCCCTTGCTATCTCTAATTTTCTTGAAGAGATCTCTTGTTTTTCCTATTCTGTTGTTTTCCTCTATTTCTTTGCATTGATCGCTGAGGAAGGCTTTCTTATCTCTCCTTGCTGTTCTTTGGAACTCTGCATTCAGATGCTTATATCTTTCCTTTTCTCTTTTGCTTTTTGCTTCTCTTCTTTTCACAGCTATTTGTAAGGCCTCCTCAGACAGCCATTTTGCTTTTTGCATTTTTTTTCCATGGGGATGGTCTTGGTCCCTGTCTCCTGTACAATGTCACGAAGCTCTGTCCAAAGTTCATCAGGCATTCTATCAGATCTAGTCCCTTAAATCTATTTCTCAATTCCACTGTATAATCATAAGGGATTTGATTTAGGTCATATCTGAATGGTCTAATTAGGTCTGAATGGTAGTGGTTTTCCCTACTTTCTTCAATAAGTCTGAATTTGGCAATAAGGAGTTCTGATCTGAGCCACAGTCAGCTCCTGGTCTTGTTTTGTATAGAGCTTCTCCATCTTTGGCTGCAAAGAATATAATCAATCTGATTTCAGTGTTGACCATCTGGTGATGTCCATGTGTAGAGTCTTCTCTTGTGTTATTGGAAGAGGGTGTTTGCTATGACCAGAGCATTGTCTTGGCAAAACTTTATTAGCCTTTGCCCTGCTTTGTTCCGTGCTCCACGGCCAAATTTGCCTGTTACTCCAGGTGTTTCTTGACTTCCTACTTTTGCATTCCAGTCCCTTATAATGAAAAGGACATCTTTTTTGGGTGCTAATTCCAAAAGGTCTTGTAGGTCTTCATAGAACCTTTCAACTTAGGCTTCTTTGGCATTAATGGTTGGGGCGTAGGCTTGGATTACTGTAATATTGAATGGTTTGCCTTGGAAACGAACAGAGATCATTCTGTTGTTTTTGAGATTGCATCCAAGTACTGCATTTTGCATTCTTTTGTTGACCATGATGGCTACTCCATTTCTTCTAAGGGATTCCTGCCCACAGTAGTAGATATAATGGTCATCTGAGTTAAATTCACCCGTTCCAGTCCATTTTAGTTCACTGATTCCTAGAATATCTACATTCACTCTTGCCATCTCCTGTTTGGCCACTTCCGATTTGCCTTGATTCACGGACCTAACATTCCAGGTTCCTACACAATATTGCTCTTTATGGACCTTGCTTCTATCACCAGTCACATCCACAACTGGGTAATGTTTTCGCTTTGGCGCCATCCCTTCATTCTTTCTGGAGCTATTTCTCCACTGATCTCCAGTAGCATACTGGGTACCTACTGATCTGGCGAATTCCTCATTCACTATCCTATCATTTTGCCTTTTCATACTGTTCATGGGGTTCTCAAGGCAAGTATACTAAAGTGGATTGCCATTCCCTTCTCCAGTGGACCACATTCTGTCAGACCTCTCCACCATGACCCGCCCGTCTTGGGTGGCTCCACCATGGCAGGGCTTAGTTTCATTGAGTTAGACAAGGCTGTGGTCCGTGTGATCAGATCCACTAGTCTTCTGTGATTATGATTTCAATGTGTCTGCCCTCTGATGCCCTCTCGCAATACCTACCGTCTTATTTGGGTTTCTCTTACCTTGGTCGTGGGGTATCTCTTCACGGCTGCTCCAGCAAAGCGCAGCCGCTGTACCTTACCTTGGACAAGGGGTATCTTCTCATGGCCGCCCCTCCTGATCTTGAATGTGGAGTAGCTCCTCTTGGCCCTCCTGTGCTGGCACAGCCACCTCCACTTGCATAAAGTCCCAAAAACTACTCATAAATTTAATCATTATTTCTTATACAGTCAAACACTGTTATTGGAATTATAAGACTAGAACACAATTTTACTACAGACATTCAAATTATTTCACTCCTTGGGAGGAACAGAGGGATAAAGGAATTTAAAACTGTGTCCCTGTCTTCTTATTCACATTCCTTGCCAAGAACAGCTTAATACCCAGATGCTTCAGAAGAAAAGAAAAAAGAAAAGAAAACCCCTCCAGCATATGAGACCTGAAAATGCAGTAACACATTTTCATCTTTGCATTTGAAACTATTTTTCTTATAAAGGCTCATTCACACTGTTTAAACACAGATGTCTCTTCAGTTAAAGCTTTCCCTGAACCATATTTAGCATAGTTATATATTTTCAGCCCAAATTTAATTCCTCTCCTTCTCTGATTTACATGTTAACAAGCTCTTTCTGGCAGTTGCTTTTAGAGAATAGATTGGAGTTCCAAGAGTGAATGGACTCACCCTGGAGGCTGTTAGAGTGGCTGAGAGGTAAATACCAGAAAATGGTTCAATTTAATGACAATACTGCAGAGGTGGGAGATTCAGTACAGTTGGTGACCATCTGGATGTAGGTGGTAAAGACAGGAAGTAATACAAGATGGCTTCTGGATTTCTGACTTTGAGAAACTGGATAGATGGGAAAAGCCTTTATAGACACATTAAAGAATTTCTACAATGTTGAAACTGTCACTATATTGTTTGGCATTTGACACTGAAATGTGATTGGTTTAAAAAATATTTTTCACAGGCTATTTCTTTTTCTTTAATTTATATAAACATAATTTGCAAAGAGAAAATAACATATTTCATGGGTGTCTATATTATTTACTTGTTGTTCTTGGGTTTCTTAAGGAAAAGCTTTCTGTTAGGAGATTATAAAAATATATAATCATGTGCCATTTTAATAATTTTAATTTCTTATTTTTATTTTTCAGTTCAGTTCAGTTGCTCAGTTGTGTCCAAATCTTTGCGACCCTGTGATCCAGAGCAAGCCAGGCCTCCCTGTCCATCACCAACTCCCAGAGTCCACCCAATCCCTTGTCCATTGTGATGCCATCCAACCATCTCATCCTCTGTCGTCCCCTTCTCCTCCTGCCCTCAATCTTTTCCAGCATCAGGGTCTTTTCCAATGAGTCAGCTCTTTGCATCAGGTGGCCAAAGTATTGGCATTTCAGCTTCAACATCAGTCCTTCCAATGAACACCCAGGACTGATCTCCTTTAGGATGGACTGGTTTGATCTCCTTGCAGTCCAAGGGGCTCTCAAGGATCTTCTCCAACACCACAGTTCAAAAGCATCAATTCTTCTTCACTCAGCTTTCTTTATAGTCCAACTCTCACATCTATACATGACCACTGGAAAAACCATAGCCTTGACTAGACGGACCTTGGTTGGCAAAGTAATGTCTCTGCTTTTTAATATGCTGTCTAGGTTGGTCATAACTTTTAATTAAGCTTATATTAATTTTGCACAGCATGTGAAAAGAAACTAATCTATTTGGCCTTCAAAATGATGTCACTTATGTGAGAATTGTTTATTAACTAAAAATGTAGATTTTAATGGGTCATTATCTTCTAAACACTGGAACACCAACAAATTCAATCAGATATCATCCAGCTGGTTTTCTGGAGATGAGACCTCATGGTCTTACAAATAGTTGAAATGGTTACATGTATATTCAAATGCACTCATTTTAGGGACAGGCATTTCTGATGAATGTGTTCATATACTATCACAGATTTGTGCTATTTTAATAAATTTAATGTTCAAACATATATTGAAACCTATACAGCATACATATGTTAGAAAAGGTATCAGAATGAGTGAATAGTGATATCTTATATTTTTTATTGCTTGATTGTTATAAAAAAGTGACCTGGAATGTTTTCTTTTTCATCATTTCATATATAAACCCTAATGACAAACCATTCTCTGAATATTACTTTTAATCAGTTTTACTAAGAAAAACTGCTATATTTAAAATTAAGTGAAGAATGCATACATATATACACACATATTCATATATATAAATTTTAGATCATTCCAACTAAACATGTTTGTTTCATTTTAAATAAGCCTTTTTTTTTTGCTGAATACTTATAACCCACAATCTATATCACTTCTGTTTTAATATCATCCTGCTATATTATTAATAACACTATATCACTCTTTTCAAGTGTTTTGTCTTTAAGTTGCTGCTGCTGCTGCTGCTGCTGCTAAGTCACTTCAATCGTGTCCGACTCTGTGCAACCCCACAGATGGCAGCCCACCAAGCTCCCCCATCCCTGGGATTCTCCAGGAAAGAGCACCGAAGTGGGTTGCCATTTCCTTCTCCAATGCATGAAAGTGAAAAGTGAGAGTGACGTCTCTCCTGTGTCCGACTCTTCTTGACCCCATGGACTGTAGCCTACCAGGCTCCTCTGTCCATGGGATTTTCCAAGCAAGAGTACTGGAGTGGGTTCCCTTGTCTCTAAGGGGCACGTTCAAATGACCTTAGCCTTTTCTTCTCCCTGAAGAAAGCAAGCAGAGGGAGCTAAAAAGCACAATGCTCACTTTCTCTGGATTTCTTCTGAGTGTTCCTACTAGCCTTCACATTGCAATCAGTTCTGCATTTTCCTTTCAATGTCTGGCCCTGCCTACAGATCTAATCAGCACTGGATCCCTCCACATATTTATTTATTTAGGCATTCATGTACTCATGAGTCCACCTTAGTATCCTTGAAGTTTTGCTGTCTGTGGACATAACTCATCCTCAGAGGCGTAACTGTGAAAAGTCTACTCAAGGAAAAGGGGATATGTGTATAATTACCACTGACTTGAGCTTTTTCATGGCAGAAACCAATACACCAGTGTAAAGCAATTTTCCTCCAATTAAAAAACAGATCTTCATGAGCAAGATAGTCACGATAATGTGATCACTGACCTAGAGCCAGACATCTTGGAATGTGAGGTCAAGTGGGCCTTAGAAAGCATCACTAGGAACAAAGCTAGTGGTGGTGATAGAATTCCAGTTGAGCTATTTCAAATCTTGAAAGATGATGCTGTGAAAGTGCTGCACTCAATATGCCAGCAAATTTGGAAAACTCAGCAGTGGCCACAGGACTGGAAGAGGTCAGTCTTCATTCCAATCCCAAAGAAAGGCAATGCCAAAGAATGCTCAAACTACCGCACAATTGCACTCATCTCACACACTAGTAAAGTCATGCTCAAAATTCTCCAAGCCAGGCTTCAGCAGTATGTTAACCGTGAACTCCCAGATGTTCAAGCAGGTTTTAGAAAAGGCAGAGGCACCAGAGATCAAATTGCCAACATCCGCTGGATCATGGAGAAAGCAAGAGAGTTCCAGAAAATCATCTATTTCTGCTTCATTGACTATGCCAAAGCCTTTGACTGTGTCGATCACAATAAACTGTGGAAAATTCTGAAAGAGATGGGAATACCAGACCACCTGACCTGCCTCTTGAGAAACCTGTATGCAGGTCAGGAAGCAACAGTCAGAACTGGACATGGAACAACCGACTGGTTCCAAATAGGAAAAGGAGTGCATCAAGGTTGTATATTGTCACATTGCTTATTTAACTTATATGCAGAGTACATCATGAGGAACGCTGGGCTGGAAGAAGCACAAGCTGGAATCAAGATTGCTGGGAGAAATATCAATAATCTCAGCTATGCAGATGACACCACCCTTATGGCAGAAAGTGAAGAGGAACTAAAAAGCCTCTTGATGAAAGTGAAAGAGGATAGTGAAAAAGTTGGCTTGAAGCTCAACATTCAGAAAACAAAGATCATGGCATCTGGTCCCATCACTTCATGGGAAATAGATGGAAAAACAGTGGAAACAGTGTCAGACTTTATTTTTGGGGGCTCCAAAATCACTGCAGATGCTGATTGCAGCCATGAAATTAAAAGACGCTTACTCCTTGGAAGGAAAGTTATGACCAACCTTGATAATATATTAAAAAGCAGAGACATTACTTTGCCAACAAAGGTCCGTCTAGTCAAGGCTATGGTCATGTATGGATGTGAGAGTTGGACTGGGAAGAAAGCTGATCACCGAAGAATCGATGCTTTTGAACTGTGGTGTTGGAGAAGACTCTTGAGAGTCCCTTGTACCGCAAGGAGATCCAACCAGTCCATTCCAAGGGAGATCGATCCTGGGTGTTCATTGGAAGGACTGATGCTAAAGCTGAAACTGCAATACTTTGTCCACCTCATGCGACGAGTTGACTCACTGGAAAAGACTCTGATGCTAGGAAAGGTTGGGGGCGGGAGGAGAAGGGGACGACCGAGAATGAGATGGCTGGATGGTATCACCGATTCTGTGGACACGAGTTTGAGTGAACTCCGGGAGTTGGTGATGGACAGGGAGGCCTGGCATGCTGTGATTCATGGGGTCGCGGAGAGTCGGACACGACTGAGCGACTGAACTGAACCAAACTGAACTGAAAAAACAGATTAAAAAATAAAATTGTTTTAAAATGTAGGATGGCAAAATAATCCTGCTTTAGATGAAAACTTCTTTAAATTTCTTAAATATTTTACAATAATGACAGGATCAAAGTTGTTGGGGGGCTTTATTTGCCTATAAATAAAATATATAAAAAATAAAAACGTTTTAAACTGCAGGATGGTAAAATAATTCAGAAAACTCTATAAGCTACTGTTAAAAAAGCTACTCAGTGCCTTTCTATAGTCTGTGCATTAAATACACAAACTTTTTAGTTGAAACAACTTATAGCAGCAACATTTACAGTGGTGAAAAATTGGAGAGTGTCCTTGGAAACTTGTGACTTAATTTTCACATAGCTATGACTTTAATTGTTTCCATGTAAATTACTAAAGCATAATGTGTAGTCCAACACATTTCAATTTTGTTTTTCTTTCCTCCATGAGAAATAAACTCAGTAGCTTTATTTTCCATCAATTGCAATAAATATAATTAGTCTTAAATACTAAAATTACGAATCTTTCTTTTCAATCAGACCTTTCTAAACTTGTACCAAAAAAGTGCTTGTGTTCTGTGTACAATATCTAAACAAGTGTCATTATGACCTAAAAGCTTTGTGCCTTTTATGTACTTTAGTCTGAAACGTTTACAGCTACTGTTACATTTTGCAATTACAGTGAAGTGAGGCAGAAAATAGCAGTTCGAAAAATGTATTCAAGTAATGAAGTTTGAACCATTAGTTTCAAGGCTGTTGTTATTTTAGTAAATATTTAATCTTCCTAGCAGCATGGGTTCCTAATTGATCTTTAAGTATTATTGTTCCTGGACATTTCTAATCGACTCCTAATTGCTACATTAAGGCAGTTAGGGAATAAAATGTAATGGATGGTGGAGACTTTTAAAGCACACTAAATCAACAGAATACAGTAAAATTTACAATTCATTTTTGTCATTTAAAATTGAAACAGAGTACACCAATGCCCACATATATGCCCATCTTGCTTATTTTGAAGAGTTCAATCTAAAGAAAAGTATAGGTGATATATTCTATTTATGTCAAATGAGATATCACATGTTCAATAAAATTTCTTTTATTGGAGGCTAATTATTTTACAATATTATATTGGTTGGTTTTGCCATACATTGACATGTTGATTTAAAATCTCTTAAGAATAGCTCTTTTTGGTTTACAGGTTTCTATGGTTTACTATTTTAAGTTTTATTTGGATCATGTAAAATATATCTACTTGCTGGCAAATGAAAAGCTTTTATTAATTTATGAGTACTTTATTGAATAGCTACATAATATGCAAGATGTTGCAAACTAGAAAGATATAACATAAACTCTTTCATATATTGCTAACAAGAGTTACATAGACAGATGGAGACAACTCTTATATCTCACGTAAGATCCATTTCTCCCTTGCCTTAAATGCATTATTGTTACCAGTTATCTTTCCTGTATGCAATAAAGATATGAAGTATGAAGGTAAGGTATACCTTACCTTCCACTATATGCAGTTATTATAGTTAATAACACTCTTAAAATGTAATACTATGAGTATATCACTCTTTTCCACAGGATTTCTAACTATTGCTACATGACAGCATCCTTTATTTGGTTAATCCTGGATATAATAATTCAAGCAATACAGTCCTTTAAAATAGATACATTTTGTTTTGTGAAAGCAAAACATTTCTAAGGAGAAACACTGTTCTCCAACACTCAGTCAGGAGGGGACTCACCTCATGGGTTTGGAGAATTTTTTCAGAGACAAGCACATTATGGACTTAATGCCAGTCACAGCCATGCCTCTGTGTTTTTATGCCACTATCAGAAAGACATTTTGCTTTTCCTAGGGTTACAATTTATAAAACTAAAGTGGCTGAAACCAATTTTGCCCCTACAAATAAAAAACCTTAAAAAGAAACATAACAAAGAAGGAAAAAGCTCTGGGGACACAACTAAACTGGGTGCTATGGATTCTGTTTGATCTCCTATATTCAGTTCTGCTTGTAAGAGAGGGCCACACACCTTGTTGGGACTGAAAGTGAAATTCCCTTTCTAAAACTCATATTGGTGTAAAAAAAGGCACAGAAACTAGAAACAATGGGAAATGTCACTGTGACCCATTCCAGCTGTTTCCTCAGCGAATGTGAAACTTCACTGTAGAGTAAACCACCAATCTTTACTCTTTGTCTATGAGTTGATTTTTTTTTTAAGATTCTACATTTAAATGAGATCATACAGTATACTTGGTCCTTCCTATCCATAGATTCTACATTTTCAGATTCAACCAATCAGAGATCAAAAATATTTGAAAAAAATTCCATAAATTTCTCCAAATCAAAACCTAAATCTTCCATGCCCAGGCAGCACTTCCATAGCATTTACATTGTAGTGGGTAAAATAAGTAATTTAGAGATGATTGAAAGCATACGAGACAATGGATAAAGGTTATATGCAAATACTACACCATTTTACATAATAAATTGGGTGACTGCAGATTTCGGTATCCATGGGGGTGTTAGTCCTCTGTGGAGGCTGAGGGATGACTGTATTTGTCTGTCTCTGATGAAACGGTGGTCAAAAGGTACAAACTTCTGGTATCAGATAAATAAGTTTGGGGACGTAAGGCAAAGTACATTGATTGTAGTTTCAAATTGTGTATTTGAAAGTTGCTACAAGAGTAGATCTTTAAAGTTTTCTTCAGTTCAGTTCAGTTCAGTTCAGTTCAGTCGCTCAGTCGTGGCCGACTCTTTGTGACCCCATGAATCACAGCACGCCAGGCCTCCCTGTTCATCACCAACTCCCGGAATTCACTCAGACTCATGTCCATAGAGTCGGTGATGCCATCCAGCCATCCCATTCTCTGTCGTCCCTGTCTCCTCCCACCCCCAATCCCTCCCAGTATCAGACTCTAGCAAAGGGAAGGAGGAAAACTATTCCTACTCTTTTAATAAAATAACCAAAATGATAGCGGCCAAGGTATCAGTGACTTGGCCTCAGGAAGAAAAGTGAGTGGCACACAAATACCTGTTATTTAAAGACAGATATTACTTCAGTTCAGTTCAGTTCAGTTCAGTCGCTCACTCGTGTCCGACTCTCTGCGACCCCATGAATCACAGCACGCCAGGCCTCCCTATCCATCACCAACTCCCGGAGTTCAATCAAACTCATGTCCACAGAGTCAGTGATGCCATCCAGCCATCTCATTCTCCGTCATCCCCTTCTCCTCCTGCCCCCAACCTTTCCCAGCATCAGAGTCTTTTCCAGTGAGTCAACTCGTCGCATGAGGTGGCCAAAGTATTGCAGTTTCAGCTTTAGCATCAGTCCCTCCAATGAACACCCAGGATTGATCTCCTTTAGAATGGACTGGTTAGCTCTCCTTGCAGTATAAGGGACTCTCAAGAGTCTTCTCCAACACCACAGTTCAAAAGCATCGATTCTTCGGCGATCAGCTTTCTTCACAGTCCAACTCTCACATCCATACATGACCACGGGAAAAACCATTGCCTTGACTAGACGGACCTTGGTTGGCAAAGTAATGTGTCTGCTTTTTAATATACTATCAAGGTTGGTCATAACTTTCCTTCCAAGGAGTAAGCGTCTTTTAATTTCATGGCTGCAATCAGCATCTGCAGTGATTTTGGAGCCCAAAAAAATAAAGTCTGACACTGTTTCCACTGTTTCCCCATCTATTTCCCATAAAGTGATGGGACCAGATGCCATGATCTTCGTTTTCTGAATGTTGAGCTTCAAACCGACCTTTTCACTCTCCTCTTTCACTTTCATCAAGAGGCTTTTGAGTTCCTCTTCACTTTCTGCCATAAGGGTAGTGTCATCTGCATATCTGAGGTTATTGATATTTCTCCCAGCAATCTTGATTCCAGCTTGTGCTTCTTCCAGCCCAGCGTTCCTCATGATGTACTCTGCATATAAGTTAAATAAGCAAGGTGACAATATACAACCTTGATGTACACCTTTTCCTATTTGGAACCTTAAGGATGGAAAAACTGAAGCATTGGCTACTAGAAGCACATGGACTGGAAAAAATGAAAACTGACCAAAGACTGCTGAGGTATTTTTAGGGAGTCACAATCTGTCAAATGTTGGCTGGCATGATGGTGATGGAGTGTGAAAATAAGGCAACACAGGGAAGAAGAGAAGAGAAGAGTGAAAGGAAAAGAGTGATGTCATCTTCAGAGACCTGTAGTCAGCTCTGCAACCATAGTCCTAATTACAGAAACATTAATGCAGCCCCAGCCTTCCCCTTCCACACCACGCTGAGTGAAGGTCACAACCCTACTAACAAAACAATTGCACGAATGCTTTTTTTAATCAACTACCTAATAATCTTTTTTCTTCCTTTCTTTTCTCTCTCTCCTCCCCTCCCCTTCTGCCTTCCCCCTCTCCCTCCCTCCCTCGATCTTCTTTCTTTCTCAGGCCTACATCCTTGAATAGTTGAAAGAATTATCTAGACTTGAATGAATGATAGAAATTCAGAGATAAGCTACTTGACTGGCATTGAGCCTGGAAGGAATGCACATAGTTTAGAATTTTATTTCATTGCTTCTAGAGGTGAAAGAGGCTGAAGTGTAAATACAAATCTCTAATTCTAATAGTATTTCTGCTTAAATTAAGAGAAAGTGGTTGTAGATGAATTCCATTTTCCCAAGATTTAGAAGATAATTTAGGTATGTTCAAGTATATAATGTCATTCCCTCTCCATGACATTTTTTGGTTATTATTATATCTCAGAAATTCTAAACATGCTATGGTTGGATGGCATCACCAACTCAATGAACACAAGTTTGAGCAAGCTCCGGGAGATGGTGGAGGATAGTGAAGCATGGCGTGTTGCAGTCCATGAGATTGCAAAGAGTTGGACATGACTGAGCAACTGAACAACAACATGTGTTAGTGTATTGTTGTATTACATTATTCTTTTAAGCACAACGAAGAACTTACCTTTTTTCTGACATAACTTACATTATTAATAATACTTATAATACATATAAGATCCATGATACCTCTAAAGAAAAATATTTTAGTGTTTAATTTTCTTTGTAATTAATGTTTGCAACTTTAATATGGATATATAAAAGTCCTTAACAAAGTATTGAATTCTTTGTTTATTAAGTTAAGCATCAATTTTGTTTTTACCTGTGAATGATAATTTGTACTAATTTACTTCCATTAATAACTGTGAGTAAATCATATGTTTAAAGCTGTGAATACTCATTTTTAAAGTATAGAGAGAAACTAGTTAATAGATTTTTCTCATTTTATTTGAGGTCACTGAGTCTCTGATCTTGTATGCATCCCACTATTTTCTTCTCTGAAATTATGAATAGTTGTTAATTCAGCCATTCATCACTAATGTCCTTTTCATCATAGGTTTATATTTTGTCATACAAAATGGTTAATAAAAAGTTTCTGGAAATGTGACAGCATATTATTTCAATAAAAATTCTACTATATATATTTTACTAAACTTCAATTCAGATTCATGTTACCAGGGTAGCACTTCATTATAATATTATGGCTAAAATAGTTTATGTTCAATTTAGGGAAGCTCAGAATACCATAAATCTGAAATGATAAACTGGTCATACCCATTGACTATTGGAGTCAAGATAGATCTAGCCTTCATTGAAATTGCTTATTAAATCTGGTCAATTTCTAAAATGTAATTTATTTCCTCATTATAGTTGTGATGAGAGTAGTAGCTGTTTAATTATGAAAAAAAAAAATATGCTGAATAACTATCTAATTAAAGTCACTAAACTTCTTGATGTTTTTCCTAATTAAGCCTGCAGGAAATGGAGGGGGTATTTCCAATTACCATAAACCATGTAAATACACTGATTGCTGCAATTGGAATTTTGTCTTTACATTTAAAGACTTGGAAGGCATAGTGCACCCAAAGAGAAATAACACAATTTGATAATTTATTTTATGAAAAAATAAGCTAATAAACTGAGTCCAAAATACATAATCTTGAAAGAATAGGAAAGCAAAGGTGATTTCAGATCATAAGATTCTTGACATCAGTGACAATAAATTATGATTCTTTTTTTTTTGTAATTAATTTCTTTTTTATTGGAGGCAAATTATTTTACAATATTATATTGGTTGGTTTTGCCATACATTGACATGAATTCGCCCCGGGTTTACATAAGTTCCCCCTCCTGAACCCCCCTCCCACCTCCCTCCTCCCTTTATCCTCCCTCTGGGTCATCCCTGCATGCCAGCCCTGAACATCCTATAACATGCTTTGACCCTGAACTAGTGATTCATTTCACATATGACAACATACGTGTTTCAATGCCATTCTCCCAAATCCTCCCACCCTCACCCTCTCCCACAGGGTCCCAAAGACTGATCTATACATCAGTGTCTCTTTTGCTGTCTCGTATACAGGGTTATCATTTGCATCTTTCTAAATTCCATATATATGCGTTAGTATGCTGTATTGGTGTTTTTCTTTCTGGCTTACTTCACTCTGTATAATAGGCTCCAGTTTCATCCACCTCATTAGAACTGATTCAAATGTATTCTTTTTAATGGCTGAATAATACTCCATTGTGTATATGTACCAAAGCTTTCTTATCCATTCGTCTGCAGATGGACATCTAGGTTGCTTCCATGTCCTGGCTATTATAAACAGTGCTGCAATGAACATTGGAGTACATGTGTCTCTTTCAATTCTGGTTTCCTCGGTGTGTATGCCCAGGAGTGCGATTGCTGGATCATATGGCAGTTTTATTTCCAGTTTTTTGAGGAATCTCCACACTGTTCTCCATAGTGGCTGTACTAGTTTGCATTCCCACCAACAGTGTAAGAGGGTTCCTTTCTCTCCACATCCTCTCCAGCATTTATTGCATGTAGACTTTGCTGCTCCTGAGCCTTTTCAATTGCAGAGAGGGGGGCTACTCTAGTTGTTGTTCGCGGGATTCTCTTGTTACAGAGCACTGGCTCTAGATCATGGGTTTCAGGAGCTGTGGCTCATGGGCTCAGTGGCCCGGTGGCATATGGGATCTTTCCAGACCAGGGATCAAAGCCATCTCCCTCACATTTGCAGACAGATAATTATCCATTGGACCACCACAGAAGTCCTACATTCTATACCTATCCTCACTTTACAGATGAGTAAATTGAAGATCAGAAACGTTAAATAACTTGCCTAGGGTCAAACTGGTATATTAATATTTATACATTTATCTGTTAATAGTGTTAACTTTGAAGCAGAAGAAGTAGAGAGAAATGAGGAGGGGGACAGAAATTTGGATAAAGAGCTATTACATTTGTTTTTCATTAAAAAACAAAGTGTATAAAACATTGTGTGTGTGTGTTAGTTGCTCAGTCGTGCCGACTCTTTGCAACCCCAAGGACTGCAGCCCTCCAGGTTCTTCTGTCCATGAGATTTTCCATGCAAGGATACTGATGTGGGTTGCCATAAAACATTAAATATCCTTATAAATGAAGAATATAAAAAAGTGAGACAAAGCATGGAGATATTCTTTTCAAATTTTACCTCCAATATTTGCAAATATTAAAATGATAAAAATTGTTTCTTTTATTTCAAAAACATTAGTTTCAGAATCAACTGAAAATATGGCTTAAAAGAACATTCTGCTAATATATGTCTGTGCAGTTTCTGTATATTTTATTTTGAAAGTAATTGGAAAATATACATGCAAGTAATGCTTTTGTTTGTTGAGTAGTAAAAGGGATTAATTTCCACATATTTTAATATGTGATATGCGTTTGACAGGATTGTGTTTAGAAGCTGATTTTTGCAAATATCATTGCAAATGTATGGACTACTAGAACTAAGATGTAAACCTTACCTTCTGAGAATTTAAAAATGGAATAAACAATAGAATTAATATATCTATATTTTGTGGCAAAAGAATATAGGATATGTTAATATAATGCCATAGAATTATAAAAGTGCTTACTTACCTATAAACATAAATAAAATAGAATAAATTTTTGTTTTCTAATTACAATGGATATATTCTTAAAAGAGTCTCTTACTCTTTTATTTCTCTAATGTGTCTAAATAAAATTTGTGATAGACATATCTTAGAGCTACATATTTGGTACAATTAGATTGAAATGAAATTTTCTGACCAAATTATCAGGAAGGAGTTTTAATCTAGGCAGAGGAGAAAGACAATTTCAGGAAAAGCAAAGAGACTGATCAGAAGCAATTAAAAATATCCTGGAGGTCTTTGAGGAATTACATGATGTTTAGGGTGGCTTAAGTATAGTATTTGAGCATGAGAAGAAATGGATCTGTGTAAAGATAGATCAAAGAAAGCCTTGAAATATGAAGTTTAGACTTACACTGCTTAAAAAGAGCTGTGAATATATTTGAGCAAGGAGGTAAAATTGTATTTGCATTTCAGAAGGATTTAAATATTAGGAAAATATGAAACTGCAGAGAATTGATTGTAGCATGGGAAGTTTCATGGAGATCAATTAGAGGACAATTGAATCATTCTCATCAAGGGAAGTTAGTTCTGAACAAGATTTGAAATCAAACTGAGAATTCCAATTATACCTTTGTCACCTAGAAGCTATAAAAGACTTGAATCCGTCAACAACATGAATGACATAGGATTATGTGAAACAATGCTTGAAGATCAGAGTCAACGCACATACACATGCTGGATGGGGATGTGCTGTGAGGGATTCAAGGGTCAGAACACAATTACAGTCACCGGTAGTGGCTGTGGGGAATAAAGGATGGGCAGTTTTTTAGTAATATGGTGAGAGTTTCGGTTGGCTCAGTAGGTGGGATATTGCAACCTCTTAAGCTAAAGAAGACATAAAAAGGCACAGGTTTGAGAAAAAAGACAGGCTTTGGTTTTGGATATGTTGAATTAGATGTGAAAGACCTGCAGGATCTCACGAGGGGTCAAGAAACCTCTGACAGAACAGCGGTGAGGAACGGGATGATGAAACAGGCCTTGGAAAATCAGTAGGTGTGGAATGAATATGAAGTAGCACGTGCATTATAGAGACCGGAAGTGCTCAAACAGCTCAAACCAGTGGTTGCTTTTCAAAATGTAGTTGTAATAATATTGGACTAAAGTGAGTAAACGTATCTAGCAGATCAGTTCAGTCCAGTGGCTCAGCTATGTCCAACTCTTTGCCACCCCATGGACTGTAGTAGCACGCTAGGCCTACCTATCCATATCCAACTCCCGGAGCGGCTCAAACTCATGCCCATCGAGTCGGTGATGCCATCCAACCATCTCATCCTCTGTCGTCCCCTTCTCTTCCTGCCTTCAATCCTTCCCAGTATCAGGGTCTTTTCAAATGAGTCAGTTCTTCCCATCAGGTGGCCAAAGTTTTGGAGTTTCAGCTTCAGCATCAGTCCTTCCAGTGAATATTCAGGACTGACTTCCTTTAGGATGGACTGGTTGGATCTCCTTGCAGTCCAAGGGACTCTCAACAGTCTTCTCCAAGAAGCACCACAGTTCAAAAGCATCAATTCTTCAGTGCTCAGCTTTCTTTTCAGTCCAACTCTCATATCCATACATGACCACTGGAAAAACCATAGCTTTGACTAGATGGACCTTTGTTGGCAAAGTAATGTCTCTGCTTTTTAAAATATGCTGTCTAGGTTGGTCATAACTTTTCTTCCGAGGAGTAAGCATCTTTTAGTTTCATGGCTGCAGTCACATCTGCAGTGATTTTGTAGCCCCCCAAAAAAGTTGTCTGTCACTATTTCCACTGGTTCCCCATCTATTTGCCATGTTGTCACTCATCAGTTTGATATACCTAACTAGAAACATCCAACATTATGTTCATAATGTATTATTTCCACTGAAGAAAAGCAACAATTGCAAAAATATAAAGAAGTCTGATATCTTAATATGTGGCTTATTTTATCATATATTGCTTTGTTGGTGCCTCAGATGGTAAAGAATCTGCCTGCAATGCAGGAGGCCAGGGTTCGGAAGATCCCATGAAGAAAGGGAGGCTGATGGTCTATAATCCACTGGGTAACATAGAGTCGGACACAATTGAGTGATTAACACTCTATCATGTATTTGATAGTGTAATGTTTTTCTCTTAAACAACACTATAAATCTAATACAATTTAGAATAGATTCATCCTTGAAAATTGTGAAGTTTTTGCTCTACTACATTTGTATAGGAGAATGAATATTTCAACTACCAAATTTTATTCTGTTTGTTGTGACCTTATTACTCATTTATTGTAAAATGTTTCTTGATAGGTATATTAATAAATATTTAATAAAAATAAATCATGCAGTAAGAAAATGAAAATAAAATAATTTTATTGATGTGAAAGAAAGAAAGAAAGTGAAGTCACTCAGTTGTGTCCGACTCTTTGCGGCCCCATGGACTGTGGCTTACCAGGTTCCTCCATCCATGGGATTTTCCAGGCAAAAGTACTGGAGTGGGTTGCTATTTCGTTCTCCAGGGGACCCAGGTATCGAACCGGGGTCTCCCTCATTGTAAGCAGACACTTTATCATTTGAGCCACCAGAGGTTTTACTATTGATGTGATATTTGATACAATTAGTTAATTTTGGAAAGCAGTTATCATCTTTTTCATCCATTAAAAGGTATTTTTTGAGTTGTCCCATGTTCATTGGAAGGACTGATGCTAAAGCTGAAACTCCAATACTTTGGCCACCTCATGCGATGAGTTGACTCACTGGAAAAGAGTCTGATGCTGGGAGGGATTGGGGGCCGGAGGAGACGGGGACGACAGAGAATGAGATGGCTGGATGGCATCACCGACTCGATGGATATGAGTTCGTGAACTCCAGGAGTTGGTGATGGACAGGGAGGCCTGGCGTGCTGTGATGCATGGGGTCGCAAAGAGTCGGACACGACTGAGCGACTGAACTGGACTGAATCACTAGATATTGTAAAAGGACCTAAATTATGATTAAAAATAATCAAAGAAATGAACAAGAAAAGAAGCATTGCGCTGAAAGAGTTCACCAATAAGACAAAGGAAGTAACTACTTTTGAAACAGAGACACTCATTGATTACTAATCATAGACATAGATACTGCTTCAAATATAAGTGATTTGTTTTTCAACATTATTTAAGATTGAAGCAAATTGGATTTAGGTGTAGCCACTGGCATTCATGATTTTTTTAACTTCCAAAATGTTTAAAAAGGAAGAGATGTTTGTAAATTCTACCTCACTGAAATACTAGGGATTTGCAAAATATTTCCATAAACACTGTTTAACAAACAGAATCCATGGACTACTGATGCAGTCTTACAGTATAAAAGGTATTTCTAAGGCAATTTGTCATGTTCAGAGCAAAAAAGAAAATTTCTACTCATTGAATTGCATATATAGGAATCATGGGGGAGCCTGGTGGGTTGCAGTCCATGGGGTCGCTACGAGTCTGACATGGCTGAGCGACTTCACTTTCACTTTCACACACTGGAGAAGGAAATGGCAACCCACTCCAGTGTTCTTGCCTGGAGAATCCCAGGGACGGGGAAGCCTGGTGGGCTTCCGTCTATGGGGTCGCACAGAGTCGGACACGACTGAAGTGACTCAGCAGCAGCAGCAGCAGTGTTCTAAAGATTTTAAATGTGTTACAAGGAATGTGTTCACCATTTTGTTCAGTATATGTCAACACAATGCATTTCATCTCAGCTTATCATTTTATCACATTATTAACACACTGTTACTATTGTTTGTTAAACTTTCTCTTTGTTAACATTATATTGCATCAGAACTTCAACTCATAAAAAATCACTGGGTCAAAATGGTTTATTAAGTTATCCTAGGGGTGATGAAAATAAAAGCATAACTAGTGTAATGTAGAATTCAGCTGTAAATGTAAACAATGAAGAGAACTTAGGATAAACTTAATTACCCTACATTTGCCTTCTGAAAGCCTTGGGAGATCACCTGGGTTTTCCTTCCTTCTTAAAGATGCCCAACCTCCTCCTGACCATCCCTGTACTCAGAACATGTGCATTCACATTCCTGACACATTTGGGGCTCAGGAAACTAGAGCTATCTGGCATATTCAGGAAACAGGATCCTTAAAAGCAGATGTAGATCCTACTATGACCTCCCTACACCACCCAGTACCCTTTAAAGCCTGAGCAATAATACTATTATTAAATATTATTATATGTATTTAACTATAACTGAAAGTGAAAGTAGCTCAGCCGTGTCCAGCTCTTTGCGACCCCAGGGACTATACAGTCCATGGAATTCTCCAGGCCAGAATACTGGAGCCTTTCCCTTCTCCAGGGGATCTTCCCAGCCCAAGGATCGAACCCAGGTCTCCCACATTGCAGTAGGATTTTTGCCAGCTGAACCACAAGGTATAATTAAGTAATACTAAATATTATTGTCATTTAATAGGGATTATTATTACTACTATTACTCTATTTTTCAAGACCTCCTTGATAAGGGGCTTCTTATTCCCACTTCCAGTGTCTGCAATGCACATGTTTTACCAAAAGGCAAGGGAATCTAACCAATTTTCACCAACTGGCCCAAGATATGTAAGCTGTAAATTAAATCTTAAACCCAGATTCATTTGTGTCCCAAACACAAAACTATTCTAACTTCCACACCTTCCACTGCCACTCATTTTGCCACTGTTGACTTATACTGATTTCCTTCTCTCACCACTTCACCCCAACTCCCAATACCTATTCTCTCCTTTCCATGGAAAATCATTAGTATATTGGGATAGTCACACCCTAAGGGTACACAGGAAGACCGAATTTATTTTTCTGGGACATTGTATGCATGTTTGAGGGATTTGGTACTGCTCTACAATTCGACCCTCAAAGGGTATGCAGTTAGCTTCATTCTTGACTTTTTTTTTTTTTTTTTGCCATGTCTATGATATAGTTTTATGATAATTTACTGACATGGTGTGTCGCCGAGTGCCAGAAGTTCTTTTTTGCAGAGGGTGAATATTTGCACAAATGCTGGGGGATCTCTGGCAAAATGATTTCTGACTGCCAGGCTGGTGCTGCCATGGGGCAAAGTGCCTTCCTCTCCCTGGATCACAGTCCCAATGTCTCACTGCTGCTTTGGAGGGTGTTGCCCTCAACATCATCAAAATTTTTGGTTCACGTCCTGCTCAGACTAGCTCCCCCGAATCTCATAGCTCTGACCGCCCAGGCTAGCATGTGCCCAGCAGCCATGTGAGTTCAGGGCACTTGCTGCCCACCCTTATTCTAAGGGCCCCATAACCGCTTCCCTCCACAGCCTCGGTCCACATGTACTGCCATCACCCAGCATCTCCTTGGCTCACAAGCATGCTCCACTGTGCAATTAGATTTCACTCACAAAATTGATGTTCAAAGATGGAGTTTAGAATTTTCAAGGATGACAGAAAAACATTTCATGAAGGGTGGGGACGCTCCTGAAAATAGGGCTCTGTGTGACCACACCGGCTTCACACTCATGAAGCTGGCTCTTCCAGAGAAGCTTTCCTAAGGATGAATCAGAGCCTCAACAAGGCAAATGCACCCCAGAGTAGGAGCCCAGACTGATCTCAGTCCCATGAGAGTTGACGGAAACTACGGGCAAGGGGCTGCTGTGGCGCTGTGCTTCTCCTCTTTATTACAGGCATGCATTTTTTTAAAAGCTAATTCCACCTGTATTCCATTATTTAATATGAGGCAGCAAAAGAAAATCTTTTTCAAATTGAAAGTTGTGGGAATCAAGAAATATCACTTCCAGACTTGGATTTGAGGTTATTATGGATTGTAACCCTTTGGACTGTAGCCCACCATAGGATCTTCCCCAACCAAGGATCTTACCCGGGTCTCTTGTGTCTCCTGCATTGGATGGTGGGATCTTTGTCACTAGCGCCCCCTGGGAAGTCCATTTTTCCCCCTTATCCACAGGCAAATGGTTCTAAGACTCCCAATAGATGCCTGAAACCCTGGATAGTACTGAACCCTATATATACTATAGTCTTCCTGTATACATAGGGTAATGTTTAATGTATAAATTAGGGTCAGTAAGAGATAAACAACAGTAACTAATAATAAAATAGAATAATTATATCTATATTGCAGTGAAAGTTATATGAATTTTGCATCTCAAATATCTTACTATATTGTACTCACTCTTATGATGAGGTAAGCTGTGACAGAGTGGAAACATGACCGAGAGGAGCTACCCCATGTCGAGGGTCAGGAGCAGCGGCCACGCTTTGCTGGAGCAGCCATGAAGAGATACCCCACGTCCAAGGTAAGAGAAACCCAAGTAAGACGGTAGGCATTAAGAGAGGGCATCAAAGGGCAGACAGACTGAAACCACAATCATAGACAACTAGCCAATTTGATCACACGGACCACAGCCTTGTCTAACTCAATGAAACCAAGCCATGCTGTGTGTGGCCACCCAAGATGGACAGGTCATGGTGGAGAGGTCTGACAGAATGTGGTCCACTGGAGAAGGGAATGGCAATCCACTTCAGTATTCTTGTCTTGAGAACCCCATGAACAGTATGAAAGAAGCAAGGTTTGATGCTGTAAAGAGTAATATTGCTTATGAACCTGGAATGTTAGGTCCATGAATCAAGGTAAATTGGAAGTGGTCAAACAGGAAATGGCAAGAGTAAATGTCAACATTCTAGGAATTAGTGAACTATAATGGACTGGAATGGCTGTCTGAGGAGGCCTTCCAAATAGCTGTGAAAAGAAGGGAACTGAAAAGCAAAGGAGAAAAGGAAAGATATACCCATTTGAATGCAGAGTTCCAAAGAATAGCAAGGAGACATAAAAAAGCCTTCCTCAGCGATCAATGTGAAAAATAGAGGAAAACAACAGAATTTTCCCTTCGTGAAAATTAGAGATACCAAGGCAATATTTTATACAAAGATGGGCTCAATAAAGGACAGAAATGGTATGGACCTAACAGAAGCAGAAGATATTAATAAGAGGTGACAAGAATACACAGAAGAACTGTACAAAAAAGATCTTCATGGCCCAGATAATTACGATAGTGTGATCACTCACCTAGAGCCAGATCCTGAAATGTGAAGTCAGTGGGCCTTAGGAGCATCACTACAAACAAAGCTACTGGAGGTGATGGAATTCCAGGTGAGCTATTTCAAATCCTGAAAGATGATGCTGTGAAAGTGCTGCACTCAATATGCCAGCAAATTTGGAAAACTCAGCAGTGGCCACAGGACTGGAAAAGATCAGTTTTCATTCTAATCCCAAAGAAAAGCTATGCCAAAGAATCCTCAAACTACCAGAAAATTTCACTCATCTCACATGCTAGTAAAGTAATGCTCAAAATTCTCCAAGCCAGACTTCAGCAATACGTGAACCGTGAACTTCCAGATGTTCAAGTTGGTTTTTGAAAAGGCAGAGGAATCAGAGGTCAAATTGTAACATCTGATGGATCATTGAAAAAGCAAGAAAGTTCCAGAAAAACATCTATTTCTTTTTTATTGACTATGCCAAAGCCTTCGACTGTGTGAATCACAATAAACTGTAGAAAATTCTGAGAGAGATGGGAATATCAGACCACCTGATCTGCCTCTTGAGAAACCTGTATGCAGGTCAGGAAGCAACAGTTAGACCTGGATATGGGACAACAGACTGGTTCCAAATAGGAAAAGGAATACGTCAAGGCTGTATATTGTCACCCTGCTTATTTAACTTATATGAGGAGTACATCATGAGAAACGCTGGACTGGAGGAAGCGCAAGCTGGTTCAAGATTGCCGGGAGAAATATCAATAACCTCAGATATGCAGATGACACCACCCATATGGCAGAAAGCGAAGAACTAAAGAGCCTCTTGATGAAAGTGAAAGAGGAGAGTGAAAATGTTGGCTTAAAGCTCAACATTCAGAGAACTAATATCATGGCATCCGGTCCCATCACTTCATGGCAAATAGATGGGGAAACAGTGGAAACAGTGGCTGATTTTATTTTTCCGGGCTCCAAAATCACTGTGGATGGTGACTGCAGCCATGAAATTAAAAGCCACTTACTCCTTGGAAGGAAAGTTATGACCAGCCTAGAAAGCACATTAAAAAGCAGAGACATTACTTTGCCAACAAAGGTCCATCTAGTCAAGGCTATGGTTTTTCCAGTGGTCACGTATGGATGTGAGAGTTGGACTATAAAGAAATCTGAGCGCCAGAGAATTGATGCTTTTGAACTGTGGTGTTGGAGATCACTCTTGAGAGTCCCTTGGACTGCAAGGAGATCCAACCAGTCCATCCTAAAGGAGATCAATCCTGGTGTTCATTGGAAGGACTGATGCTAAAACTGATACTCCAATACTTTGGCCACCTCATGCGGAGAGTTGACTCACTGGAAAAGACTCTGATGTTTGGAGGGGTTGGGGACAGGAGGAGAAGGGGACAGCCGAGGATAAGATGGTTGGATAGCATCACTTACTCAATGGACATGGGTTTGCGTGAACTCCCAGAGTTGGTGATGGACAGGGAGGCCTGGCGTGCTGCAGTTCCTGGGGTCGCAAAGAGTCGGACATGACTGAGCAAATGAACTGAACTGAAGCTGATAAATGCCTGCATGAAGAAATGAAATGAGGTGAATGACTCCACACTGTAGGACTACTATTGACTTTCTGATGATACTTCAGTAGGAGCATCATCTGTTTCTGGTGATCCTGGATCATTAGCCTGTGGTTATGTCCATGGGTCAATATCAGGAACAGATGGTGTTAATGGTTGGTGCTCCCTTATAGGATGGAGAGAAAGATTTGCAATTTGATACTTATGAATTATTTCTGGAAATTTCAGTGTCCCTCAAACTGAGGGACACTGAAATTGTGGATAAGGTAGCGGACTACTGTAATTTTAATATGGATATTGTTGGCCTTACTGAGGGACACTGAAATTGTGGATAAGGTAGCAGACTACTGTAATTTTAATATGAATATTGTTGGCCTTAAGTATGACCACCATGAAAGCTATTTTCAAGTGCCTTGGGCTTCCGTGGTGACTCAGTTGGTAAAGAATCTGCCTGCGATGCCAGAGATAAGGGTTCGATCCCTGGGTTGAGAATATCCCCTGGAGAAGGAAATGGCAACCCACTTTGGTACTCCTGCCTGAAAAATCCAATGGACATAGGAGCCTGGCAGGCAGAAGTCCATGGGGTCGCAAGAATAGGACATGACTTTGAGTGAACCACCACAAGTGCCTTATTCTCTCCTGATGGAGACAATGTGAGATCACTTTTGTTGTTCACTGAAATTCGGGCATTACTTTGAAGAAGTTAAATGTGAAGTGTTTGGGAAGAAGCTTTCAAAACAAGTCACAATATTCTCTTTTATTCTGCCTCTGATATGAAAACACATGTCCCACTGCAGCCTCCGTTTGTCAAGGTCTGTAGGAGATGATGATCAAATTCCCATGCCAACCTATATAAAATGAACAAAAATAAAATTCTGATGTTATAAGCAATTGAATATTAGTTTGCATCCTACATGTAATCTGGAATGGTAGCAATAATAAATTATATAGCACAATGGAAAGAGCAAATTCTAAAAAAAAAAAAGGGTCAGGTTGAATTTTAAATTGAGAATAAATGCCAGGGTATGAGTGATCTTTATATAAAAAGTTATCTCCTTTAAAAACAATTCATAATTTTCAAGGATAAACAGGAAATAAGGCTTTGCAGGCCTAATTTAGTAAATATTGTCATTGAAAGCAGTGAAGACATCAAATTTAGATATATGATTTAAAGTTGCAGTCTACGGAGAAGAAAACTCAAACCATAGAACAACATACTCTTAGGAATATGTAAAATAAGATTTAAAGTTGGTGGAAAATACACTTAGGAAAAAGCGGGATGAGTGGTAGGTAATTTTTCTCATATTACATGTCTGATCTGTGTATATAATCACTAAGATACAATTGATTAGAGTAATTAAATAACAATACATTTTTAAAACAAATAATTTGCTTAGAATGGCACATAACTGTTATTACATACATATATTAGGGAGAATGAGAATGTCTTAATGGTTCTTTCTATATTTTTATTGCAGAAAATGCATAACACAGGAAGGAGAATTTCCCTCTAGTTAATGACAATTTTAAAGACATGCTGTAGAATGGAAAATGATATCTCAGTGTAAAAGCCCCTGGACTATCAACTCTGTGGCAACAAAGACTTTCCTACAAAATTAAAGACACTGTACCTGAATTCTAAGATTTATTCTGATTTGTTCATACAGAAAATCTGGAAGCTAAAATACATTTCCATATATTTATTCAGTGTTGAAAAACATTCTAAAAATGTGATCACTATTTTATGTACTCATCAGTGTATACCTCTTCAAGTGGAAGGTGTTTTTAAGTACGGTAAGTACAGAGGTGGGATGACTTTGGAAGAAAAGATGCATTTAGACTTTTTAAAAATAATAAATGATTTTTATATCATTCACTAAATGATTATTTTCAGAGAAACCAATTTCTACAATGTAAGGTAATTTCCTTCAGTTTACATCTCAGTTGTATGGTCAACACCTTGAGTAAACTGAACTGATCTATTCAAATCATTTAGCTTTCAAAGGTTTTCACTTAAGGAAAAATATGTGCAGTTATTTAAACTTCAGTATGCAAATTCAAGATTTACATATAATCTACTTTAATTACGCATGTCTGACCTTTTAATTAACTTGATTCCTAATAAATTTTCATCAGAGACACAACACTTAGCCGAGTTTTATTTTTTTGAGTTATTTAGCTGTACAAAACAAAGCATAGGCAAAGATGAATTTGAACATGTAAAAAATGTGCTGTGTGCTGTTTTTAGTCACTCAGTCGTGTCCGACTCTTTGCAACCCCATGGACTGTAGCCTGCCAGGCTCCTCTGTCCATGGGGATTCTCCAGGCAATAATACTGGAGTGGGTTGCCATGCCCTCCTCCAGGTGATCTTCCGAACCCGAAGGTAGAACACAGGTCTCCTGCATTGCAGGTGGATTCCTTACCATCTGAACAACCAGGGAAGCCCATCTAAAAAACAACAGAGTAGTAATAAAGCTGATTAGCATTTACTGAACTTTGTGGCAAAGGCTCTGCCAAGAGCATCACATCAACCATCAACTATGTGGCAACTTTATTTAACCATTACAAAAACTGCTATTATGCCCTCATTGGTGGTGGTATAGTCGCTAAGTCTAGTCCAACTCTTGCAACCCCATGGACTGTCAGGCTCCTCTGTTCATCGGATTTCCCAGGCAAGAATACTGGAAAGGGTTGCCATTTTCTTCTCCAGGGGACCTTCTCAACCCAGGGATCAGACCCAGGTCTCCTACATTGCAGTCAGATTCTTTACCAACTGCGCCATCAGGGAAGCACTTAATGCCCTCTTTGGAGATCTGTAAACTTTGGTTTGGTTCAGTGAGGTAATGATGTTAGACATCAGTAGTGTCAACACATTTTGTTCTAGATGCTGAGTTTTGTGCTTCATCACAGTCATTTCATACCTATAGCTTATACCACCATTCTGTTAAGAGTCTTTGCGAATAACCATACATTTAATACCTCCTTCACGTAGAGATATGAAAACCTCTTATGAATTAAGCTAAAGTTTCTTTCTATACACATCTCTTTATAAATGAGAAAGCCTTTCCAAGAATTCTCACCAACTTACCTAAATTTAATTGGTAGCAAAGGTATACTGCTACTGCTACTGCTAAGTCACTTCAGTCGTGTCCGACTCTGTGTGACCCCATAGACGGAAGCCCACCAGGCTCCCCTGTCCCTGGGATTCTCCAGGCAAGAACACAGGAGTGGGTTGCCATTTCCTTCTCCAATGTGTGAAAGTGAAAAGTGAAAGTGAAGTCCCTCAGTCGTGTCCGACCCCTAGTGACCCCATGGACTGCAGCCCACCAGGCTCCTCCATCCATGGGATTTTCCAGGCAAGAGTACTGGAGTGGCTTGCCATTGCCTTCTCCAAAAGGTATACTAACCAATGCTAATATATATGCTAATACATGGTCCACTTATATATTCTCAAATATCCACATTAAAATAAACTCAGTATTTCCATTAGAAAATAATTTCTAGCTTTGTAGTATTTAATACTGCTGCCTAATCAAAGAGAGCTGTATATCTTTTTTTACTGTTAAGTCTTATTTTTGTTTTTTAAATTAAAAAAAAATTGGAGTATAGCTGATTTAAAATGTTGCGTTGGTTCCTTCTGTACAGTAAAGTTATATCCACTCTTTTAAAAATTATTCTGCTATATATGTCATTACAGAGTGTTTAAAAGAGTTATATGTTTTTTAAAAAGTCTAGTTTCAACAGGTAGTTTTTAGGTTGTTGATAAGAACATAAGAATGATGGCAGATAATGTCATATTGTTTTTTTTTACATTTATGAATATCTCTATATTTTTGCATACATAAGTATATTTATATGTATTTCTAATTTATGAGTAGCTGAAAAATAAGTATTATATATATAAAGTTAATCTGGTCATTGGTTATGGCATTTATGTAAAAAAAGGAAGTTGTTAATTCCTAACTTGCTGTACAAATATTATCCTTGATAGTGAGAGTTGACGAGTCACTTGGTACTAATTATTAAACAAACACTAAAGTCCGTTTATTTCTACATTTCCTAAATAGTGAATATATTACAGTTCTATGTAGTTTTATATTTATATGTAATCCTACACTGCTATGGTCAAAATATAACAAAAGTGCTTATGAAAGTATAACACAAATTATCTGTAAACATTGATTTCTATTCTCCGACAAGAGTAGTTAGCAAATATGTCATGTGCACATATTCTAGGTGACCCATGGTATAATTTCAAATTACATCTCATAAGTGTCTCATGAAATACTAGTCCCAAATATTTTTAATATGTGTTTTTAAAAATAAAAATTTAATGATTAATTTTTAGACAAATAAGATGAGAAATTCTTCGGTTAAACAAAGTCAGGTACTTCTCCTCATCACAGGCATTCTCAGTGCCTTTAATATACAAAACAATTTTGTGAAGGAGAATATCCTGGCAGCATTTTCAAAACTTATTTTCCCTTAGGAACCTTTTTTGTTCCTAACCAAAATGAAATGTTTGTTAGATCTATGTCCTATTGAACACATTTTTATAAATTTTACTATAGTAATGGTCATAGTGTAAAAATGATTTTCTTTTCTCTTCAGAATTTATCTGCCAGTGGGTGCTGGATCAGGGGTAAATAACTGCTTAAAATCATTTCATATAATAAAGCTAGTTAGAAGGAGCAGTATATTACTTCTGAATGTTAAATAAGTCAGCTACCAAGAAGAAACGACTTAGTGACTTACCTACTTGAAAAATAGGTAGCTAATAATTATATCACATGACAGTCACCTAGTTTATATTGCCAGTGCAGAAAGATGTCTATTTGAAGAGGACATACACGTGGCCACTATGCACATGAAAAGATGTTCAAAATCACTAGTAGAGAAATGCAAATCAAAACTCCCATGAGATATCACCTCACACCAATCAGGATGGTTATCATCAAAAAAATCCACAAACAACAAATCCAGGAGAGGGTATGAGGAGAAGGAAATGACCATCTGAAGGGAATGAAGATTCTTTTTATAGTAACCATGCATTTTATTGGAGACTGAAGTTGGTTTCTCAAGCACAGTCAAACAACTGATCTCCCAGTAAGACTATTTAGGACCCTAATGTCTTGTGCAGTCAAAAACTGTGTTTAAACAAGTTTTAATTTGTGATATGTAAAATACAAAGATTTGAGCAATATAAGGAGAACTTTGATAAAAAAATAGAGGGGAAAAACTTGAAGAAAGTGAGATTAACTATAAAAGTTAAAATGTCAGGTCTTAATAGTAGTGCATTTCTGATTTGAGGCTAATGAAAGTATGAATTTTAAGGTCAAGGAAATTTAGCAGACTGGAAAGTGTAAAAGAGGTCAGCAGTTGGGAGACTAGTTGCTCCATTAAACTAGTGACTATATCACCTTGGTGACCTTCCAAATCAAGAGAAATGAGAGCAAGATTCTTTAGAAAATTACAGAAAAAAGGGACCTCTGTTCTCTCCTGAAACTTATTATTACTATAAAAAGAAGGCTAAAGAACATATGAATGTAAGCAAAAGAAAAATACAGTTTTAAAATAAATCTAAAGATTTAAGAAGTAAGAAGTTATGGGGAGGCAAAAGAACTCCCTATTAAATAGTAAAATGGAATTAGATAAAATACTCTAGGAATAATTGCTCTATGGACAAAAATATATACAAAAAAACTCTTATTTCAATAGAGTTTCTGAAAAATCATATATGACAGTATACCAGCTTCAAGGTCAATTCATTTTACATCAATACAGTGGAAGAACCAATCATAAAAGGTTTTCCCCCACTGGAGAAGTTACTGCTTTTACTTAGCTGTAAGAGGAAATTAAGGGAAATTCAGAAGACACTAACTCCCATTTAACCTCATTGGCTTCATCCTCTTCAATGCTGTACTCTACCCAACATCTCGCCATGAGTCATGAACTGGAAAATAATATAAAACTCCCCAATTCAGTTCAGTGCAGTCGCACAGTCATGTCCAACTCTTTGCGACCCCATGGATTGCAGCACACCAGGCCTCCCTGTCCATCAACAACTCCCAGAGTTTACTCAAACTCATGTACATTGAGTCAGTGATGCCATCCAATCATCTCATCCTCTGTCGTCCCCTTCTCTTCCTGCCTTCAATCTTTCCCAGCATCAGGTTCTTTTCAAATGAGTCAGTTCTTTGCATCAGGTGGCCAAAGTATTGGATATTCAGCTTCAGCATCAGTCCTTCCAATGAATATTCAGGACTGATTTCCTTTAGGATGGACTGGTTGGATCTCCTTGCTGTTCAAGGGACTCTCAGGGGTCTTCTCCAACACCACAGTTCACAAGCATCAATTCTTCGGTTCTCAGCTTTCTTTATAGTCCAACTCTCACATCCATACATGACCACGGGAAAAACCATAGCCTTGACTAGACAGACCTTTGTTGGCAAAGTAATGTCTCTGCTTTTTAATGTGCTGTCTAGGCTGGTCATAACTTTCCTTCCAAGGAGTAAGTGGCTTTTAATTTCATGGCTGCAGTCACCATATGCAGTGATTCTGGAGTCCAAGAAAATAAAATCTGTCAGTGTTTTCATTGTTTCCCCATCTATTTGCTATGGAGTGATAGGATTGGATGCTATGATCTTAGTTTTCTGAGTGTTGAGTTTTAAGCCAACATTTTCACTCTCCTCTTTCACTTTCATCAAGAGGCTCTTTAATTCTTCGCTTTCTGCCATAAGTGTGGTATCATCTGCATATTGAGGTTATTGATATTTCTCCCAGCAATCTTGATTCCAGCCTGTGCTTTATCCAGTCCAGCATTTCTCATAATGTACTCTTCATATAAGTTAAATAAGCAGGGTGACAATATACAGCCTTGATGTACACCTTTCCTGATTTAGAATCAGTGTGTTGTTCCAAGTCCAGTTCTACCTGTTGTTTCTTGACCTGCATACAGATTTTTTAGGACGCAGGTCAGGTTGTCTGCTATTTCCATCTCTTTTAGAATTTTCCACCGTTTGCTGTGATCCACATAGTCAAAGGCTTTGGCATAGTCAATAAAGCAGAAGTGGATGTGTTTTTCTGGAAATCTCTTGCTTTTTTGATGATCCAACGGATCTTGGCAATTTGATCTCTGATTTCTCTGCCTTTTCTAAATCCAGCTTGAACATCTGGAAGTTCTCATTTCACATACTGTTGACACCTGGCTTGGAGAATTTTGAGCATTACTTTGCTAGCATGTGAGATGAGTGCAATTGTGCGGTAGTTTGAGCATTCTTTGGCATTGCCTTTCTTTGGGATTGGAATGAAAGGTTTATCTCTAAATGATTTGAGAGTTTAGCATTTTGTCTAAAGAACTGATCCCCAATCATACTCTTTGGAAACAGTCATTTAGAAAGAGAATATTACCAATGTAAATACTGCCAAATTGGAATAAGAAGGGACCAAATTTGTACAAAATTAAAAGAGGCTTTTGAACTTCAAAACTACTATAGGCAGGGATGAGGCTGGACTACTCAGTTGTAGAGAAGACTTTCTTTTGGAAAAGAAATAATGGCTCAGAGAGAACCAAGGTTTTGAGAAGTGGAGCCCAGAGCCACAGAGAATGATTGTGAGGCGCCAGAACTGAGTCGCTATCCAAGGAACTGGAAATATGGGTCCAGCTAGATTTCAGAAATGCTATAGTCCAATGAACTCCCACTCTTTTCCTATTTTCTAAATGAAAGTGCCTATAATGGTTGCATTATGCTTTGCTGCACTATTGTATTGGGGATGTGTGGTGGCATATAACTTGCCTCTTTAATCTTCAAATCCATACTTGAGAATCTGCATTCATACCTGAATCTGATGCATTCAATAGATAAATCATTTATTCCAAGACAAACCATTTATTCCATCTCATAGGCTACTCTTATAATGTGACACTGACATTTCATCCTTGCAACTTACAGAAGTGAGAAGACACCTTTCTCTCTCTCTTTCCTTCCCTCCTTCTCTCATTACCAGTGACCGGAACACCACCAACATATTTTTTTAGGAAGTCTACACCATATGGGTTGGATAGATTCCTTGTAGGAATGGGCTTCCCTGGTGGTTCAGATACTAAAACGCCACCTGCAATGTGGGAAACCTGGGTTCAATCCCTAGGTTGGAAAGATCTCCTGGAGAGGGGAACAGCTACCCACTCCAGTACTCTGGCCTAGAGAATTCCATAGACAGAGGAGTCTGGTGAGCTACAAGATATGGGTTCTCAAA
This sequence comes from Moschus berezovskii, assembly GCF_049115385.1. NCBI lineage: Eukaryota > Metazoa > Chordata > Mammalia > Artiodactyla > Moschidae > Moschus > Moschus berezovskii. Next base: position 75,514,165 of record NC_142476.1, read on the forward strand.
GAGTCTGACATGACTAAATGACTTTCACTCCATATGGAGACGCCATTTGCTGGTGCTCAGGCTGACAGTCTCCTTGGGGAGCAGAGATAAGCTCTCCCTATTAGATTTATAGCCATAATTGTGGTTCATAGAATCTGTCAGCATAAAATAAATGGTGTATCTTCATCATTACATTTGGGGATCATTTATTAAGAGCAACTGCTGAATTATAATATTGTGATATAAGCTAATTCTATATAATAAATGAATTGAAAGAAGCAATAGCTATGTGCAACAACATGAAAGAATCTCACAAAGAAAAATTTTAGGGCAGGAAGTCAGTCAGTCTAACTTATGTATATATACTCTTTTGAAATGTCAAGATATAAATCAATTATATCCTCATTCAGACAACTTTAGAATTAAAAACTCAAAGACATTACAATTGAAAGGGATAAAAGAGTCACTCAAAACCTAATTTAATCTTTACTGGCTTCCTTAAGTAAATGTGCTCTCTAAACACACTGCTTCAAAATTTTTACCATCTTTTTTCTTTTTCATATAAAATGCAGATATTATTTGTCTCATGTTCTATTATATATTATACATTTCCTGAGAGGAGAAAATATATCTTTACTGTTTTATCTTTCCCACAATTCTCAGTTTAGTACTTTACATTGTTGTTCAATCGCTAAGTCATGTCTAACTCTGCGACTCCATGGACTGCAACACACCAAGCTTCTCTGTCCTTCACTATTTCCTGGAGTTTGCTCAAACTCACATCAATTGAGCTGGTGACACAATCTAACCACCTCATCTGTTTCCCCCTTCTCCTCCTTGCCTTCAATCTTTCCCAGCATCTGGGTCTTTTCCAATGAGTCGGTTCTTTGCATCAGGTGGCCAAAGTATTGGTGCTTCAGCTTCAGCATCAGTCCTTTCAATGAACATTCAGGGTTAATTTCCTTTAGGATTGATTGGTTTGATCTCTTTGCTGTCCAAAGCAGTATTTTACACAGTAGATGCTTACTCCTAAGTGAATAAATGGCTTATAGCTTAAGAAGTCACTAAATTAATTCCTTTTATTTTTAATTCCTTTTAGTTTTAAATTCTTTACAGATACTATTATTCTAAAATTAGAATTCATGAGGTCATAGTTTAATTTTTTATAAATGTTTTTAAGTAAACCAATTACATTGTAGCAGTTAATATCATTGTCATATAAGGAGTTCTAAGAACAAATAGAAATTTAGATCATTAGCAGATTAATTTAAGTTATTTAAAAGTGGTGCTTCAGAAGAATCTGTGTTTTAGGAATTATAAGTCCTATTCATTTCATGTAAACTTAAATTGAACACTAACACCACAATACTGCAAATATTCAGTGCATTACTTACTGAGCGAAAATGTTCTTGCTTTTAAACACACATACTAATGCAGGAAAATTAAGTAACTAAATGCATTTGAAATATGCCAACACAAAATTTAGTTATAATTGTGCTATTTTAATTGGGACTAATTCATCTCTCCAAAATGAAAGTTTCCTTGCCTCATCCGCATTTAATTACACTCGCCATGGTGCTTCACTGGTCCTCTGGTTATACATCTTTGAACGCAAGTTTTTCATATAATGCAATTTCAAAATATTTACTCATAAATTTTAATGAAAAAAAATCTCTGTAGCACATGAATCATAGTTGTTGAATAGCTGAAGCTACTCCTTTCTTATAAAGAAAAACGCTGAAATTTTTAAATAATGCTCTCTGATATTACTAATTGTTACATCATTTATATTCTTTTCAATTCATATTCATTAAGACTAAACCATATATAGACACATGCATGGGCTTCCCGGGCGGTGTTAGTGGTAAAGAACCCATCTGTCAATGCAGGAGACATAAGAGAGTTGGGTCCCATCCCTCCCTTGGGAAGATCCCATGGAGGAGGGCATGGTAATCTACTCCAGTATTCTTGCCTGGAAAATATCATGGTGTGGAAGAGTCAGCCACAACTGAAGTGACTTAGCATGAGCACACACCTACACAGGCACACACTCTGCTGTCTTCATTTCTTTATCTTAGTGGCTGAACTTGACATATTAGTAGTCTCAAAAAAATCTCATAAATTTCTTGAAATAAAATTATGATCTTTTTTTTTTAACTGAAGGAAATACAAAGGTTCCCAGTTGTAAAAATGAATGATGAACTCACTGGATAAGACTATTATTCAAAGCAGGTTCAAAATTCTAAAATTTTAGTCTCACTGCTTATATTCTAATCTCTGAACTGCCCTAAATGTTCCAGGTCACTCATTTATGCAATTATCTCTTATCAAGCTTTCAGTTCAGTTCAGTTCATTTCAGTCGCTCAGCCGTGTCCGACTCTCCGCGACCCCATGAATCACAGCACGCCAGGCCTCCCTGTCCATCACCAACTCCCGGAGTTCACCCAAACTCATGTCCACAGAGTTGGTGATGCCATCCAGCCATCTCATTCTCTGTTGTCCCCTTCTCCTCCCACCCCCAACCTTTCCCAGCATCAGAGTCTTTTCCAGTGAGTCAACTTGTCACATGAGGTGGCCAAAGTATTGCAGTTTCAGCTTTAGCATCAGTCCTTCCAATGAACACCCAGGATTGATCTCCTTTAGAACGGACTGGTTGGATCTCCCTGCAGTACAAGGGACTCTCAAGAGTCTTCTCCAACACCACAGTTCAAAACCATCAATTCTTCGGCGATCAGCTTTCTTCACAGTTCTCCTCTTTCACTTTCATCAAGAGGCTTTTGAGTTCCTCTTCACTTTCTGCCATAAGGGTGGTGTCATCTGCATATCTGAGGTTATTGATATTTCTCCTGGCAATCTTGATTCCAGCTTGTGTTTCTTCCAGGCCAGCATTTCTCATGATGTACTCTTCATAGAAGTTAAATAAGCAGGGTGACAATATACAACCTTGACGTACTCCTTTTCCTATTTGGAACCAGTCTGTTGTGCCATGTACAGTTCTGACTGCTGCTTCCTGACCTGCATACTGGTTTCTCAAGAGGCAGGTCAGGTGGTCTGGTATTCCCATCTCTTTCAGAATTTTCCACAGTTTATTGTGATCCACACAGTCAAAGGCTTTGGCATAGTCAATGAAGCAGAAATAGATGTTTTTCTGGAACTCTCTTGCTTTCTCCATGATCCAGCGGATGTTGGCAATTTGATCTCTCATGTCTCTGCCTTTTCTAAAACCTGCTTGAACATCTGGGAGTTCACGGTTCACATATTGCTGAAGCCTGGCTTGGAGAATTTTGAGCATGACTTTACTAGCGTGTGAGATGAGTGCAATTGTGAGGTAGTTTGAGCATTCTTTGGCATTGCCTTTCTTTGGGATTGGAATGAAGACTGACCAGTCAGACATCTTGGAATGTAAAGTCAAGTGGGCCTTAGAAAGAATCACTATGAACAAAGGTAGTGGAGGTGATGGAATTCCAGTTGAGCTATTTCAAATCTTGAAAGATGATGCTGTGAAAGTGCTGCACTCAATATGCCAGCAAATTTGGAAAACTCAGCAGTGGCCACAGGACTGGAAAAGGTCAGTCTTCATTCCAATCCCAAAGAAAGGCAATGCCAAAGAATGCTCAATCTACCGCACAGTTGCACTCATCTCACATGCTAGTAAAGTCATGCTCAAAATTCTCCAAGCCAGGCTTCAGCAATATGTGAACCGTGAACTCCCAGATGTTTAAGCAGGTTTTCGAAGAGGCAGAGACATGAGAGATCAAATTGCCAACATCTGCTGGATCATGGAGAAAGCAAGAGAGTTCCAGAAAAACATCTATTTCTGCTTCATTGACTATGCCAAAGCCTTTGACTGTGTGGATCACAATAAACTGTGGAAAATTCTGAAAGAGATGGGAATCCCAGACCACCTGACCTGCCTCTTGAGAAACCTGTATGCAGGTCAGGAAGCAACAGTCAGAACTGTACATGGCACAACAGACTGGTTCCAAATAGGAAAAGGAGTACGTCAAGGTTGTATATTGTCACCCTGCTTATTTAAGTTCTATGCAGAGTACATCATGAGAAACGCTGGGCTGGAAGAAGCACAAGCTGGAATCAAGATTGCCGGGAGAAATATCAATAACCTCAGACATGCAGATGACACCACCCTTATGGCAGAAAGTGAAGAGGAACTCAAAAGCCTCTTGATGAAAGTGAAAGAAGAGAGTGAAAAGGTTGGCTTGAAGCATTAGTATATCCAATATTCTGCTTGTCTAACCTAATCAAATAACCTCAGTTTTAAAAATCTTAATTCACTGTATAAAATTATGATTCTTTAGTATGATGTATCTGCCCTTTAATCTCTGTCCCTAATTTAAGAGAGTGATTTCATATCTAACTACTTCATGTGAGATGCCCTGTGTTCTATTCATACTGGCAAGTCATCACACCCATAAAATATATTTCTCATATTTGATTACAAGATCAAATATATATTGTTTTCATATCTGATTACAAGATCAAAAAGCAATTATAGGATATAAGTAAAAACAGCCAAGAGGAAAATTTTTATATCAAAACCAAGAAGAATAATAAAATAGGATAAATGTAGGACTATAGTTATTACATAGATGTGTGTACACAATAATGTTATAACCTGGGTAGAGAATAGAACCACATGAACTCTTAGTTTTGATCATAAGAAATAAAAATATATACTAAATACTTAAGAAAGCTGAATTTTTTATGGGCATTCAAATCTAACTGCAATTCTATAGTATTCATGGAAAATCTCTTTGAAGAAATATGGAAAGGCCTCACAGTTTGACATGTATGGATTTGACATATGGTAGTTCTTGCCTGGAGAATCCCAGGGACGGGGGAGCCTGGTGGGCTTCCGTCTATGGGGTCATACAGAGTCAGACACGACTGAAGTGACTTAGCAGCAGCAGCAGCAGCAGCAGCAGGGAGACTTTGCTAATAGAAACTTCTCATTTTGTGGAAATAAAAATTTGAATAACTTTTGGGAAATTTTTCAAGTGGTAAATTTGGTTTTTGGAACTGAATTATCTAGGTTTTGAGTGAGTCTAAGTGAGGAACCTACATTTCTTTTTTCTACTTGCCTTTATATGTGTATTTACTGGGAAAACAGTGATTTCTTAAAATGTGCCCAAATTAATGTAACTGTCATGAATATCATGTCATGTTCTTTGTAACTGACCTAGTAATGCTTTTCATTGCAAATGAAACTATTATTTTAAAATGTCACACTTTAAACTTTGAAGGACTGTTAAAGTCGAGCAACATATCCATGTTGACACCACACTCCATGGGCAGTGTACCAGCTGGCTAGTTGCAGATGTTAGGATATGTTTAATGGTGCTATTGTGGAAAACTAAGGTTGTACCAGATGAGAAAGCTAACATGCTGCTTAATTTCTATACTCAAAGAACTATTTGTCTTGATGCAATCTCTCTTTTTCATCCCTGAGCATTGTGAGTATTGATTTTTTTCCTGACAGGAAAATAACCAGTGCTACTCCAGAAAATGCACTATGTGCTAAGAGTTGATATTTGAATTTTTAATATTGAGATTTTCTGTTTACATAATGATTTGTCTCCTTTGTGTGCATTTAATTTCTGATCCCTCATTTAGGCAAAGACATATAAATTTTGATGAGATAAATTATTATCTTGTTTCATTTTTGGAAGCATTTTTTAAATAATAAAATATGTTCTATATTTGAAATAAAAATAAAATGCAAATACAATAAAGGAAAATTGTGCATTCCAAACAAATCTATCCTAACGGTTACATGTATAATATGGCTTGATCTTTAGAAAAAATAATCAACATGGAAGCAGTGTACTCTCAGTTCATCCTCCACAGATACCAATAAAGTTAACACTTATTGCCTAATAAATATGTTTCTGATTCATGTGCTTATATTAGATGGCTTGGTGTTGATTTACTCTTAAGTCCAGGTTATGAAATGGCAAAAAGTAATACTTGGATGGAATCAGGATTGAACATAAAGGAGAATAATGGGGAACTCTAAAGCTGGCAAATTACACAGTAAGGAATCAACAGGAGACAGTTATTTTTATCATCATCATCATCATTAATATTTTCATTTGTTATCAAGACTGAAAACTTATTTGTAAGGACTCTTTATGTGGAAACATTTAGTAACAAATCCTGAATAATCATATATTCTCTTCAATATTAATGATTTCTTACTTCTGGCACTGAGCAAAGCAGTTTAAAACATAACATTTAATATTCATAAAACATTTGGCACTAATTATTAACATCTCACCAATTGTAAAGTGAATATTTATTGTAAGGTCTTGTTTTTCTAGATGTAATAATAATAAATACCATCAAGTATATCTATGGTATTTACAGTATACCAGACACTCTCCTGAATATTTTGTGTAAATTGACTTAAGTTAATCCTCATAACTGGAGAAGGAAATGGCAACCCCCTCCAGTATTCTTGCCTGGAGAATCCCAGGGATGGAGGGGCCTGGTGGGCTGCCGTCTATGGGGTTGCACAGAGTCGGACGTGACTGAAGTGACTTAGCAGCAGCAGCAGCAATCCTCATAACAAACTAGTCAAATAGTTTATTTTGTTAACTTCATTTTACAAATGAGAATATTGAGGCAAACAAAGAACATAAATTATTTTCCAGAGTCATATGTGGGGAAATGAATTATATAATAAAAACATCATCAAAAAATATTATTGTATTTTCTGATCTTCTTTTATGAGGTAGACTTCAAAAGTTATAATGAATAATAATGGTTAAGTCTTGTAGCTCTGGCTTCTTCTCTATTTTAAAGGAATTTATTTTGACCTTCCATGATTCAATGTGATATTGAGGTGTTTTTTTTATAAAGGTCTGGAGATCCAACCAGTCCATTCTAGAGGAGATCAATCCTGGGTGTTCATTGGAAGGACTGATGCTAAAGCTGAAACTCCAATACTGTGGCCACCTCATGCAACGAGTTGACTCACTGGAAAAGAGTCTGATGCTGGGAGGGATTGGGGGCAGGAGGAGACAGGGACGACAGAGAATGAGATGGCTGGATGGCATCACCGACTCGATGGACATGAGTTTAAGTGAACTCCGGGAATTGGTGATGGACAGGGAGGCCTGGCGTGCTATGATTCATGGGGTAACAAAGAGTCGGACACGACTGAGTGACTGAACTGAACTATATTAAAATCATTTTAATGCAAATATTTAGTATAATTACTTAATAAGTGTGAATATTTTATCTATTATTGTCATTTGATATTTTAATATTATTGTCAATATTATTTTTAATATTATTGTCATCTAATATTTTAATCTATTTTTGTCTTTAAGTTATAATTTTGTCATTTATGTCTATTTTTTTTGAAATTTTAATGGATTATGTTGCTGGTTGTTTTATGCATGTTATTTCTTCATTATAAAATTAAAACCTATTTAACTATGACTTCCTTTGTGTCTCAGCAGGTAAAGAATCTGCCTGCAATGCAGAAGACCTGGGTTCGATCCCTGGGTTGGGAAGATCCTCTGGAGAAGGGAAAGGCTACCCACCCCAGTATTCTGACCTGGAGAATTCCATGGACTATACAGTTCATGTGGTCACAACGAGTCAGACATGACTGAGTGACTTTCACTTTAGTCTTTCTTTTCATTACTGCATTCAATTTACTAGTATTTGTCTATAATTTTTTGAGTTAAACTTTATATGTAACTTTTTGTTTTACAATTTGTATTATCTCAGTCAGATCTTACTATTAATAAATTAAGAGATGTTTCTTCCATGTTTTATCCCTGTTTTATGATTTTAAAAAATTTAAACAAAGTTTGAAGTATGTTATTTTTAATATTTATAAAGTAATATGGGCTTGATTACTTCTTTAATGGCAGGTACTTAGTGTTAAAATATTGTTTGTAGCCTATTCAAATATATACCTTTTGTAGAACTAATAGCTTATGTTACTAGAAAATTAAATTCATTGATTTGTTGTTCAGTTGATCAGTGGTGTCCGACTATTTGCGACCCCATGGATTACAGTGCACCAAGCTTCCTTGTCTTTCACTGATTACAGGTTTTAAAATTTGATGTCACATAGTTGCACATGTACTTTCATTATTAATTTAATTTTCTTTCTTTTTTATTTTTTTTTTTACAATTTTTGTTGTGTTTCTTTCATGTACTGGGATATTTTTGTTTCTCTGTGTTTTTCTTAATCTGACATTTCATCATTTTATTTATTTATTTTTTGATAGTTTAAAAACTCCTTGTCTGATAATTCCACATCTTTGTCAAATTTGAGTCAGTTTTTGAAGCTTTATTTTTTAATACCCTAGCATCTATGTAATTTTTTTGTTGATAGCTTGACATAATGTTTGGTAAAAAGAACTGAAGTAAACCAATCTTTAGGTGAGTTTTTCATTTTTACCAGGCTAAGAAACATTGGCTCAGTTTATTTTTGCTGTTCCTGTAGGAATAAGAGGATAAACTTTTCTCTGACAATCTAACTTTTGTTGGTAGATTTCCCTAGACACTATTTCTTTTACAGAGTCTGAGCCTTGCATTTCCTTATAGATGTAATCCTCTCTCATATAAAAGTCTTGCTTATGTGATGGCAGTGTGGAGGGAGGAGAAGCATTCTACAGTCCTATGATTAGAACTCAGTCTTTCAGTGAATTTGCGCCTCTTGAGACCTTCAGAAGTGCTTCTCAACTTCCCTACTTCCCAGCTACATGAGATAGAAAGTCTAGTAGGACCTGGAATTGGCTATTTCTCCTCCTTATGTTCAAAACTAGAGGGGGTTCAAGTTGTGTATTTCCTTTTCTCCACATTAATTAGGCTCAAGAAAATTAATTTCTCTTGAAGGCAGGCCTTTGTTAATGAGAAAATAATTCTTGAAGTTTATTTCAAATTGTTTACTTTCCCCCTCTCCCTGATGGAAGCACTAGGAAAATTTTCTTTGTTCTTCACCCTGAAAACCCAGGGCTAACTCTGGAGGTAAAAATCATGACTATGCATATGAATGTAACTTAAAGCTTGAGACTCTATTTTTTTTCTCTAATCCAAATTCAGTCAATAACCCTTTATTGTTCCTCCAAAGTTCTGACCTAAAGCTTCACAAATGTGGCTTCACCTGTCTATAAGCTCTGATTCTCTGTATTCACTGTCTCTCCAGTTTTCAGGGAAGAGGTTCACCTGTGAACTTAACAAGAACTACTGATTTCCAGTTTGTTCAGATTCTCTCTTCTTTAGAGGATGGAATGATCATTTTCATTTTTTTCATGACAAAGTAAAAATATCTACTTTTAAGATACGTGTTAATGCTTTTTTCTTAGTATTTATTTCATTTGTTTATTTATTCAGCACTTATTATCTGCAATATTTTTATTCTGACATTTGGATCACAGCTGTGACAACATTTCCCTGGGGCATTTTCTTTTTCCTCTTACAACTGGTCTCTAAACTCTATGACTGTGGTTTGCTTAGTCAGAACTGTGGTCCTTTCCCATTTGGAAGAAGATGTTTTGACTCCTGCTCTATTTAGTAGGGACTGCAACCATGAAGTTAAAAGACGCTTACTCCTTGGAAGGAAAGTTATGACCAGGCTAGATAGCATATTAAAAAGCAGAGACATTCCTTTGCCAACAAAGGTTCGTCTAGTCAAGGCTATGGTTTTTCCAGTGGTCATGTATGGATGTGAGAGTTGGACTGTGAAGAAAGCTGAGCATTGAAGAATTGATGCTTTTGAATTGCAGTGTTGGAGAAGACTCTTGAGAGTCCCTTGGACTGCAAGGAGATCCAACCAGTCCATTCTAAAGGAGATCAGTCCTGGGTGTTCATTGGAAGGACTGATGCTAAAGCTGAAACTCCAGTACTTTGGCCACCTCATGCGACGAGTTGACTCACTGGAAAAGACTCTGATGCTGAGAGGGATTGGGGGCAGGAGGAGAAGGGGACAACAGAGAATGAGATGGCTGGATGGCATCACCGACTCGATGGACATGAGTTTGAGTGAACTCCAGGAGTTGGTGATGGACAGGGAGGCCTGGTGTGCCGTAATTCATGGGGTCGCAAAGAGTCGGACACGATTGAGCGATTGAACTGAACTAAACTGAACTGAAGGAAAATGAGGTCATGGAGATCTTGTCAAGTCTAGGATTCAACATGTAAATACCAATGTAAGTTTTATTCTAGCTCAATTGTTATACAACTCGATGAACTAAATTACATGTATGCAAAAATGACTCACACACAAATTTTAATGTACATGCAAAAGAAGAAAATTGCTGATCTGCACTCTAAATTTTGATATTATAAAATTAGGAAAATATGCCTAATGTAACAACAGAATTGCATTGGAAAATTTGTGAAGTTATCCCAATACAATGGATAGATGAGATGACTGCTATGAAATAAATAATCTGAAGGAAATAAATAAGATGAAAAACCATTTTCAGTAAGTCAAACCAAACACTATCTTTCAAAGCTTCCTTCTTGTCTCCTCATGCAATCTGATACACTACATGCAATAAAACTTGATTTTTAAAAATGTGGGTGGTATAGCCAAGTCCTAAGTGTTGCTTCAAAATTGGCACAGGTTCAATGCAGAAAATTCTCTTGGGTGATGCCTTTAGCCCCTGCACACACAACCACTTACAAAGTGATTTGTTGTTAAAAATTCAGAATATTCATGTTTTTCCAACTATGACAATCTTTCTAAAACATACTTGTGAGTTCTTTCTTAAGAACATTTACAAAAATAACTATAGCTACTAGTTGATAGATATTTGAAAAGCTTGTAATATATTTTTCTTATGATCATAAGTAATACCTGCCAAATGAAATAAAAGGAAATGAGAAAAAGTAGGTATATTAAATATAGGTGAAATATAATGTTTTTTATTAACTTCAATCATTAATACAAACAAAATAAGGTGTGCAAAACATAGGTGAAGCAAAGTCTAGAGCCAATAATTATATACCCAAAGCTCTAGATATGACATTGTATACTTTAAAAATTTTAAAATATCAATCCATTTTTAAATAAACACATCATGGTTTTAAAAGCACTGTCAAATACTCAACGTTTGGAAAAATGAAAATGGGAAAGAAACATGCTACTGAAAATAACAGCAAATTCTTACTAGTCCCAGAAGAAATTTCTTCCATGCAAGGTCTCTGCAATGGTTATCCTGGGACTTGCCAATATTCAACACTACCTACTTTTCACGGACAGGCAGTACAGGGTGGCCTGTCCTTGGAAATGTAGCAGAAGTTGAATATAAATGCCCAAGGGCTGTTCCTGGTGCAATAGCTTTTTTAGTTAAAGCAACAATTCTTCCCATAAATATATTTATAACCCTGGTCTGTCAACATCAGTATAGTCTCCACAATATGTCAGTTTTTAGAGAAAATAAAAACATAACTAAAATTGTTGCAAGCCCTGACTATGAAATATATTACAACTTTTGTAATCAAACCTTCTACATTTTGTTTGCTTCACTTGAATTCTTGTGGTCATCAAATCACAAAAGTACTCTCCATAATTTAAAAAAAAAGTGGCATCATTAAATATATATTCAAGGTATTCTATTACTTGAATTAAAATGTGTTTTCTTATCTTGACATTTTTCCATGAGAAGTTAGCTAACATTTCCCTAGAAGGTATTGTCTATAAATGTTAAATAAACTTTTCTTCCTGGATGCTTTTTGGCAATTGAAAAATATCAATCAATTATATAAGAATTTTTGCTAAAAGCAAAATATCCTAATATAAAATAAAGCTTGTCTCATGTTCAAATTGCAGTACCCGGTAAGGCAAAGAAAACTGATTAAGTATTATTTTGCCTTTGTCAGAAAGATCCTTAAATGTATTATTTCAATTTATTTTCTTTATGAATTTTTTATTAAACATTTGCAATTTATATTCATAAATTATCTGTATGAAGATAATTTTCTTAGGGAAAAATAATCAGTTAACTCATGGGAATATAACAATAGAAAATAAACCGCAATCTTCATAGAGCCTACCTCCCAGAGGTGGGAGGCCAAAAAACACCTATCAGTTCAGTCGCTCAGTCCTGTCTGACTCTCCGCGACCCCATGAATCACAGCACTCCAGGCCTCCCTGTCCATCACCAACTCTATAGTACATATGTAAAATACATTCTAGCCCCACAACTAATTTTTGCTTACTACACTTTTTTTTCACCTATGCCATCTGACCACTGGCTGAAGTTAGTAACCTAGGTTTGCATTATTAAACCTGAAAAATTGATACTCATTGCAATATTGTGATAAATTTGAGCAGTTCTTTTGAAATTTTTGCCTTCACTCTAGGAACCTCTGCTTTTTCAAGACAAGTGATTCATTAATCTTCTTTAAATTTATTTATTTTTAACTAGAGGATAATTGCTTTACAATATTGTGCTGGTTTCCACCATACATCAACATGAATCAGCCATAGGTAAATATATGTCCTCTCCTTCGTGAACTTCCCTCCCACCTTCCATCCCTTCCTACCCCTCTAGATTGTCAAAAAGACCAGATTGGAGCAGCCTGAATCATACAGAAATTTCATTGGCAATCTATTTTGTATATGACAATACATATGTTTCAGCGTTACTTTCTCAATTTGTCCCACTTTTTCATCACCCTATTGTGCCACAAGTCCGTTCTATATTCCTGTGATCGAGTGTTGCTCTGCAAATAGGTTCATCAGTATAATTTTTCTAGATTCTTTCTCTCTGTTTGTGTGTGTGCATGTGTGTGTCACTCAGTAAGTCATGTCTGGCTCTTTGCGACCACATGGACTGTACCTGGCAAGGTTCCTCTGTCCATGGAATTCTTCAGGCAAGAATACTAGAGTTGATTGCCATTCTTTTCTTTGGGGATCTTCCTGACTGATGGATGGAACCTGGGTCTCCTCCACTGCAGGCAGATTCTTTACTGTCTGAGCCACTAAGGAAGTCCCTAGGTTCCACATATATGCGTCAACACACAATATTTGTTTTACTCTTTCTGACTTACTTCACTCTGTTGAACAGTGTCCAGGAGTCTCCACAGAGGTGGGGGTCAACAGTGGCGTGCCTCAGGGTCAGGGTCACTGAATACACCAGTTCAGGGAGGCACAGTTCAGTTGAGTTCCGTTCAGTCACTCAGTCATGTCCGACTCTTTGCGACCCCCTGAATCACAACACGTCAGACCTCCCTGTCCATCACCAACTCCCAGAGTTCACTCAAACTCATGTCTATTGAGTTGGTTATGCCATCCAGCCATCTCATTATCTGTCATACCCTTCTCCTCCTGCCCCTAACCCCTCCAAGCATCAGACTCTTTTCCAGTGAGTCAACTCTCCTCATGAGGGGGCCAAAGTATTGGAGTTTCAGCTTCAGCATCAGTCCTTCCAATGAACACCCAGGACTGATCTCCTTTAGAATGGACTGGTTGGATCTCTTGCAGTCCAAGGAACTCTCAAGAGCCTTCTCCAGCACCACAGTTCAAAAGCATCAATTCTTCAGCGATCAGCTTTCTTCACAGTCCAACTCTCACATTCATACATGACCATTGGAAAAACTATAGCCTTGACTAGACGGACCTTGGTTGGCAAAGTAATGTCTCTGCTTTTTAATATGCTATCTAGGTTGTTCATAACTTTCCTTCCAAGAAGTAAGCGTCTTTTAATTTCATGGCAGCAATCAGCATCTGCAGTGATTTTGGAGCCCCAAAAAATAAAGTCTGACACAGGGAGGCACAACATGCGGGCATAAGTACTTTTGAAGGAGGTCACCATTACCACCATTTCACTACCATAGTTTGGCCTCATGCCAAACTACAGGGAGGGAACACAGCCCCACCCATCAGCACAAAATCAGATTAAAGACTTACTGAGCAGGCCCATGCCCACCCGAGTAAGACCCAGGTCTCCCCACAGACAAGCCCTCCCATCAGAAAGTTTCCACAAGGCTCTTATCCTCCTTTATCAGAGGGCAGAGAGAATGAAAACCACAATTACAGAAAACTAACCAAAACTGATCACATGGTTCACAGTCTTGTTGAACTATATGAAACAATGAGCCATGCCATGTAGAGCCACCCAAGATGGATAGGTCATGGTGGAGATTTCTGACATATCATGGTCCACTAGAGAAGGAAATGGCAAACCACTTCAGTATTCCTGCCTTCCCATGAATAGTATGAAAAGGAAAAAAAATATGACACTGAAAGATGAACTCCCCAGTCAGTAGGTGGCAAAATACTACTGGAAAAGAACAGAGAAATAGCTCCAGAAGGAATGAAGGGCCTGAGTCAAAGTGAAAACAACACCCAGCTGTGGATGTGTCTGGTGGTGAAAGTCAAATGTGATGCTGTAAAGAACAATATTGCATAGGAATCTGGAATGTTAGGTTTATGAATCAAGGTAAATTGGAAGTGGTCAAACAAGAGATGACAAGAGTGAACATCATTTTAGGAATCTGTAAACTAAAATAGACAGAATGGGTGAATTTAGTTCAGATGAAAATAAAATCCACAATTGTGGGCAAGAACATCTTTGAAGAAATGGAATAATCCTCATAATCAACAAAAGAGTCTGAAATGCATTACTTGGGTGCAACCTTAAAAATAACAGAATAATCTCCATTTGTTTTCAAAGCAAATCATTCAGTATCACAGTAATCTAAGTCTATGTTCCAACCATTTATGACAAAGAAGCTGAAGATGAAAGGATCTATGAAGACCTACAAGACTTTCTAGAACTAACACCAAAAAAAAAAAAAAGATGTCCTTTCTAATCACAGAGGACTCGAATGCAAGGGTAGGAAGTCAAGAGATACCTGGAGTAACAGTCAAGTTTGGCCTTGGAGTACAAAAAGAAGCAGGGCAAAGGTTAACAGGGTTTTACCAAGAGAACACATTGGTCATAGCAAACACCCTCTTCCAATAACAACAGACAACTCAACACATGGACATCACCAATGGTCAATATACTTTGCAGCCAAAGATGGAGAAGCTCTAGAGTCAACAAAAACAAGACTGGGAGCAGACTGTGGCTCATATCATAAACTCCTTATTGTAAAATTCAGACTTCAATTGAAGAAAGTAGGGAAAACCACTAGATTATTCAGGCATGACCTAAATCAAATCCCTTATGATTATACAGTGAAAATGACAAATAGATTCAATGGATTAGATCTGATAGACAGAGGGCCTGAAGAAGTATGGATAGAGGTTCATGACATTGTACAAGAGACAGTGATCAAAACGATCTATAAGAAAAAGAAATGCTAAAAGGCAAAATGGTTGTCTGAGGAGGCCTTACAAATAGCTATGAAAAGAAGAGAAGTGAAAGGCAAAGGAGAAAGGAGAGATATACCATCTGAATGCAGAATTCCAAAGAATAGCAAGGAGAGAAAAAAGACCTTTGTAAGTGATCAATGCCTGGAAATAGAGGAATAGAATGAGAAAGACTAGAGATCTCTTCAAGAAAATTAGACACACCAAGGGCACATTTCATGCAAAGATGGGCACAATAAAGGACAGAAATGTTACATATCTAACAGAAGCTGAATATATTAAAAACAGATGGCAAGAATACACAGAAGAACTATACAATAAAAAAGATCTTCATGACCCAGATAACCATGATGGTGTAATCACTAACCTAGAGAGAGACACCCTGGAGTCCAAAGTCAAGTGAGCTTTAGGAAGCAACACTACAAACAAAGCTAGTGAAGGTGATGGAATTCCAGCTGAGCTATTTCAGATCTTAAACCATGATGCAGCTAAAGTGCTGCACTCAATATTCTAGCAAATTTGGAAAACTCATCAGTCACCACAGGACTGGAAAAGGTCAGTTTTCATTCCAATCCCAAAAAAGACAATGCCAAAGAATGTTCAAACTGCTGCACAATGGCACTCATATTAAACCCTAACAAAGTAATGCTCACAATTCTCCAAGCTTGACATCAACAGTACGTGAATTGAGAACTTCCAGATGTTCAACCTGGATTTATAAAAGGCAGAGGAACCAGAGATCAAATTGCAAAAATCCATTGGAGCATAGAAAAAGCAAAAGAATTGCAGAAAAAACACATGTACTTCTGCTTCAATAAATGCTAAAGCCATTGACTCTGTGGATTGCAACAAACTTTTGAGAATCCTTAAAGAGATGGGAATACCAGACCACCTTACCTCCCTCTTGAGAAATCAGTATGCAGGTCAAAAATCAACAGTTAGAACCGTACATGGGCTAACTGGTTCAAAATTGGGAAACGAATATATCCAGGCTGTATATTGTCACTTTGCTTATTTAACTTATATTCAGAGTACATCATGTGCAATGCCAGGCTGATGAAGCACAAGCTGGAATCAAGATGGCCAGGTGAAATATCAATAACCTCAGATATGCAGATGTACCATCCTTATGAAGGAAAGTGAAGAGGAACTAAAGAGCCTCTTGATGAAGGTGAAAGAGGAGAGTGAAAAACTTGGTTTAAAACTCAACATTCAAAAAACTAAGATCATCACATTGGTCCCATAACTTCATGGTAAATAGATAGGGAAACAATGGAATCACTGACAGACTTTGCTTTCTTGGGCTACAAAATCACTGCAGATTGTGACTGTAGCCATGAAAGTAAAAGACGCTTGCTCCTTGGAAGAAAAGTTATGATCAAACTAGATAGTATATTAAAAAGCAGAGACATTACTTTGGAACACAGGTCCGTCTAGTCAAGGCTATGGGTTTTCCAGTAGTCATGTATGGATGTGAGAGCTGGAGTATAAAGAAAGCTGAGAACCGAAGAACTGATGATTTTGAACTGTGGTGTTGGAGAAGCCTCTTGAGAGTCTCTTTGACTGCAAGGAGATCAAGCCAGTCAATTCTAAAGGAAATCAGCCCTAAATATTTATTGGTAGGACTGATGCTGAGACTGAAACTCTAATACTTTGGCCACCTGATGTGAAGAGCTGACTCATTTGAAAAGACCCTGATGCTGAAAAATGTGAAGGCAGGAGGAGAACGTGATGACAGGGGACAAGATGGTAGATGCAACCATTGATTCAACTGACATGAGTTTGAGCTCCATGAGATGGTGAAGTACTGTGAACCCTGGAAAAATCCATGGGGTCGGAGGACATGACTGAACAACTGAACAACAAATGTCATCCACCTTATTAGAACTGAGTCTAATGCTTTCCTTTTTATAACTGAGTAATATTCCATTGTGTATATGTACCACATCTTCTTTTTCCATTCACCTATCAATGGACATTTAGGTTGCTTTGAATTTTTCAGGCAAGAATAGTGAAGTGTGTTGTCATTTCCTTCTCCAGGGGATCTGTCTGACGCAGGGATCAAATCTGGGTCTCCTGCATTGTAGGCATATTCTTTACCGTCTGAGCCACCAAGGAAGCTTTTCAGTGTTCTAGTTGTTGCAAATAGTGCTGAAATGATCATTGAGGTTCAGTTCAGATCAGTTCCGTGGCTCAGTCAGGTCTAATTCTTTGTGACCCCATGGACTGTAGCATTCCCTGTCCATCATCAACTCCCGGGCCTTGATGTCCATCGAGTCGATACTGCCATCCAAACATCTCATTCTCTGTCATCCTGTTCTCCGCCTACCATCAATCTTTCCTAGCATCAGGGTGTTTTTCAATAAGTCAGTTCTCTGTATCAGGTGGCCAAAGTGTTGGAGTTTCAGCTTCAGGATCAGTCCTTCCATTAAACATTCAGGACTGATTTCTTTAGGACTGACTGATATGATGCTCAGACTTGACTCTCAAAAGTCTTTTCAACACCACAACAAGTTCAAAAGCATCAATTCTTCAGCACTCAGCTTTCTTTATGGTCCAAGTCTCACATCCATTTATTTTCCATGGGGATGGTCTTGGTCCCTGTCTCCTGTACAAAGTCACGAACCTCCATCCAGAGTTCATCAGGCACTCTGTCTATCAGATCTAGTCACTAAAATCTATTTCTTACTATCTGAATGGTCTAGTGCTTTTCCCTGCTTTCTTCAATTTAAGTCTGAATTTGGCAATAAGGAGTTCATGATCTGAGCCACATCCATAGTTGACTACTGGAAAAACCATAGCTTGGACTAGATGGCCCTTTGCCGCAAAGTAATGTTTCTGCTTTTTAATATGCTGTGTAGGTTTGTCATAGCTTTTCTTCCAAGGAGCAAGGGTTTTTAAATTTCATGGCTGCGGTCACCGTCAGCAGTGATTTTGAAGCCCAAGAAAATAAAGCCCTTCACTGTTTCCATTGTTTCCCCATCTATTTCCCATGAAGTGATGGGATTGGATGCGGTGATCTTCGTTTCAGCTTTTTCACTCTCCTCTTTCACCTTCATCAAGAGGCTCTTTAGTTCCTCTTTGCTTTCTGCCGTAAGGGTTGTGTTATCTGCAAATCCGAGGTTATTGATATTTCTCCCAGCAATCTAGATTCCAACTTGTGCTTCATCCAGCCCTGCATTTCACTTGATGTACTCTGTATATAATTTAAATAGCAGGGTAACAATATACAGCCTTGAAGTACTCCTTTCCCAATTTGGAACCAGTCCATGTTCCATGTCCAGTTCTAACTGTTGATTCTTGACCTGCATACGTGTTTCTCAAGAGGCAAGTAAGGTGGTCTGGTATTCCTATCTCTTTAAGAATTCTCCATAGTTTGTGATCCACACAGTAAAAGGCTTTAGCATAGTGAATGAAGCAGAAGTAGATGTTTTTCTAGAACTCTCCTGCTTTTTCAATGATCCAACGTATGTTGGCAATTTGATCTCTGGTTCCTCTCCCTTTTCTAAATCCAGCTTGAACATCTGGTACTATAAAAATTTTTTGGCATCGCCTTTTTTGGCATGAAAACTGACCTTTTCCAGTCCTGTGGCCTCTACTGAGTTTTCAAAATGTCTTTGAAATGAGTCTTCTTCAATTATGGTTTCCTTAGCTTATATGTGCAGTAGTGGGGTTTTGGGGCCACACGGTAGTTTTACTCCTAATTTTTCAAGGTAACTCATTACTGTTCTCCATAGTAGCTGTTTCAATTTGCATTCCCACCAAAAGTGCAAGAAGGTTTCCTTTTCTCCACAACCTTTCCAGCATTTATTGTTTGCAAATTTTTTGATGATAGCATTCTGACCGGTTCAAGGTGATGCTTCATTTTAGTTTCAATTTGCATTTCTCTAATAATGAGCCACCTTGCTTATTTAACTTATATGCAGAGTATATCATGAGGAATGCTGGGCTGGAAGAAGCACAAGCTGGAATCAAGATTGCTGGGAGAAATATCAATAACCTCAGATATGCAGATGACACTACCCTTATGGCAGAAAGTGAAGAGGAACTAAAAAACCTCTTGATGAAAGTGAAAGAGGAGAGTGAAAAGGTTGGCTTGAAGCTCAACATTCAGAAAACAAAGATCATGGCATCTGGTCCCATCACTTCATGGGAAATAGATGGGGAAACAGTGGAAACAGTGTCAGACTTTATTTTTTGGGCTCCAAAATCACTGCGGTTGCTGATTGCAGCCATGAAATTAAAAGACGCTTACTCGTTGGAAGGAAAGTTATGACCAACTTTGATAGTATATTAAAAAGCAGAGACATTACTTTGCCAACAAAGGTCTGTGTAGTCAAGGCTATGGTTTTTCCCGTGGTCATGTATGGATGTGAGAGTTGGACTGTGAAGAAAGCTGATCGCCGAAGAATTGATGCTTTTGAACTGTGGTGTTGGAGAAGACTCTTGAGAGTCCCTTGTACTGCAGGGAGATCCAACCAGTCCATTCTAAAGGAGATCAATCCTGGGTGTTCATTAATACTTTGGCCACCTCATGCGACGAGTTGACTCACTGGAAAAGACTCTGATGCTGGGAAAGGTTGGGGGCGGGAGGAGAAGGGGACTACAGAGAATGAGATGGCTGGATGACATCACCGACTCTGTGGACATGAGTTTGAGTGAACTCCGGGAGTTGGTGATGGACAGGGAGGCCTGGCATGCTGTGATTCATGGGGTCATGGAGATTCGGACACGACTGAGCGACTGAACTGAACTGAATAATGAGCCATGTTGAGTGTCTTTGGTTTACTACTCATCTGTATGTCCTTGGTGAAATATTTGGTTAGGTCTTCTGCCCACACTTTTACCTGTTTTTTTTTTTTTCTTCTGGAATTGAACTACATGAGCTGCTTGTACATTTTGGAGAGTAATCCTCTGTCAATTGTTTCATTTGCTACTGTTTTCTCACCAAAGAATTGATGCTTTTGAACTGTGGTGTTGGAGAAGACTCTTGAGAGTCCCTTGTACCGCAAGGAGATCCAACCAGTCCATTCTAAGGGAGATCGATCCTGGGTGTTCATTGGAAGGACTGATGCTAAAGCTGAAACTGCAATACTTTGGCCACCTCATGGGACTAGTTGACTCATTGGAAAAGACTCTAATGCTGGGAAAGGTTGGGGGCGGGAGGAGAAGGGGACGACCGAGAATGAGATGGCTCGATGGTGTCACCGACTCTGTGGATATGAGTTTGAGTGAACTCAGGGTGTTGGTGATGGATAGGGAGGCCTGGCGTGCTGTGATTCATCGGGTCGCGGAGAGTCGGACACGACTGAGCGACTGAACTGAACTGAACTGATTGTTGTCTTTTCACCTTGTTTATCATTTCCTTCACTGTGCAAAAGTCTTTAAGTTTGATTAGGTACCATTTTTTATAATTAGATCCCATTTGTGTTTATTTTTATTTCTATTACTCTAGAAGTTGCTTAGAGTGGATCTTGCTGTAATTTATGTTAATGAATGTTCTGCCTGAGTTTTCCTCTAAGAGTTTTATAGTTTCTAGTCCTATGTTTAGGTCTTTAATCCATTTTGAGTTCATTTTTGTGTATTGTGTTAGGAAGTATTCTAATTTCACTCTTTTCCATATAGCTGTACAGTTTTCCTAGCACCAATTATTGAAGAGACTATATTTTCTCCATTGTATATTCTTGCCTCATCAAAAATAAGGTGCCCATAGGTGCGTGTGTTTATCTCTAGGCTTTCTATCATGTTCCATTGGTCTATATTTCTGTTTTTGTGCTGGTACCAAACTATTTGTTGACTATAGCTTTGTAGTGTAGTCTGAAGTCAGGCAGGTTGACAGTGTCAGTTCCATTCTTCTTTCTCAAGACTGCTTTGGCTATTCGCGGTCTTTTCTGTTTCCATGCAAATTGTGAGGTTTTTTGTTCTAGTTTTCTGAAAAATACCATTGGTAGATTCATATGGATTGCACTGAATCTATAGATTGCTTTGGGTAGTACAGTCATTTTTTACAATATTGATTCTTCTAATCCAGGAACATGGCATATCTCTCTGTTTGTGCTGTGTTTGATTTCTTTCTTCAGTATCTTATAGTTTTCTGCATACAAATCTTTTGTCTCTTTAGGTAGATTTATTCCGAGGCATTTTATTCTTTTTGTTGTAATGGTGAATGGGACTGTTTCCTCAATTTCTCTTCCTGACTTTTCATTGTTAGTGTATAAGAATGCAAGGGATTTCTGTATATTAATTTCATATTCTGCAAATCTGCTATATTCACTGAGTAGCTTTAGTAATTTTCTGGTGGCCTCTTTAGGGATTACTGTGTATAGTATCATGGAATCTTCAAACACTGAAAGTTTTACTTCTTCGTTTCCAATCTGGATTCCTTTTATTTCTTTGTCTTCTCTGATTGCTGTGGCTAGGACTTCCAAAAATATGTTGAATAAGAGTGGTGAGAGTGGTCACCCTTGTCTTGTTCCTGATCTTAAAGGAAATGCTTTCAGTTTTCCAACATTGAGAATAATGTTTCTTGTGGGCTTGTTGTATCACCCATTTATGATAGAAACTCTCCAGAAAGTAGACATAGAAGGAACATATCTCAACATAAGGGCCATATATGACAAATTGTTAATCTTCTATCTCTTTTACTTCTCCCTCTCTGGTTTTCCTTGCATTAATCCTTCCTCCTTGGTACTGTTCCCTGTGTTCAGAATTTTTTTTCTCCTTACTCTACATACACAACATAGGTGATCTCATTAACTCTCATGCCTCATTTGCAATCCATATTTTCCTAAGCAATACACTTCTATTCCTGTCCTGAAACCAGAGATTTTCTAGTCACTAGAGCCTCAGCTCATTTTCCCCCCCAGAGCTCTTTTCTGTTCTACCCATTATCATCCCATAGGCAAATCTGACCCCTTCCTTTCCTCAGCCTCATTCCTTCAAGGTATTCACTGACTGACATCCTTCCTACCTTATGTTTCTGTAATCCATTTACTTCCTGCCATTCGAGTGGGACTGTCTCAGATCAGGCCACCAGTGTCCCTCAGCTGGATCATATCATGTTAATATGTAGCTTCTTTGTCCTAGTCTGTGCCTCTAGGCCTTTTCCACTCCAGTCTTTTCTGCATTCCAGTAGGGCAAGCTTTCAATATAAATCTTGTTCCCATCATCTTTTCAGCCTGAAATTCTTTGGCTATAGTCCAGGTTTATTAAAACAGTTCATTAGCTGACCCCTGGTTATTTCTCTAGCTTCATCTCTTTTCATTTCTCTGATTTATACACTAATGTCCAGATGTACATATCTCTCATTCATGAATCTCCTTACAAGTTCTTTCCTCTTCCTGGAATACATTTTCTAACTCTTTCCACATATCTAATTCCTTCTTAATGAAATGTACGGGTGAAGACCACAGAATTTCATGCCAGGCAAATCTGAACTCAAATATCAACTTTGTCATTTGTACTGCAATGAGTTGGAAATTTCTGAGACTTTGTAAGTCTTTAAAATGTGGATAATTATAGTACTTATTTGGTAGGGTTGTGGAAAGTGATAAGTGTCTTAGGTATGTCAAGGTCTAAATGTGGTGCCTTGTGAAGGAGGATAAAATATGCCATTGCAAATATGCCACTTTGACATAAGGATTATTTTGAATTTAAGGCAACTGAAAAGCAACAGACACAGGAAGTGTTCTCTGCCATCCCTTTCTCTATCTCAAAGCAGGACATAATTTCCCTCTGTGAAGATGTCTTTACAATATTAGGATGAAGAACACTCATCACTTGACACTGACGAGAGAAGGACACAGGAGTTTACAAAAGCAGACTTTACTAAAATAGAGATAAAATAACCTCGATCTCCCATGAGTTCCCCCATATATTTCCTCTCCCCTTTCCCATAATTTCTCATCTTCTGAAGCCCAAATCCTCTTTCCTTTGTTAAAATGATATATAAGCCCCCGGATCTACCTGTTTCTTTGAAGTTCATTTCTTTTGTGAACTTCTGTGAATGCAAAATATTAATAAAATGGAATGTTTTCTTTGTCCTTTTGATCTGCTTTTCGGTAGTTTAATTTTCAGGCTCCCATTTTCAAGCCTAAGAAAGTAAAGAAGAAATTTTCTCCTCAACACTGGCTTAGAGGGCAGGAATCAGATTTAACTCACAATTCCCAGTGCTTGCTGTGCAAAAGTTAATATATATGTATGCTTTATCATATATCAATTCTTTAAAAAAATAACTTATTTGATAAAGATTATGTGATATTAATAATTCTTAAAGACCATTTTATTCCCAGGATTTTCATTTTTAGTTTGCTTGCATTCACTAGAAAAGTCTCAGAATACTTTCAATGAACACATAATAAAAAATAATTCCACTTAAAAATCTAAAATCCATATATGTAGCATGGTCTGAATTATTTGAGATATAGAAATTATTTAATAGCTTTAAATTTTGACAGTTAACCTTTACTCTTGCTTATACCATCTTTGAGGGATAAGAGTTCTCTGAAAATTAAATGGTCCCTGAATTTAATATAACTGGGATGATTACTATGATACTTAAAAATAGCTAAAGGCGTCTTTATGTCCTTTCCTTCCTGTCAATCAACACTGACTAAGGATTTTCTAACTACCTGACTACAATGTAAATAGTTCAGATCAGCAATGCAGTATCACTTATATATGGGGATAAAGAACCATTATTATAATCACTTTCAACTATTCTAACATAAAAGGTGAGAAAATGATTGTGCTTCTTGATAGGATGCACCTATAAATCATACTCTTTTCCACCACACATAAACAATGGGCAGAAAGAGATAAGGATAAAAAAATTGAAGACTATACACATCTCATTCCAATTCCCTCATGACAATAAAAAACATTATGACATGGTTAAGGCAAACATCTTGCAGAAATTTCACATTTAGCAGTATTTCAGTTGGCAGTCCATTCAGCAGCTATACATTTAGCTGCTACAAACAAGATGAGAACTATGATCTGACATGTTAAGTGAAATTAAATTAATATCAAAATTTCATGTATAAACTCTACCTATGGCTCAGATGGTAAAGAATCTGCCTGCAGTGCAGGAGACCTGGGTTTGATCTCTGGGTTGGGAAGATTTCCTGGTGAAGGAAATGGCAACCCACTCCAGTATCCTTGCCTGGAGAATCCCATGGGCCTCCAATGGAGGAACCCATTGGGTTACAAAGAGTCAGATACAACTGAGCAAGTAACACTTAAAAAAAATAATTTATGATTGGGTGATTTATTTGGTTTTAGTAACAAACTGTTCTACAAATTTTACCTCATATGATTTCTTATCCTTGAAGTAATTATAATGCACAGAAGGATATCTTATTTGCAGTAAAGTAAGTAGTGCTGTTCAAATGATTTCAATGATGTACAGCAGGTTTTCAGAATTCATGAGGAAATTTTTGATATGACTGCATAGCTCTAAGTTTGCACTTGTTTCCTATTGCTGTTGTAACAAATTACCACAAACTTAGTGGTTTAAATCAACACAGATTTATTACCTTGAAATTCTGTAGGTCACAAGTCCAAGACAAGTCTTACTGGGCTAAAATCAAGGAGTTGGTGGGATTTTTGTTCTTTTCTCGAGGCCCTGTGTGAGAATCTGATTTTTTTTTTTTTCAGCTTCTAGAGGCCTCCAGCATTCCCTGACTGTCAGTCTGCTTACCTCATTTTCAAAGCCAGCAAGGGTGCATGTGTCTTACATGCTCACATCTCTCTCTGGCTCTCACTACTTCCACTTTTAAGGACCCTTTTAATTACAATCATATTCACTCCCAGATTATTTGGAATGATCTCCTTATTATACAGTAGAAGTGAGAAACAGATTTAAGGGACTAGATCTGATAGAGTGCCTGATGAACTATGGATGGAAGTTTGTGACATTGTACAGGAGACAGGAATCAAGACATCCCAATGGAAGAGAAATTCAAAAAAGCAAAATGGCTGTCTGAGGAGGCCTTACCAATAGCTGTGAAAAGAAGAGAAGTGAAAAACAAAGGAGAAAAGGAAAGTTATAAGCATCTGAATGCAGAGGTCCAAAGAATAGCAAGGAGAGATAAGAAAGACTTCCTCAGCAATCAATGCAAAGAAATAGAGGAAAACAACAGAATAGGAAAGACTAGAGATCTCTTCAAGAAAATTAGAGATACCAAGGGAACATTTCATGCAAAGATGGGCTCAATAAAGGCAGAAATGCTATGGTCCTAACAGAAGCAGAAGATATTAAGAAGAGGTGGCAAGATACACAGAAGAACTGTACAAAAAAGATCTTCATGACCAAGATAATCATGATGGTGTGATCATTGACCTAGAGCCAGACATCTTGGAATGTGAAGTCAAGTGGGCCTTAGAAAGCATCACTATGAACAAAGCTAGTGGAGGTGATGGAATTACAGTGAAGATATTTCAAATCCTGAAAGATGATGCTGTGAAAGTGCTGCACTCAGTATGCCAGGAAATTTGGAAAACTCAACAGTGGCCACAGGAGTGGAAAAGGTCAGTTTTCATTCCAATCCCAAAGAAAGGCAATGCCAAAGAATGTTCAAACTACCGCACAATTGCACTCATCTCACACGCTAGTAAAGTCATGCTCAAAATTCCCCAAGCCAGACTTCAGCAATATGTGAACCATGAACTTCCAGATGTTCAAGGTGGATTTAGAAAAGGCAGAGGCACCAGAGATCAAATTGCCAACAATAGTTGGATCATTGGAAAAAGAAGAGATTTCCAGAAAACCATCTATTTCTGCTTATTGACTATGCCAAAGCCTTTGACTGTGTGGATCACAAAAAGTGGTGGAAAATTCTTAAAGAGATGGGAATACCAGACCATCTGACCTGCCTCTTGAGAAATCTATATGCAGGTCAGGAAGCAACAGTTAGAACTGAACATGGAACAACAGACTGGTTCCAAATAGGAAAAGGAGTGCGTCAAAGCTGTATATTGTCACCCTGCTTATTTAACTTATACGCAGAGTATATCATGAGGAACGCTGGGCTAGAAGAATCACAAGCTGAAATCAAGTTTGCCAGGAGAAATATCAATAACCTCAGATATGCAGATGACACCACCCTTGTGGCAGAAAGTGAAGAGGAACTCAAAAGCCTCTTGATGAAAGTGAAAGAGGAGAGTGAAAAAGTTGGCTTAAAGCTCAACATTCAGAAAACAAAGATCATGGCATCTGGTCCCATCACTTCATGGGAAATAGATGGGGAAACAGTGTCAGACTTTATTTTTTGGGCTCCAAAATCACTGCAGATGGTGATTGCAGCCATGAAATTAAAAGATGCTTACTCCTTGGAAGGAAAGTTATGACCAACCTAGATAGCATATTAAAAAGCAGAGACATTATTTTGCCAACAAAGATCCATCTAGTCAAGGCTATGGTTTTACCAGTGGTCATGTATGGATGTGAAAGTTGGACTGTGAAGAAAGCTGATCAATGAAGAATTGATGGTTTTGAACTGTGGTGTTGGAGGACTCTTGAGAGTCCCTTGGACTGCAAGGAGATCCAACCAGTCCATTCTAATGGAGGTGAGTCCTGGGTTTTCATTGGAAGGACTGATACTAAAGCTGAAACTACAATACTTTTGGCTACCTCATGCGAAGAGCTGATTCACTCGTAAGACTCTGATGCTGGGAGGAATTGGGAGCAGGAGAAGGGGATGACAGAGAATGAGATGGCTGGATGGCATCACCGACTCGATGGGCATGAGTTTGAGTGAACTCCGGGAGTTGGTAATGGACAGGGAGGCCTGGCTTGCTGTGATTCATGGTGTCGCAAAAGTTGGACACGACTGAGTTACTGAACTGAACTGTATGTTATCAGTCAGAGTTCACCAGAGAAACAGAACAAATAGTACGGGTATACACATATGCGGACAGAGAGAGATTTATTTTAAAGAATTAGTGCATGTGGTTATGGGGCCTGGCATGTCCAAAGTTGGTGGCAGAGCCCACAAGATGGAGACCCAGGGAAGAGCTGAATTAGAATTTCAACACCGAAGGCAATCTGGGGCAGAATCCTCTTTTTTTAAGGGCACTGTAGCCTTTTCCTTATGGTCTTCAACTGATTGGATGAGGTCCAACCTCATTACGTAAATTAATCTTATTTATGCTCAATCTATTGAATTAAATGTTAATTTATACTGAAAAACACTTTCATTGGACATCTAGACTGATCTTTGACCAAATATTTGGGTACTGTGGCCTAGTTAGCAAAGCTGACATACACAGTTAATCATCACAAGTGTTAACCTTCATTCCATCTGCCTCCTTATTTCCCATTTGTTGTAGAATTAATTTATCAATGGGTTCCAGGAGGTTGACGTTTTTTGGTATTTACTATCATGCATACCACAGTGTGTGCATTTTCGTGTATGTTTTAGTTTGTGTTTTTTCTTTGCCCACACTTTTGTTTGTATTTGTCCTTTGTGCACAATTTACATTACTCATTTGTATAAATACTATTGGAGAAGGGAATGGCAAACCACTTCAGCATTCTTGCTTTGAGAACTCCATGAACAGTGAAAAGGCAAACATGTATGATACTGAAAGATGAAACCCCCAGGTCAGTAGGTGTCCAATATGCTACAGGAGAAGAGCTAAGAAAGAGCTTGAGAAGGATTGAAGAGGCTGAGCCAAAGCAGAAACACCCACCTGTAGATGAGTCTGATGATGTAAGAAAAGTCCGATGCTGTAAAGAACAATATTGCATAGAAAACTGGAATGCTAGGATTATTAATATAGGCAAATTGGGAGTGCTCAAACAGGAGATGACAAGATTGACACTTTAGGAATCAGTGAACTAAAATGCGCAGGAATGGGTGAATTTAATTCAGATGATGATAAATTCTTGCGGGCAAGAATCCCTTAGAAGAAATGGAGTAGCCCTCACAGTCAACAAAAGAGACCAAAATGCAGTACTTGGGTGCAATCTTACAAATAAAAGAATGATCTCCATTTGTTTCCAAGGCAAATCATTCAATATAACAGCAATCCAAGTTTATGCCCCAACCATTAATGCTGAGGAAGTTGAAGTTGAATGGTTCCATGAAGACCTACAAGACCTTCTAGAAATATCGCCAAAAAAAGATACTTTTTCATCATAGGGGACTGATATGCAAAAGTAGGAAGTCAAAGATACCTGGAATAACAGGAAAGTTTGGCCTTGGAATATAAAATGAAGCAGAGCAAACACTAACAGAGTTTATTTATTTTTTTGCTAAGAGAATGCAATGGTCATAGCAAACACCCTCTTTGAACAACACAAGAAAGGACTGCATACGTGGACATCATCAGATGGCTAATACTGAAATCAGATTGATTACCTTCTTTGCAGCCAAAAATGAAGTTCTATACAGTCAGCAAAAACAAGACTGGGAGCTGATGGTGGCTCAGATCATGAAATCTTTATTGTAAAAAAAAGACAAATTGAAGAAAGTTGGGAAAACCACTAGGCCATTCAGGTATGACCTAAATCAAATATATGATTATACAGTGGAAGTGACAAATAGGTTCAAGGGATTAGATATGATAAGAGTTCCTGAAGAACTATGGACTGAGGTTTGCAACATTATACAGGAGGTGGTGATCAAAGCTATGCCCAAGAAAAAGAAACGCAAAAAGGCAAAATGGTTGTTTGAGGAGGCCTTACAAATAGCTGAGAAAAGAGGAGAAGTGAAAGGCAAAGGAGTAAAGGAAAGATATGCCCATCTGAATGCAGAATTCCAAAGAATAGCAAGGAAAGATAAGAAAGCCTTCCTTGGTGATCAGTGCAAAGAAATAGAGGAAAACAACAGAATGGGAAAGACTAGAGATCTCTTCAAGAAAATTAGAGATACCAGGGGAACATTTCATGCAAAGATGGGCTCAATAAAGGACAGAAATGATATGGACCTAACAGAAGAAGAGGAGATTAAGAGGTGGCAAGAGTGCACAGAAGATGTATACAAAAAAGATCTTGATCTAGATAACCATGATGGTGTGATCACCCAAGTAGAGCCAGACATACTGGAATGTGAAGTCAAGTGGGGCTTAGGAAGCATTACTACAAACAAAGCTAGTGAAGGTGATGGAATTCCAGCTGAGCTATTTCAGATACTAAACAATGATGCAGTTAAAGTGTTACACTCAATATACCAGAAAATTTGGAAAATTTAGCAGTGGCCACAGGATTGGAAAAGGTCAGTTTCCATGCCAATCCCAAAGAAAGGCACTGCTGAAGAATGTTCAAACTACCACACAATTACACTCATTTCACACATTAGCAAAGTAATGCTCAAAATTTTCCAAGCCAGGCTTCAACAGTATGTGAGCTGTGAACCTCCAGGTGTTCAAGCTGGATTTAGAAAAGGCAGCAGAATCAGAGGTCAAATTGCGAACATATGTAGGATCATTGAGAAAGCAAGAGAGTTCCAGATAAAGCATCTACTTCTGCTTTATTGACTATGCCAAAGCCTTTAACTGTGTGGATCACAACAAACTGGAAAATTCTTAAAGAGATAAGAATAACAGACTACCATACTTGTCTCCTGAGAAACCTATATAAAGGTCAAGAAACAACAATTGGAACTGGACATGGAAAGGACTGGTTCAAAATTGGGGAAGGGCTACCTCAAGGCTTTATATTATCACCTGCTTATTTAAATTATGGGCTTCCCTGGTGGCTTAGTTGGTAAAGAATCTGCCTGCAATGTGGGAGACCTTGGTTCAATCCCTGGGTTGGGAAGATCCCCTGGAGAAGGTTATGGCTACCCACTCCAGTATTCTGGATTGTATAGATCATGAGGTCTCAAAGAGTCGGACACGAATGAGTAACTTTCACACACTATTCAACTTATATGCAGAGTACGTTACGTGAAATTCTGGGCTAGATGAAGTCAAGCTGGAATCAAGATTGTTGGGAGAAATATCAACAACCTCAAGTATGCAGATAACACCACCCTAATAGCAAAAAGTGAAGAACTAAAGAGCCTCCTGATGAATGTGAAAGAAGAGAATAAAAAAGCTGATTCACAAAGGTCTGTCTGTATAGTCAAAGGTATGCTTTTTCTAGTAGTGACATATGGATGAGAGATTTCGACCACAAAAAAGGCTAAGCACCAAAAAATTAATACTTTTGGACTGTGGTGCTGGAGAAGACTGTTTGTTTCATTTCTGTGGACAACAAGGAGATCAAACCAGTCAATCCTAAAGGAAATCAACCCTGAATACTCATTGGAAGGACTGATGGTAAAGCTGAAGCTTCAATACTTTGGCCACCTGATGTAAAGAGCCAACTCCTTGGAAAAGTCCCTGATGTTGGGAAGGATTGAGGGCAGGAGAAGAAGAGTGCAACAGAGGATGAGATATTTGGATGGCATCATTGATTCAGTGGACATGATTTTGAGAAACTCCAGAAGATAGTGAAGGACAGGGAAGCCTGACATGCTGTAGTTCATGGGTTCACAGTCAGACACGATTGAGTGGCTGAACAACCACTTTTGTTTTTGTTGGGCACTATTCATGCCCAAAACTCATAGCATAAATTGTAACCATATTCCTCCCTGCTTTTTCTCTAATCTCTTGTTTCCTAACCTTCTATAATAGTCCAAATTCTATTTTTGACAGTATGTTGTTGGTTCATTTGTTTCTCTGAAGTCTTGCACAGACAGCAAAGTTATATTCATAATCAGTTATTGCTGGTTATATACCCAGTGCTTAATTCATGTGTAATTTTACAAAAATGGATAATCAAAAGAGAGAGTTATCCAACAAAGATGAAACTGCAGCAAATAAAAGTGATAATGCTGGATGTCAAATTTAAATTGAAGGTATATGAAGTTATAGAAGAAATAGCTGACCATGGGAATGTTGACACAGTTGTCATTTTACAGAGTCTAGATATGCATACTGGAGAAGGCAATGACAAGCCACTCCAGTACTCTTGCCTAGAAAATCCCATGGTCGGAGAAGCCTGGTAGGCTGCAGTCCACAGGGTCGCTACGAGTCAGACATGACTGAGCGACTTCACTTTCACACACTGGAGAAGGAAATGGCAACCCACTCCAGTGTTCTTGCCTGGAGAATCCCAGGGACAGGGGAGCCTGGTGGGCTGCCGTCTATGGGGTCACACAGAGTCGGACACGACTGAAGTGACTTAGCAGATATGCATACAGAGAAACTTAGTCTAGGCAACATTATCAAAATAAATGAGAAAAATGATTGTGACAAAAAGATGAAAATGTTCCAGAGGAAGTGACACTGGCAAAAACTTCTCATTAAAGGAACTGAGAGATATTTCATGACATTTAAAACTGCCAAGGGTAAAATGTTGAAAGCTCATCCAAACTTAGTAAGGAGTCATAATTCATCAAACCATAGAAAGATACTATGTTTCATAAATCCTATGGTGAGAAAAGGAGAGTATTTTTCAAACTTGATAAGATTAAAAAAAACAGAAAAGTAATACTCTAATACTCAATATTTCTAATGTTTAGTATTATAATATTCTAAATACCTTTTAGCTGTACTGGGCTTTTAAAAAAAATTCTCTCTATATATTTGACGAGCAGTTAGAGAGCTTTTCCCCATCTGTTAGAGAGTTTTTAGTGTTTTAGCAACTAAAACAAACAAAAGGTTCACAGAGCAATTATCATTTTCCCACTGATTTTTAAGATTACTTGCACTGACGTTTTTAGAGTCTATGTATTGCCATTCTATTTATACGTATTCAAATATAAGTTCAGTTTTTGTTTAATTTTAGCGGTTTTTTTTTTTTCTGACATGCGATCAACAGTCTCAACAAAGTTTTAGATACTGTAATTTAAAGAGAAAAAAATAAAAGCAGATTACAGAGACATGAAAAAATCTATAATTTTGAATAAGAGAATGCTATATCTTATAAAATAATAATAGCTTATAAACAATGAGTCCACACCAACATTTAGAACAACATCTTTTAAAATCTCGGTCAGATAAATCCTGATAATTTAATGAATGCTCTTCCAATATGCTGGTAATTTTCTTACGAAAAATTTGGTATTTTGAAAATAAAATGCCTGTAAAAAGCTAAGACTTTCTTGGTCCTAACGACAATATTTTATGTAATCTGCCTCAAAAATCTGCAATTAGACAAAAGGAAACTCTAAATAAAAATTTTCTTTATATAAGCAGAATAAAAAGAATAGAACTAACTTTGTTAAAAAAAATACAGGATATACAGCAGCCAACACAGATTTGGGGCACTGCTTGCAAACAACAATAATAGCTTGGGTTTAATAAAATTTTACAACCAATTAAAGGATAATTTAACTAAGCTTTTTAATCAAGATATTTGTTTCAATTCAGTAGTCTGTTATAGAATCTATTAAGAATCTTATTTTAACAAACCACTTAAATTCTCTATGCTGATTTTCACCAACTTAATCAAATAGGAATTCCTAAATTATTAGTTGCTAAGTTGTGTCTGACTCTTGTGACCCTATGGACTACTGTAGCCTGCCAGGCTCCTCTCTCTATGGAATTCTCCAGGCTAGAATACTGGAGTCGGTAATTCCTTCTCTAGGGGATCTTTTCAATCCAGGGGCTGAACCTGGGTCCACAGTTTTGCAGGCCGATTCTTTACCATCTGGGCCACCAGGGAATCCCTATGTATACATATACATATTTATATGTAACTACTTATAATTACACCGACTCTGTGGACATGAGTTTGAGTGAACTCCGGGAGTTGGTGATGGACAGGGAGGCCTGGAGTGCTGTGATTCATGGGGTCGCAGAGAGTCGGACAGGACTGAGCGACTGAACTGAACTGAACTGAACTTATAATTATGAGTGCATGTCAATGTATATAAAGAGACTTTGGCCACCTGACGTGAAGAGCCTGACTCATTGGAAAAGACCCTGATGCAAGGAAAGATTGAAGGCAAAAGAAGAGGCATCAGAGGATGAGATGGTTAGGTAGCCTCACTAACTCAATGGACATGAATTTGAGCAAACTCTGGGAGATAGTAGGAAATAGAGGAGCCTGGCGTGCATTAGTCCATGGGGTCCCAAAGAGTCAGACATGACTTAGAGACTGGACAATAAGCACAACTTATAATTATGACTACATTTACGTCTATATGAGCTCAGTGCTCTCTGTTGATGTTTCAGATACCGGCTCTGGTGGCGCAGATGCGAGATGCCGACCACGCCCAGAAGCGTGGTAGAGAAGGGCTACCCCAAGCCCGAGGTCAGGGTGGCAGCGAGAGGAGCTACCCCACGCCGGAGGTCAGGGCCGGCGGCCGAGAGGAGCTACCCCACGTCCAAGAGGCTGTGGCTGCGCGGGCGCAGGAGGGCCGAGAGGAGCTACTCCACGTTCAAGGTCAGGGAGGCAGCCTTGAGGAGATACCCCTTGTCCAAGGTAAGGTGCAGCGGCTGCGCTTTGCTGGAGCAGCTGTGAAGAGATATCCCACAACCAACGTAAGAGATACCCAAATAAGACGGTAGGTATTGGGAGGGGGCATTAGAGAGCAGACACACTGAAATCACAATCACAGAAAACTAGTTGATCTGATCACATGGACCACAGTCCTGTCTAACTCAATGAAACTAAGCCATGCTGTGTGGGGCCACCCAAGACAGGCAGGTCATGGTGGAGAGATCTGACAGAATGTGGTCCACTGGAGAAGGGAATGGCAAACCACTTCAGTATTCTTGCCTTGAGAACCCCATGAACAGTATGAAAAGGCAAAATGATAGGATACTGAAAGAGGAATTCGCCAGGTCAGTAGGTGCCCAATATGCTACTAGAGATCAGTGGAGAAATAACTTCAGAAAGAATGAAGGGATGGAGCCAAAGCAAAAACAATACCCAGTTGTGGATGTGACTGGTGATAGAAGCAAGGTCCAATGCTGTAAGGAGAATATTGCATAGGAACCTGGAATGTTAGGTCCATGAATCAAGGCAAATTGGAAGTGGTCAAACAGGAGATGGCAAGAGTGAATGTAGACATTCTAGGAATCAGTGAACTAAAATGGACTGGAATGGGTGAATTTAAATCAGATGACTATTATATCTACTACTGTGAGCAGGAATCCCTTAGAAGAAATGGAGTAGCCATCATGGTCAACAAAAGAGTCCGAAATGCAGTACTTGGATGCAATCTTAAAAACGACAGAATGATTGCTGTTCGTTTCCAAGGCAAACCATTCAATATTACAATAATCCAAGCCTATGCCCCAACCAGTACGCTGAAGAAGCCGAAGTTGAGCGGTTCTATGAACACCTACAAGACTTTTTAGAACTAACACCAAAAAAAGATGTCCTTTTCATTATAGGGGACTAGAATGCAAAAGTAGGAAGTCAAGAAACACCTGGAGTAACAGGCAAATTTGGCCTTGGTGCACGGAATGAAACAGGGCAAAGGATAATAGAGTTTTGCCAAGAGAACACATTGGTCATAGCAAACACCCTCTTCCAAGAACACAGAGAAGACTCTACACATGGACATCACCAGATGGTCAACACCGAAATCAGATTGATTATATTCTTTGCAGCCAAAGATGGAGAAGCTCTATACAGTTAGCAAAAACAAGACCAGGAGCTGATTGTGGCTCAGATCATGGACTCCTTATTGCCAAATTCATATTTAAATTGAAGAAAGTAGGGAAAACCACTAGACCATTCAGATATGACCTAAATCAAATCCCTTATGATTATACAGTGGAAGTAAGAAATAGATTTAAGGGACTAGATCTGATAGATAGAGTGCCTGAAGAACTATTGACGGCGGTTCATGACATTGTACAGGAGACGGGGACCAAGACCATCCTCATGGAAAAGAAATGCAAAAAAGCAAAATGGCTGTCTGAGGAGGCCTTACAAATAGCTGTGAAAAAAAGAGAAGTGAAAAGCAAAGGAGAAAAGGAAAGATATAAGCATCTGAATGCAGAGTTCCAAAGAATAGCAAGGAGAGATAAGAAAGTCTTCCTCAGCAATCAAAGCAACTAAATAGAGGAAAACAACAGAATAGGAAGGACTAGAGATCTCTTCAAGAAAATTAGAGATATCAAGGGAACATTTCATGCAAAGATGGGCTCGATAAAAGACAGAAATGGTATGGACCTAACAGAAGCAGAAGATATTAAGAAGAGGTGGCAAGAATACACAGAAGAACTGTCAAAAAAAATCTTCACGACCAAGATAATCACGATGGTGTGATCAGTCACCAAGAGCCAGACATCTAGGAATGTGAAGTCAAGTGGGCCTTAGAAAGCATCACTACGAACAAAGCTACTGGAGGTTATGGAATTCCAGGTGAGCTATTTCAAATCCTGAAAGATGATGCTGTGAAACTGCTGCACTCAATATGCCAGCAAATTTGCAAAACTCAGCAGTGGCCACAGGACTGGAAAATGTCAGTCTTCATTCCAATCCGAAAGAAAGGCAATGCCAAAGAATGCTCAAACTACCGCCCAATTGCACTCATCTCACACACTAGTAAAGTCATGCTCAAAATTCTCCAAGCCAGGCTTCAGCAATATGTGAACCGTGAACTTCCAGATGTTCAAGTAGGTTTTTGAAAAGGCAGAGGCACCAGAGATCAAATTGCCAACATCCACTGGATCATGGAGAAAGCAAGAGAGTTCCAGAAAAACATCTATTTCTGCTTCATTGACTATGCCAAGGCCTTTGACTGTGTGGATCACAACAAACTGTGGAAAATTCTGAAAGAGATGGGAATACCAGACCACCTGTCCTGCCTCTTGAGAAATCTGTATGCAGGTCAGGAAGCAACAGTCAGAACTGGACATGGAACAACGAACTGGTTCCAAATAGGAAAAGGAGTACGTCAACGTTGTATATTGTCACCCTGCTTATTTAACTTTTATGCAGAGTACATCATGAGGAATGCTAGGCTGGAAGAAGCACAGGCTGGAATCAAGATTGCTGGGAGAAATATCAATAACCTCAGATATGCAGATGACAGCACCCTTATGGCAGAAAGTGAAGAGGAATTAATAAGCCTCTTGATGAAAGTGAAAGAGGAGAGTGAAAAGTTTGGCTTGAAGCTCAACGTTTAGAAAACTAAGATCATGGCATTTGGTCCCATCATTTCATGGGAAATAGATGGGGAAACAGTGGAAACAGTGTCAGACTTTATTTTTGGGGTTCCAAAATCACTGCGGATGCTGATTGCAGCCATGAAATTAAAAGACGCTTGCTCCTTGGAAGGAAAGTTATGACCAACCTAGATAGTATATTAAAAAGCAGACATTACTTTGCCAACAAAGGTCCATCTAGTCAAGGCTATGGTTTTTCCAGTGGTCATGTATCGATGTGAGAGTTGGACTGTGAAGAAAGCTGATCGCCGAAGAATTGATGCTTTTGAACTGTGGTGTTGGAGAAGACTCTTGAGAGTCCCTTGTACTGCAGGGAGATCCAACCAGTCCATTCTAAAGGAGATCAATCCTGGGTGTTCATTGGAAGGACTGATGCTAAAGCTGAAACTCCAATATTTTGGCCACCTCATGCGACGAGTTGACTCACTGGAAAAGACTCTGATGCTGGGAGGGATTGGGGGCGGGAGTAGAAGGGGATGACGGAGAATGAGATGGCTGGATGGCATCACCGACTCGATGGACATGAGTTTGAGTGAACTCCGGGAGTTGGTAAGGGACAGGGAGGCCTGGCATGCTGTGATTCATGGGGTCGCGGAGAGTCAGACACGAGTGAGAGACTGAATTGAACTGAACTGAACTGACTGAAACTCCAGAGTGAACTTTGTATGAATTCCTTCAGTGGCTCTGAACTGTACCATATCCTCTTTATGATCCTTCAGGTATGTTCAAGAAATTGATTGAGTTCCACAGAAAACAGACAATTTTACAAAATATTCATAAAAATGCTAAGTTTGCTTTGTATTATTCTGGTTGGAGAATTGTGAGACAAGCCAAATAAAATATCTGCATTGGTTTCTGAATTATGTGATCTTGGGTGAGGTTTAACTCAATTTCAGTACTCTTTCCTTATCTCAAGTATACCTTAAATCAGGTATTGGCGTCACTGATAGAACTAGCGACATTTTCCTGCTGAATTCAGTGTCTGGAAGGGCTCAGATTCCTTGGAGCAAAACTAAGCTCAATGGCGATGTTCTTGATAATATTTTATAACTTTTGCTTTATGATTCATTAATTAAACATTTGAAACCAACTGTTTAGGAAAAAAAAAAAAAAAACCCTTCCTTTTCACCAAAGATTGCAGGGCTCACATTTTGTGTTTTTTTTTTTTGCTGTTGTTGAACAAGTTGACAGTTTTGAGACTGCTTATGAGATGAGTCAGCAAATCAGGGAATTAGGCATCTGGAGCCAATGATTAGAATGTTCCTACCTGATATCTCTTAAAATAGTCATTTTAAAGCTGAATTTGAAAAACAAAAAACAGTCTATCCTGGACAAAATTCAAGATAAGAGTGTATGTCATAATGCATTTAATTTATAACCAATCGTTGTTAAACAGTGTGCTCTTCAAATTTTATAGACTGTCTCCTGGATGTTTTGACAATATACATCCTTAATGTGTGAGGTTATGGTACATATGAAATGGAATGTATCTTTTCCTCCCTTTCACTTCTAGCATAACTGTGGTGAAGTTAATATTTATTATTAGATATGAACACTTTGTTGCACCTGTAGGGTTGTCACTAATACTTCTCATAAATAAACTTTGAACTCTCAGAAACGAAGAAAAAGTACATTCTAAGGAGACCAATTCTTCTTGTGTAGAAAACATATTGAAAAACATAATTAAGGAGACTGAGAGGTAAAATAGCAAGTAGCCAGTAAAGTTCAAGTAATATAACATCTAACATGATCAACACTCTTCAAGATGGAACTATGTCTTTTGATGTTAATTCCGGTTAAGATTTTAGGATAAATTTCTCTATTGTTTAAATCAGGAGGAAAAATGAATTAGGCAACTCTGATGTTACTCATTTGGACAGGTCATAAGTTTAGTCTACTTTATTTAAAAAAAAAATAAACCTATTTTCTCTTGCTCATACTATCATGTGATTACAGCAATGTTGAAAATATATTTTTTCTCATAAAAACATAAATACAGATATAGGAAACAAAAGTATTTTATTAAATTATCTTAAACTGTTATTCCATTTTTTTCTTTTTTCCCCAATGTTATAACAGCTGTAGTTATTGTTAATATATTAATCATGGATAGTTCATGAGAATTCATCATAGAATTTCATGGAACTATAACTCAATATTTACATAAAATTCTTATATCCAGGGAAATGGACCTTATGTTAAAAATAAAAGCAGAAAGATTAATGTAATTTACTGAAAACTAACTCGCACTGAATACATTAAACTATTTATTTATTAAAACTCCATGAGATATTTCCCTTATGTTACAGATAAGAAAGCTATTTAAAGAGTTTAGGTAATTAGTTTACAAATTTGCAAAACCAAGATTCACGTCTGCTCTGCCTTACCCAAGGGTGTGCTTGTAACTATTTTGTGACACTGTCTTCCAGAAAGTCCATTTACACAAAAAGAATAAAATCAAAGGCTTTAGTGATATCATTACAAAGTGTTCTCAATGACCATTAAATATTTGCAACTTGAGTTTTTTGTCATTATTAAAACAACCTTCATTTACAAGGAGGTAAATCCATCTCATTTAGTAATTCCATACCTGTAATAATAAGTTTCAGATACTATTTAAAGAAACTAAAAATGTCCCCTTGAGTAAAACAAACCTCAGTATCAGTAGTGCTCCAGCTGTTCAGTGTTCTCTTCCCTGCCCCATGAGTGTGCCCAGCTTTTGCAGCTGTGGAGCTGAAATATGAGTTGGCATCTAACCATGCCCAGTACAGAATGCTGCATTAATAGCAACTACATTGTATTCAGAACCTTCTGTATTGATAATTTAGGAAAGTTGCTTTTACACAAGACATATGGTTAGCTTATAATTTTTCCTATTGTGCGTAAGATCAAGTAAGTTACTTATCTTAACTTTTGTGACAGTACAGCTATTAGGCACACTCGACCTGCAGGAAAAGTCTAAAAAGACTTTCAACCCATTCCTTCCTCTATGGCTTAAGAAAATCCGCTTTTCTTTTCTTGGGTTTCAGTCAGAGTAGATCAGAAAGGCTGTGCATAAGGAAAATAAATCTTGGTTCCCTAAGGGAAATATCACTATATGGGATGAGATTGCCTGAATTAGTACTCCAGGCTCAAGCCAAGAGCCTAGGCATTCATGGGGTTGCCTGTTACTAGTGCAGAGGTCAACTCAAAGTCTCTCTGCTGAATCCAGCAGGCTCTATGCTCTTAAGAAGTACAGAACATGTTCTTGTGAAGTAATGAGTATAAACATGCAGGCCTTGGTTGGACATGATCAGTAAGAGTGCTGCTACATCTGTGCATAAATATTCATTGTTATATGTAGTTTTGTCTTTAATACAAATGTGTTGTGGCAGCAACACATGTAAAACTGTCCAGATTTTTGAATTTGGAACAATTTGAAGTAACAAAATGAAGTAAGGTCCAGATAATTTCAAGAAAAAAAAATTAGATTGCCTACTCTTGAGGCAGTTGGAAACCTGGAAATTAGAGAGATTTGTATTGATTTATATTTTGCAATTAAGTAAATAAAGATGTCAAGCATTTTTTTACAAGCTGAAACCAGTATCTAATTTCCTATTTTTAAACTAGCCATGTTTACTGTATTTCCAGGTAGAATGAATGGGATTTTATGTTAATATTTCATGTAACTAAAAATAAGAATTATCTACCTTATATATATCTTTTGTTAATTCTAAATAAAGCTATAAGGTAATCACAGAACTGACCATTTCCATCACAGTAAAACAAGGCAGAGGAATGCTAATTAGAATAGTGTCCTTTTTTGACCAAACATTATATGATTATATGTCTTTTAATTCGCTTTAACATTTTTTTGCAGTAAAATTTCCATATTAAGGAATTCTAATAGTACTTCTTACCAAAATGCCATATTTGCTCCTCAAGAGATAAAAGTTCTGCTTCCCACTATTTATAATTTGATCAAGGGACCAAGTGGTCAATAGAAGCATTGTCAAAATTTAAGCCATTAATAATACTGGTATTTCACAAATACCAGGAATTTATACTACACCCTAATAGCGTGTATGTAAGTTTAATAGAACTCTTTGGTAAGTCTTCCGGTCTCAGGAGGATATAGATAGATAATATTTGGTGTTAAGTTCTGAGTTCTCCACTTACAAGGTATTTTTTAAATCTTTCTTACACTTTCTATTGAGTCCATTGTCAAAAGAAATCTGTCCTTAGAGTAATTGAAAACTGCTCCATATTGTCATTGGAAGATATACAGCAATACACTTTGATTACAGTAACAGACATTTTTATCTTTTACCATCACATTGAACTGTCAGACATTTTTCTCTTTTACCATCACATTGAACTGTGAATATAAATGATTTGTCAACTGTTGACAAGCAGATAATTGGTGTAGTTTGTTCAACTGAAATTATGTCTGTTTTTTAGATCTTCTGCATGGTTAAAGATACTAAGACCATAAGTCACATTTCAATGGAAATTTGATAGCCTTACAAAGTCTTCTAAATTCTAATCAGAATTTGTTTTCCTTCATTGCTATATATTGTTTACTACAAGCAAAAATCACACATTTTAGCAGTATTGCCAGGATAACAATTTATTCAATCAATGGTTTAGGAATCATTTGATAAGTACACTGTGTATTTAATTATTTTGATTTCACCTAGATAATAGTCTTAAAGAATAATTCAAATACAACAGACTGCATTACCTAAATTTTCATGTGTTGGAAAGCTTTCAGTGTTTCAAGTGAACACGTTTGGGTTGTTCAAGACATCAGTAGAAAGAATCCTAGTGAAACCAGGCTCCAAAGCTACTATAAAATTGCTAATATAATGCTATAAAATACAAATGTAGCAATAATAAGCTCATATTTAAATCCTACAAACTGTTGCGAATTTCTAAATTTCTACAGGTTAGTACAAAAGAATGACAATCCTAGTTTTCAGGAGAAATATGAACACCAGACAGTTCTAGTTTCAAATTCTTACAATTAATCACAAATCAGATTTCAAAAAATGTAGTTTTATTCCTTGTATTATATATGATATATGTCCATATTAGTCCATAGTATTTGATTGCAACTTTTGTTAAACAAAAGATTAATTCAACTACTTTGGTAGGAAAGCATTAAATTCTGCTTGAAATAAGCACTGTATAATTGTGTCAGGTTTATGAGAAGAGTACCTGCACATTACAAATACACAGAAACAAATGCACAAATGAAGAAAGTTCCAAGGTTTAACAACATATTGTTGGTAGAGCCTGAATGGCAGAAATACAGGAAGAAAAATATTTTAAAATATTTATAATAACATTCAAAAAACAAAACAATTGTAATAATGCTTTCCCAATATTTTAAAATTAACATTTATTTTATTTATTTAAATAACTTATTTAAAAGTTATTTTTAAAATAACTTATTTTCAGGAAGCAATTTACTATATATTTTCATGTAGATACAACACTTTGCAACAGGAAAAGACCCCCAGATGTAAAGATGAAATAATATATTTTAATAGAGTTTAGCTTTAGAGAAGCTTAGGATTCATGGCAAATAGATGGGGAAAGAGTGGAAATAGTCACAAACTTTAATTTTTTGGGCTCCAAACTCACTGCAGATTGTGACTGAAGCCATGAAATTAAAAGACACTTGCTCCTTGGAAGAAAAGTTACAACCGATCTAGACAGCATGTTAAAAAGCAGAGACGTTACTTTGCCAACAAAGATCGGTCTAGCCGTAGCTATGGTTTTTCCAGTAGTCATGTATGAATGTGAGAGTTGGACTATAAAGAAAGCTGCGTACCAAAGAATTTATGTGTTTGAACTGTGGTGTCGGAGAAGACTCTTGAGAGTCCCTTGGACTGCGAGGAGATCCAACCAGTCCATCCTAAAGGAAATCAGTCCTGAATATTCATTGGAAGGACTGATGCTGAAGCTGAGACTCCAATACTCTGGCCACCTGATGCAAGGAACTGACTCATTGGAAAAGACCCTGATGCTGGGAAAGACTGAAGGTGGGAGGGGAAGGAGATGACAGAGGATGAGATGGTTGGTTGGCATCACCGACTCAATGGACATGAGTTTGAGTAAGCTCCAGGAGTTGGCGAAGGACAGGGAGGCCTGGCATGCTCTAGTCCATGGGGTTGCAAAGAGTTGGACATGACTGAGTGACTGAACTGAGGTTTACAGAAAAGCTGCACAGAATGTTCCCATATATATTCATTTTTCTCACACACAGTTTCTTCTATTATTAAAATATTACATAATTGTGGGGGATTTAGTACAAGTGATGTACCAATACTCATCCATAATTATTAGTTAAAGTCTATCATTTATGTAAGTGTTCACTGTTTGTATTATACATTCTATGGTTGTGCCAGAAACACGATGTCATGTATCCACCATCAGTGTTACACAGAAGAGCTTCAGTGCTCTAAAACTCCCCATGCTCCATGTGCTCATCCCTACCTACCTCCTCTTGAACTCCTTGAAGATCCTGATCTTCTACATTCTATGGCTTTTTCCTGTAAAGAATGGCATAAAGTGGAACCATAAAACATGTAGGTCTTTCACACTGGCTCCTTTTTCCTAGCATTTCTATGCATTTAAGATTCTTTCATGAATTTTCATGGTTTGATAGTACACCACTTTATTTCTTTTAATCATATTGAATTATGAAGGGGGTGGTCCTAAGATGGCAGAGGAATAGGATGGGGAGACCACTTTCTCCCCCACAAATTCATTGAAAAAATCATTTGAACACTGAGCAAATTCCACAAAACAACTTCTGAAAGCTGGCAGAGGACACCAGTCACCCAGGGCAGCCCATTGTCTGAAAGGAGGTAGGACAAAATATAAGATAAAAAGTGAGACAAAAGAAATAGGGATGTAAACCCATCCCAGGGAGGGAGACCTGAAAGAGGAGTTTCCAAACACCAGGAAACCCTCTCACTGGCGGGTCTGTGGGGAGTTTTGGAATCTCAGAGGGCAACATAACCAGGAGGAAAAATAAATAAATAAATAAATAAAACCCACAGATTACCTGCTTAACTGCAAATCCCAGCGGAGAAGTAGCCCGGATGCTTGCTTCCACCAACAGCAAGCAGCGGCTGAACAGGGAAGTGCAGGCTGCATTGCTTAGGGTAAGGACTGGGCCTGAATGCACTGAGGACAATCTGAGGGAGCTAATGTGAGACAGCAACCCAAACTGTGGGATAGCCAGAGAGAGAGAGAGAGAACTTTCCCATGAAAAGCTCTAACCTAAGGCACTGCTTCGGAGAAGGCAATGGCAAGCCACTCCAGTACTCTTGCCTAGAAAATCCCATGGATGGAGGAGCCTGATAGGCTGCAGTCCGTGGGGTCACTAAGGGTCGGACACGACTGAGCGACTTCACTTTCATTTTTCACTTTCACACATTGGAGAAGGAAATGGCAACCCACGCCAGTGTTCTTGCCTGGAGAATCCCAGGGACGGGGGAGCCTGGTCGGCTTCCGTCTATGGGGTCACACAGAGTAGGACACGACTGAAGTGACTTAGCAGCAGCAGCAGCAGCAAGGCACTGATTGGCCTGCTCACAGAACAAAGGA
This sequence comes from Moschus berezovskii, assembly GCF_049115385.1. Lineage (NCBI taxonomy): Eukaryota > Metazoa > Chordata > Mammalia > Artiodactyla > Moschidae > Moschus > Moschus berezovskii. Next base: position 75,558,176 of record NC_142476.1, read on the forward strand.
CTGAGCAAATACCAGAGGAGAGCTAGCCAGCTGTTGACTGGCCCATCCTCCACCGGAGGCAGAGAGGCAGGCGGGCGACAGCCAGAGCTGGAAAGGGGCAATCTTGGCCGCAGAGATGGCATCCCCTACCAAACTGTTAGCAGGCTCCCAGTTGTTAACCAAGTCTTCCTGGGATCCTGGATGGTTGACATCTGCCGGGAGGGTTGCAGCCAGAGATCACTCATGGCCCACTTGAGATGGCGCCTTCACTGAGCACCCAGGAAACTGAGTGGCTGGGACTGGCAAAGTGATAAGACACACCGCCCCTCCTGGGGAGAGTGCGCTCACCAAGCACTAGGTCGCCTGAGCTGCTCAGACCAGGGAAGTGGACAAAACGCAGGCCCTACCAAGTCTGCACCTTTGTGGAGTACCCAAGAACCTGAAACTGAGCGGCTTAGACCTGGAAGTACACGCAACCCAGGGCCAGCTTTAGACAATTCCCTGCACAGCATCCTGGACCCTGAGCAGTGTAGACCAGGAAACCACACGTACCATGACTGGGGGGCAAACCCAGTGTGGCCCAGCAATTGCAAGCACTCCCCACACACACCAATGATATTTGCTTGCAGTGTTCCTCCCTCCCCAAAGCACAACTGAACAAGTGAGACTAAATAAGTGACCACATTTGCCCCCTTGTGTCAGGACAGAAATTAGACGCTAAAGAGACTTGCAAATAGAAGAAGCCAAAATAAACAGAGGGACCTGCTTTGTAAGTGACAGGTGCAACAGATTAAAACCCAGTAGTTATCACAACCTACACCTGAAGGGGCCTACAGACCTTCAGAAGTATAAGTTGGAACTATCTGAAACTGAACTGACCCCACACTGCCCACAACAGCTCCAGAGAAATTCATAGATATATTTTTACTATTATCATTAAAAATGACTTTTTAAACTTTCAAGTCCTTTATTATTCCTTTAATTTTCATTTTTATAACATACTATAACCTTGAGAAAAAAAGACCTTATTTTTAAAGAAAATTTCATATATATTTTTTATAACTGTTGTGATTTTTTTTTAATATTGTATTTTCGAGAGTCTAACCTCTACTCTAGATTTTTAATCTTTGCTTTTTGGTATTTGATATCAATTTTAAGAACCCAGTCTTCAGTACTCATTTTTACTTAGGCGTGTGATTACTGGCTTGATTGCCCTCTCCCGCTTTTGACTCTCCTTTTTCTCCCCTAGGTCACCTCTACATCCTCCCTCCCCCTTCTCTACCCAACTCTGTGAATCTCTTTGTGTGTTCCAGGCTGTGGAGATACTTAAGGAACTGATTACTGGCTAGATCTGTCTCTCTCCTTGTGACTCCCCCTATTCTCCTCCTGGTCACCTCTATCTCCTTCCTCCCTCTTCTCTTCTCTGTGTAACTTCGTGAACCTCTCTGGGTGTTCCAGGCTGTGGAGAGCACGTAGGGAAGTGATACTGGCTAGCTTGCTCTCTCCCCTTTTGATTCCCCCTCTTCTCCTCCTGGTCACCTCTATCTCCTTCCTCCCTCTTCTCTTCTTCATGTAACTCTGCGAACCTTTCTGGGTGTCCCTCACTGTGTAGAATCATTTCTCCATAAACCTAGATGTTTTATAATTGGTCTTGTATGGTTGGAGAAGTTTTGAGGCTACTGTAAGAATAAGACTGAAAACCAAAACCTAACAACACCAGAAAACTCCTGACTACAAGGAATATTAATTGATAAGACCTCATCCAAAAGCCTCCATACCTATACTGAAACCAAGTTCCACCCAAGAGCCAATAAGTTCCAGAGCAAGACATACCATGGGAATTCTCCAGCAATGCAGGAACATACCCCTGAGCTTTAATAAACAGGCTGCCCAAAGTCACACCAAATCCATAGATACCACAACATTCACTACTGGACACTTCACTGCACTCCAGAGAGAAGAAATCCAGCTCCACCCAACAGAACACTGACACAGATTCCCTAAACAGGAAACATTTACAAGCCACTCGTCCAACCCCACCCACAGGGAGGAACCTCCACAATAAAGAGGAACCACAGACTTCCCGAATACAGAATGGCCACCACAAACACAGCAATCTAAACAAGATGAAAAGGCAGAGAAATACTCAGCAGGTAAAGGAAAATGATAAATGCTCACCAAACCAAACAAAAGAGGAGGAGACAGGGAGTCTACCTGAAAAAGAATTCAGAATAATGATAATAAAGATGATCCAAAATCTTGAAAACAAAATGGAGTTACAGATAAACAGCCCGATGATAAGGATTGAGAAGATGCAAGAAATGTTTAACAAGGACCTAGAAGAAATTAAAAAAAGTCAATAAATAATGAATAATGCAATAACTGAGATCAAAAACACTCTGGAGGAAACCAACGGTAGAATAACTGTGGCAGAAGATAGGGTAAGTGAGGTGGAAGATAGGATGATGGAAATAAATGAGCAGAGAGAAAAAAAGAATTAAAAGAAATGAAGACAACCTCAGAGACCTCTTGGACAATATCAAACGCCACAACATTCGAATCATAGGAGTCCCAGAAGAAGAAGACAAAAAGAAAGGGCATGAAAAAATACTTGAGGAAACAATAGTTGAAAATTTCCATAAAATGGGGAAGGAAATAGCCACCCAAGTCCAAGAAACCCAGAGAGGCACAAACAGGATAAACCCAAGGCAAAACACTCCAAGACACATATTAATCAAACTAATGAAGATCAAAAACAAAGAGCAAATATTAAAAGCAGCAAGGGAAAAAACAACAAATAACATACAAGGGGATCCCAATGAGGATAACAGCTAATCTTTCACTAGAAATTCTTCAGGACAGAAGGGAATGGCAAGACATATTTAAAGTGATGAAAGAGAAAAAGCTACAACCCAGATTACTGTACCCAGCAAGGATATCATTCAAACATGAAGGAGAAATCAAAAGGTTTACAGACAAGCAAAAAACTGAGAGAATTCAGTACCATCAAACCAGCTCTTCCACAAATGCTAAAGGATCTTCTCTAGACAGGAAATGCGGCCAAGGTTTATAAACTTGAACCCAAAACAACAAAGTAAGTGGCAAAGGGATCATACTTATCAATAATTATCTTAAATGTAAATGGGTTGAATTCCCCAGTCAAAAGACAAAGACTGGCTGAATGGATATAAAAACAAGACCCCTATATATGCTGTCTACAAGAGACCCACCTCAAAACAAGGTACACATACAGGCTGAAAGTGAAGGTCTGGGAAAAGTTATTTCATGCAGATGGAGACCAAAAGAAAGTAGGAGTAGGAATACTCATATCAAATAAAACAGACTTTGAAATAAATGTCGGGAAAAGAGACAAAGAAGGACAATACATAATGATCAAAGGATCAATCCAAGAAGAAGATATAACAATTATAAATATATATGCACCCAATATAGGAGCACATCAATATGTAAGGCAAATGCTAACAAGTATGAAAGTGGAAATTAACAGTAACACAATAATATTGGGAGACTTTAATACCCACTCACACCTATGGATAGATCAAACAAACAGAAAATTAGCAAATAGTGGAATTTCTAGTTCATATGGTCATTCTATTTTTAAATTTTTGAGGACTGTTTCCATACCATTTTCAATAGTGGCTGTACACTTATTTAAGGTTTACAGATTCCATAGTGCAATATAAAACCCACAGGCATTTATCACCAGTAGAATCTTTTGTTCAAATATTTAGTTTCTCTAGCTTCACAGAAAGTCTTGATGTCAGGTAGAAAATCCTCCATCTTTTTTCCTTCTGACTTCCTAATATTTGTCTGAGGAATTTGTGTTTATGAACTGTGCTGTTGGAAAAGACTCTTGAGAGTCCCTTGGACAGTAAGGAGATCCAACCAGTCCATTCTAAAGGATATCAGTCCTGAATATTCATTGGAAGGACTGATGCTGAAGCTGAAACTCCAATACTTTGGCCACCTGATGTGAAGATCTCACTCACTGGAAAAGACCCTGATGCTGGGAAAGATTGAAGGCGGGAGGAGAAAGGGACAACAGAGGAAAGAGCACACAACCCACAAAAGAAAAGGACTAAAACAGCAAATGATTATGAATGTAGCAGGTCAACCTAAGCTGGCAGAGGGTGATTCCGGAAAACACCAGTCCTCATTGTGGAACTTGGAAGGGTTTTGAGGCCTGGTATGAAAGTGGGAAGGTGAGTGTGGCTGAAAACAAGAAGGCAGATTCAAAACCTGTGTAAGCTGCAGCAGTGTAGCACCCCCAGATATTCCACCCTTACCTCCACTTCCACAGGACTATCTCATTTCACATTCTAGGAAGGCTTAGAGGCACTTAGCCAGAGTTTCTACTGAGAACAAAGGCATTAAGAAAGCTGACACAGGAAAAAAAGGACACTAACTTTTTAAGTGAGACTGTCTCCACTCCCAACAGTCTGACTGAATGATGGCAGCCAGGCATTCCACTTTGCCATGATAGAACATTTGTCATTGAGCGAATAATAAAGCCACTTACAAAATAATGATACTACATAATAATACTAAATATATAATATGCATATATATCTATCTTAAATATATAATAATTATTAACCTCAATAACAATCTTATGGATTAGGCATTCTTACTGTTATTTTATTTTCTATTTGAACTCAGTATAATGAAGGTTCCAAAGGGGTTCAACAATTGGGCACTGAGTCATTTCCTCACTGATTTGTTTCTAATAGGAAAATTGTATCTCATAATAGTAGGGGTTCAATAAACATTGGATGAACAATAGAATGCTTGAATTCTTACTTCAAAAATGAAGAGATTAAATTTCACAGGAGCTAAGTAATTATTCTAAGTTGTAAAAAATAGTCAAGAGGCACACCTCAACCACTTCACTCCCAAAGACCTGTAGATATTAATAGCTGGAGGCCATTCCCTAAAGCTCATCTTTATAATCCAACACTCTGCTAGGCACTCATGGACTATTTGCTGTTTTCTATGGAGCAATAATTTAGGTACAATAAAGTTCATTTTTTTCTTTATGTGTACAATCCTAAGAACTTTCACAACTATACAAAGTCATATAAACTCTTTCCAGAACCAAGAGAGAGAATATTCTTATCATCTCCCCAAATAATCTCACAAGTTTATAAACAAACTCCTTTCCCACCTGCATCCCTTGGCAAACAATGATCTGTTTTCAGTCCTTAGATTTTTGCCTTTTGCAGAAGGTCATGTAAATAATTAAATGTCTTGTATTAGGTTTCCTAAACTTTGCATGATGCTTTTAAGATGTCCTTCATATACACTTTTTACATTTTTTTTTAATGCACCAGTATTTCTTTACACTGCTGAATTGTATTCTATTAAGTAAATACATCACACTTTGTTGATTCATAAGTTGATGGATATTTTGTTTTTAGATTTTGACAATTATGAATAATTAGTGTGCAGGCTTTCATGTAGGCATATGTCTTTTTTTTTCTCTCTCTCTCGGGCAAATACTTAGGAGTATTGGATTGCTGAACCACATGATAAAACTATGCTTAACTTTTTAAGAAAGTGTCAAACCATTTTCCAAAGAGGATGTTTTTTTGCACTGACGCCAGATGCTTCAAAATGTCCCTCGTAATTAGCATGTACAGTTTCCTTCTCTTTCTTTTCCTTTCCCTTTCTTCCTCTCTCTCTCTTCCCTTCTTTCTTTCTTTTCTGCCATTTTCCTGAGTATGTTCTGGTACCTCACAGTGGATTTAATCTTTATTTCCCTAATAAAATATCTTTTCATATGCTTATTTGCCATTCCTACTAATAAATGTTTTATTTGCATACACCTGGGTTTAAATCTCAACTCTGCCTCTTTAAGAAAAAAATTAACTTGTCCAGTTTATTTATTCACATCAAATGAAATAAAAAGTTTTTATGAGAATTAAGTTCACACATTAAATATACATATCCAACACAAACTAAATATAATTTTCCTTCCTCTTACTCAAGTTTTCATCTTTTCCTTTCTGTGTTCAGAGGTACCACCTTCTGGAGGGATAAATCACAAGTACCCTCAGACTGTCCTAACTGCCACTTCCAAGCTCTCTTTCCTGTGCGTTCATTTTCCTCAAAACTTATTTTTTATGCCAATACTCTGTTGAAAAACTTTCAATACCTCCTCATTGCCTATGGAAAAAAATGTATGATTTAAGCTTGTTCTTAATTTTCTTCAGAGTCTTTCCTAATTGGCTGTCTCCAATCTTATTTCAGATTAATCATATTTGTCTAAGGTAGTAAGTAGATTTATTATTATTATTTTCCCAAGTAATGTATTTGCCTTTTCCTTTCTGTATTTGTCCTGGTTCTCTCTCCTCTAATTTACATGCAAGTTTTTCACATCTCTCAATCTCAGCAACTTTTAAGTATCATGAGGAGAGAGACTGAGTCATCCTGTTAACCATCAAGCTTTTTCTTGGAACCTTGAGCAGAGTGTGATATGCTTACTAGATGTTTGTTAAATGAAAGGAAGGAATATACTCTCCTGGCATCTGTTATTGACCTCCTATTTTGTTTCAAAGCAGCTTATTTACCTTTGACTTCTAATATCATCTTTTCCCTTTAACTCTCATGTAGAGCAAGACTTTTTTAAAAAGATTTAAAAATAATACTAGGTTTAAAAAATAACAGAGATCAACAATAACATTCCATAAGTATGTATGCTCATGCTATATTTCCCCTACTTGATTGAAGTTGTTTAAGAGTAAGAACAATTTATTTTTCTTTTTTTTAAAATTTTTTATTTTATTTTATTTATTTATTTTTAATTTATTTATTTTAATTGGAGGTTAATTACTTTACATTATTGTATTGGTTTTGCTATTCATTGACATGAATCTGCCCCGGGTGTACATGTGTTCCCCATCTTGAACCCCCCTCCCACCTCCCTCCCCACCCCATCCCTCTGGGTCATCCCAGTACACCAGCCCCGAGCAGATCCTGTATCATGCATAGAACCTGGACTGGTGATTCATTTCACATATGATAATATACATGTTTCAATGCCATTCTCCCAAATCATCCCACCCTCGCCCTCTCCCACAGAGTCCAAAAGACTGTTCTATACATCTGTGTCTCTTTTGCTGTCTCGCATACAGGGTTATCATTACCATCTTTCTAAATTCCATATATATGAGTTAGTATAATGTATTGGTGTTTTTCTTTATGACTTACTTCACTCTGTATAATAGACTCCAGTTTCATCCACCTCATTAGAACTGATTCAAATGCATTCTTTTTAATGGCTGAGTAATACTCCATTGTGTATATGCACCAAAGCTTTCTTATCCATTCGTCTGCAAATGGACATCCAGGTTGCTTCCATGTCCTGGCTATTATAAACAGTGCTGCGATGAACATTGGAGTATGTGTGTCTCTTTCAATTCTGGTTTCCTCAGTGTGTATGCCCAGGAGTGCGATTGCTGGGTCATATGGCAGTTCTATTTCCAGTTTTTTAAGGAATCTCCACTGTTCTCCATAACGGTTGTACTAGTTTGCATTCCCACCAACAGTGTAAGAGGGTTCCCTTCTCTCTAGACCCTCTCCAGCATTTTTCTAAATTTCCTGTGCCACTGAAGAAAATGAAATGCAGACAATGATGTAGATGGTCTTTCTTATTATTGAGAAAGGATAATATTAAGTAAATGGCTTACAGACCATAGGGCTATGGACTTATTTGGTTATATAAGACATTATTGATATCTAAGCAAAAGAAAAAAAAACAGGGATATAATCATTGAATAGATAACTCTTCCTACTAGACAAAGAAGATGTGAGAATAAGAAAAGGTTGGAAAAAATAAATTAGAGAAGCTTTGGAGTAAGGATATGTATGATATGGAAACAAGAATTTCTTGAAATTTTTCTTTCTCATGTTCGTGCAATCTCTTTTCTTAAAAAAAAAACTGTGTTGCTATTTGGATTAAACTACACAATATACTTAAAACTATATTTCAGGCAGTTGTTTAATAGATGGCATAGATTAATTTCTCTCCCTTCACATTTTATGTATATTCTGATTTCTTGTCCCTCATAAAGTTAATGTGCAAGATACTGTTTTAATGAGCTGACCAGAGGGAGTAACTGTTAAAAATTCCTTTATCCAAAAGGCTATTAAAGTAGTAGCAGCTGATCTGGAATATATGCAGCCCAAGGATTATATTCAATTCATTTCTACTTGACTGTGCTTTGAAAATGACTGCTATGCTGATCTGCCCTCCAAACCTGACAGTTTACCTGTTCTAGGAGTCCCTCAGATTGGTGTACCTGGTGTCTCCAGCGTCTGCTGAATGTTCTGTTAAAAGCATATCACCAGTGAACTTACTCTGATTGAGACTGCCACAGTACAAAGGGCTTTCAATGATTTTTAGATTATTAAAGGTATTTTATATAATTATGAACATTATGCTTGACCCTAGGATTATAGAGAATTTCAGATGTGTAGTTCAACCATTATCAAATAAGTTCAATTATTTTTCAGCTCTCAAACCCACTCAGCATGCTTTCAAGGATAAATCCTGGACAAACTCACCTTGAATTGCTTTCATTTTATGTATTATATCATGTTTATGTGGCTGAAATATTCCACAGAATGCTATGGTTAGGTAATTTAACCTACTTGGAAACACGCTATGTTTATAAGGTAGGGAAACATTATAAAGGAGAAGCAGACACTATTTGAGTCAGCACAGACTCTGTCTGGCCTGCCACACTCACTGTCCTCATTTTGACCCTGATGATCTAAGACTGGGAGATACCAATGCAAAGCAGTTCGTGGAATGAGTCCATAGGATGGTAGAAGAGCTCTTCAGCTTACTGGCTATGCAATCCTAATAAAATTGGGTTGAAGTAGTGATTAAATTAAATTAGATTATCCATGTAAAGTGCCTATACATAACAAACACTTAAAGTTTATTAGTCATATTAATTGTAACATCCTAGCAACTACAGAACAGTGTATAAGGGGAAGACAACTGGACTGAAACTGAAATGCCGTAAACCATAAGTACAACTCTGCCTTTAACATTAACTTTTTCAGACATCCTTTGAGAAAGCAAAGGAAGCTTTCTGGACTGTTTATGTAAATTGTTAGAAGTATAAGCTGTTGTAATTTAGGCTAAACTGAAATTTTCTCATTCATATATCTCCCTACTTATAGTCAGTCACCATTCATATTTACAGATCAGGAGTCATGAACTACTTTTCTCAAAAGAAAGGAGATTAACTATTGTGAATATATATATATATATACAATTTCTCTTTCTACCATTTTATTTGTTTTCATGATTAGAATAAGAAGAAAGTCTAATTTTATTAAACATCCATTAAATCTTACCTTTAAAAAAAGGTTAAGTGTTACCTGGTAATGTGGAATCGTCTTGAACTCTTAGACTTGCCTGTGTTTAAAAATGAGTCTTGTGATTCCAGTTTTCATGAAGAAAGACTCTCCGATATCTGGAAAGGAAGTGGGTTGAGTGGTATTATTCAGGAGCTATACTCAAATACTCAGTCTTGATTGCTGTTTACACTGCACAAATCAGTTCACTGCCTTCTGAATTCTCTACATATTTCTTTCCTTCAAAACACTTATATTTCCATTATTTGAATCAGGTCCTAATCCATATAATTTTTTTAGGTAACTTTTTTTTATTATCCAAGATCTAGAAGCAAGAAAAAAATATCCTGAGTAAATAATGATTCCTGGTACCATTTTGCTCTAAATCGGCAAACAACTACTTAAATGTTAATTCTTGGATTTCTCTGTTAGGTGAGACACTAATTCTCTGCTAATGAGCATAAGCATTTTTAAATAAATAAACAAAACTTTTATAATATTAAACTTTAAAAATATGAAATTACTATGCTATCACCAATAAATAATGCTGCATTATAATTCTGAAGTTCCATGTGGTAAATACACCTCTGGGGCCTGAGGGAATAGACAGGAGTGAAGAATATGCAGAGCTCACTACAGTTCCACAAATATTCTGTTTCTAAAACACCATGAGCAGGAATGAGTACCAGACTCCTGAACTTTATGTGTTCCGTGCTACACTGTCCCTCCTGAAGCAAGAATGAAGCAGGGACAACAGAGTGCTAACACATGGCTCCAGTGACAAACAGCCACAAACACCCCAGAGATCTGCCTAAGAAACAATCAGGACACAACCCCTCACCACTTCCATCTCTCTTCTATCAGTGACCACATGAAATCCCAGAGTCCCAGGATGTCACTCATTACCCACATCTTCCATCCCTACATAGTTCTGTACATTCCCTAATCTCATTCCACATGTACCCTTTCCCAACTCTAAACATTGACTGTCAGTGTGACTAAAGGATGCTGTATCTTGAGCCTCTTCTGTTTCTTTCAGCTTCTATGTCTGATTCATGTATGTATTTCCCTTGAGAGCACTGCTTTGATTGACGGTCTCTCCAGGGGCTGCGTTTTGTTTATGCTAAAGCTGAAACTCCAATACTTTGGCCACCTCATGAGACGAGTTGACTCACTGGAAAAGACTCTGATGCTGGGAAAGGTTGGGGGCGGGAGGAGAAGGGGACGACGGAGAATGAGATGGCTGGATGGCATCACCGACTCTGTGGACATGAGTTTGAGTGTACTCCGGGAGTTGGTGATGGACAGGGAGGCCTGGCGTGCTGTGATTCATGGGGTCGCGGAGAGTCGGACACGACTGAGCGACTGAACTGAACTGACTGACATTACTCTTAAATTGGGTTTGTGATGAGACAGCAGCATTCCTAACTCCTCACTGCCAATTCCAGATTGTCTTAGCCACATTGATCTTTCAGAACAAACTACTGAAGTATGTATCATGAGACCCCGACAGCTGTCTTCAATAAATTCTCAAATGATGTGATATCTGTGACACTATAAATGTGGCAAACCATCAAGCCATATTCTTTAAATGGTATTTTCTTCTGGTTGAAAACATGGTTCTCAGTTCAATTTTCACTAGAGTGAAGTTCCTGGACAAGTAGTTTCCATGGATAAGTGCCAGTTCATAAATGGTTTATCATATGTTTGTAATGTAATATATAAGATACATAAGAAAGTACTTAGTCTCAGGGGAATTAACCTAGCAGTGTGCCTTAACCTAACAGAAGTTGATTGTGCTCAGTTGCAACAAAGAGGCCTACTCCTGGGTAATGGGCTATCAAACCGCCATGGAGAGAGGCAAGACTGATTTCAGCCTAGGAGAGCCAAGAGAAAATGTTGTTGGGTTGGTATTGAAATATTGAGAGGTTGACTCACACTGGAAAGAAAACACAGTATATTATAAATCTTTATATGTTTTATAATTAGGATAAAATGATGTGTAGTAAAAGCAAACCAGTAATCTGGAAATAGAAAATATTCATTTTTAGAGGCCTCTCTCTATATATGTATAATTATGTATATATTTTTTCTTTATATATAAAGATGATACAAACAGTAGACTAAACACTAAGTTAAAGGAAGAAATCATAAAGTATACTAAAAAGTTAAAAGGGTTAAATGTAAAACACAAATTCAGCTGAGGTGTACATGAAATGAGCTGTGCATCTATCACTGATTCAGGACCAAGATCAAATTCCTCCATATCGCCTTCCTTAGGCTGCAATTTGTGGTTGCATTTCATGTTTTGGGGCCAAGTATCTTAAAAATTTGGACTGTACATTTTCCAAGTGTACAATAATTTCAATATTTATGCTCTCGATAATAGCAAATATACTACAATATGATATTTGCTTTCTTTATACTAAATTAAAACAGAATAGGTATTAACAATAGTTTTAAAACATCCATGGTAATTGCTATGGTATTGTCACTCCTAGGATTTCAGCTTTAGATAAGCCCATGAAAAGAAATGGACCAAACCCTTGATCTCTCAGGTCAGAAATGCCTAGCAATCTATAGTACTCATACGTGCACTTGCAAATAAAGGTGTTTAATTACATCATAAATGGAAAATTTAAAGCTGCAAAGGTAATAGGAAGTTTACCCAAATGTAGAACTTTATAATTCTCATCGGAGGGGAAAAGCAAGTTTATATTTCAAACCTGGCACAAACACAGGATTTTAGCTTTTTAAAGACTTTTTCAGGTTATCTCCTTTACTTTTATGCTCAATCTGAAAATGCATTTTGCTTATTTGTGTAATTAACTGAATTTTTAAAAACTCCTAAGTCTTTCACCCAAAAGAAAATTTCACAGGATATAAAGGATTTTACATAACTGTTTATCCGTTAATAAAGGTGGAGTAAAATTCATACATTTTATAGCTAAACAGAAGTTCAATCACATGGCTCTAAGTTTGCTTATTCACATAGTTTTACTCTTGGGAAAGTTGGCAGTTTGAATGAAAGTAATAATCAAAGATAATTCTTCTAGGAGAACCACAGGTTTAAAAGTTTGTTTTTTTTTTTAAACCTAGGTTTTGGAAATTGGTTCTAAATTCAATTCTTCCATTTGCTCAACTTAAATCTTGGAATCATTCTTTACCTATCTCCCTGTATATCTCATCCAGTGCATCTGCAGTTAAAGCTGTCTCCATCTCTGGGAGGGGGGTGTGTGTGTGTGTCTGGGGTGTGTGTGTGTGTGTGTGTGTGTGTGTGTGTGTATGCAGAATGTGAATATGTATCACCATCCTATCTAGCCCAACCCAGTCTCATCTCTTTCCATGTACTTTAAATGAAAACGCTTCCCTGCTTTTATGTTTGCCCCAAATCGATAATTCCCCAAATGGTCTTAATGAAAAATGACAGATTCTGTCACTCCAGACATAAATCCCTCCAGAGGTTTCCTATTTCATTAAAAAAATGAAAAACAAAAGAAAACAAAACTACTCTCCTCATCATCTGGAATAAACAGGGTTTGTTCCAGAAAGATTGTAAATACAATTACACTTTAGACAAACTGTATGCATGTATGTGAGTATAATTAGTACATTATTTTCATAATTTGCCATCTTGGTTTTACTACTCACAGGAAAATTGGAGATTTCATAGAAAAAAATGAAATTTAGTTTTGAGTTGCTACATTTCCTTGCTTAAATTTTGAGGAAGAAACATATATAATATTTTTCTTAGATTTTAATATTCATTTCAAAGAAGTTCCACATATATTTTAGAAGAAATAAAAGTAAGTTTAGCTATTTCTAAATTTCACCCTAGAACTGAATAGAATCCATAAGCCAGACCATGGTTTTCTTCCTATTATTAAAGTTTTAATATATTGCAAATATAAAAAAATGAAAGTAATAAATGAATAAATAAATGAAAGTAATTTTGTGTGCACAAGTATAATAAATGAGAAAAATGCTAAATAATTTCTATTTTTTTCTAGCACGTTCTATAAAGTTTGCACAGAAACAGTAAATAGCATAAACTGTTTAAAAAAAAAAAAAGATTTCCCCATCTTACGTATGCTTTCCAGTTACCTCTCTGATGCTATCTTCAACTCACCCTGTTCCCTCTGCTTGACTCCACCTGTACCTCTCCTGTGTAAGTCCTCAGTCCCACTACAGATAGCTCTCCAAGCCTTTGAGTGCTGGTCTCTATGCCCGGACTGATCCTATGTAGTACCTACAAGCCTTGTCTTCTCTTTTTATTTGTGCCTCAGCTCAAGCCCTCAAATATCAAAAGAGGATCCTTCATAAAAGAGCACCTCCTACTCTCCATTTGCTTTTTATTTTATCCTACATACAACTAACTGCATTCAAAGCTTTTTATTTAATTTTTTATGTAAGAGAATTGTGTTGTTTTCTGTCAAAACTCAACATGAATCAGCCATAGGTATACATATATCCCCTCCCTTTTAAAGGTAATGTAAGTTTCCATGTTACTCTTTCCATACATCTCACCCTCTCCTCCCCTCTCCCCATGTCCACAAGTCATTGATTCTTCCTACCCAGGAACATGGAATAGCTCTCATCTGTTTATGTCATGTTTGATTTCTTTCATTAGCGTCTTATAATTTTCTGTGTACAGTTCTTCTGTCTCCTTAGGTGAGTTTACTCCTAGATATTTAATTTTTTTATTGCAATGGTGAATGGGATTCATTCCTTAATTTCTCTTTCTGATTTTTCATTGTTAGTATATAGAAATGCAAGTGATTTCTGTGTATTGATTTTGTATCCTGCAGCTTTGTTAAATTCACTGATTAGCTCAAGTAATTTTCTGATGCTATCTTTAGGGTTTTCTATGTACAGTATCATGTCATCTGCAAACAGTGAGAGCTTTACTTCTTTTCTGATCTGGATTACTTTTATTTCTTTTTCTTCTCTGATTGCTATAGCTAGGACTTCCAGAACTTTTAATTTTTTCTGTCTTCTTCCACCATAAGTCTTGAAGTCTTACGGCTTCAAGAAGTCTTGAAGACTTCTTGCCTTCAAACAAGAAGCCATACATAATATTATAATAAGGTATACTTAAATAACTCAAGATAATGATAACAATCCTTATTTTCTTCTGATTTCCAGGCTTCCCAGGTGGCACTAGTGGTAAAGAACCCACCTGCCAATGAGGGACACATAAGAGACATAGGTTTGATCCCTGGCATGGTAACCCACTCCAGGATTCTTGCCTGGAGAATTCTTGCCATGGCAGAGGAGCCTGAGAGGCTACAGTCCATAGGGTCACAAAGAGTCAGAAACGACTGAAGTGACTTAGCACACAAACACACAGCATGATGCGATTACCAAATAAAAAAGTGCAAATCACAAAAATTTTTTTCCAAAACCACATATCATATATATTGATTCAAATATATATTCCCTTCCTCTCTCTGTATTGATGTTTCATCTATGTCATATTTATCAAAATTTTACAAATTCTTTGCTACCCAAGTTAGCCAATAGGAAAGATTTAAGTTTGTGATGTTTAGACAACCTTATTTTCAGTTCTGAATTTTATCAATAATAGCTGTGTGACAATGTCCACGTCACAGTTTCAAGCTCTCACTTCCTCGACTGTGAAACAGTAATATATTCTAAAATTTCCTCAGCATAGGGTTCTAAGTAGTGAGGATCAGTTGGGACAATCCATGTCAAGTGCTTAGTATTTTTATCTGGCACAAAAAAGTCCTAAAAAATTTTAACATTTGAGTTGTTGTTGTTTTTCTGTTGCAAAGTTTTGTTTGACTCTTTGTGACCCCATGAACTGTAGCATGTCAGGCTTCCCTATCCTTCACTATTTCCCAGAGTTTGCTCAAACTGAGTTCATTTGAAGTCACTGCACTAAATAAATTGATTTATTCATGGATTATGCAGAGAAAAATTTAAAAATCTCTACCTAATGCTTGTGCCATGATCTTAATATTATGTCCATTATCATTTTCAATGTTTCTTTCATAATTTATCATGAATTATCTCACAAAAGTTTGAAGCAAAGGTAGTTTTAATTTCTGGCTGATAACATTAAAAGTAATGCAAAAGTTCAAATAATCACTTGTATATGTATATTCTCCTTGGGGAGCAAATTATTCAAGTATACATGACCATTTTAAAATAATCTATTTAAACTTCAAATATGATTTTGAACATAAAAGTTTTCTTATTTAAACTGTTCTCAAAACTTTCAATGAAAAATTGTCCTTCCAGTTTCAGCCTGCTTCTTTATCTACTCATTGAACATTTAACACTTAAGTAAAATCTGAAGTATTTATTATAAATAAATACTATATATATATTTATTATATATTTATATAATAAATAGTATTATACAAATTATATTTATTATATTATATTATATTTATTATATATTTATATAATAAATAGTATTATAAATAAATACTATATAATAGCAGTGCTATTATAAATAATACATGACACTCATTTTTAAACGACATTTCATAGCTATGTCAAAAGGTGAAGACAATGATATATAAACAGACTGACATGAAACTACTTTTCAACTATAATGACATCAAATACGTTTAGAAAATTATAAAAGGTAAGGAAGGAAATAGCTCTGTAATTGATTTCAATGTTTAAAAACTGTAAGGATATCTTCATATAATGACTTGCTGAAACCTGGAAATAAAAAGAAATATTTTCATAATGCTATGATGATAAAGAAAAACATGATTGCTACTCACTGAAAGGAGAGAGAAATGAAGACTCATATACAAGTGAAGTGAACTGGATACTTCTTTTCACTTTTAGAAAAATGTTGAATTTTTCATAGATCTGTAAGCAATGTTCATTACAATGTATTTTCAACCAACAAATGAAATGCCTGAAATCAATGGCACAATACAACATAAGTGTACTGAGCTGTATTCACCTAATAAATGATTCTCTGAATTCTTACATCATTCAGTTCAGTTCACTTCAGTTGCTCAGTCGTGTCCGACTCCTTGTGACCCCATGAACCGCAGCAGGCCAGGCCTCCCTGTCCATCACCAAGTCCCAGAGTCCACCCAAACCCATGTCCATTGAATCGGTGATGCCATCCAAGCACCCTATCCTCTGTCGTCCTCTTCTCCTCCTGCCCTCAATCTTTCTCAGCATCAGGGTCTTTTCAAATGAGTCAGCTCTTCGCATGAGGTGGCCAGAGTACTGGAGTTTCAGCTTCAATATCAGTCCTTCCAATGAACACCAAGGACTGAATTCCTTTAGGAAGGACTGGTTGGATCTCCTTGCAGTCCAAGGGACTTAGTTCTGTGCTTTTTTGACATCTATTCTTTTTGTTATTCTTTGTAATGTTGAAAGCAGCACCTAGCATATTTCAATGTGCCTCAAAATCTATAAAGAAAATTTATTTTTCAAAACTCTCTTACCAAAATAAGAAAAAAAAAAAAAAGCTAACATATCTACATTTTTCAGAGTCAAGAAAGGACTTTGTGGCTCACCAAACCTTTTAACATTAGGAAGAAAGAATTTCTTAACACGAATTTTCATTGAGTTTATTAAAATAAGTATTTTTGATATAGCTCCTCTGTTCATGTAATTCTCTAGCAAGAATACTGGAGTGGGTAGCCATTCCCTTCTCGAGGGGAACTTCCCGACCTAGGGATCGAACTCAGGTCTCCTGTATTGCAGGCAGATTCTTTACCATCTGAGCCACTAGGGAAGCCAATTAACTATAACATTTTACATATATAAATGAATAGAATTATATAAAATACTGGTTAATGATCACGGCTTGAATACAAACTCTTCCACATCACTATTATTATCTGCAGCTGTCTTGAATACTATACATTAATCTATTTCTTAAGTTTTATGACTTCCTTTCCCTTACTAAAACTTCTATTGAAAAAAGTAGATGACAGTTTTCTGTGTGATTTTTCTCATCACTTATTCTGAGAATAAATTAATCAAAATTGTTTTAAACCCTGTCTAATAACTACAATATCCTAGTAACTCCTGTGTCTATTTCTGTCGTCTGCTCCACCAGGCTCAAGGACTACTATGTAGATGAAATCAGATAACTGAATGAAAGTCTTTTGAATAGAATGGTCTGATGTACTTTATAAAGATAAGAAATGAGTTTCTTGGTTTACCTGACTTAGTTATTTAAAAACATCTGTTAAGACCTCTTGAGGTGGATGAAACTGGAGCCTATCATACAGAGTGAAGTAAGCCAGAAAGAAAAACACCAATACAGTATACTAACGCATATATATGGAATTTAGAAAGATGGTAACAATGACCCTGTATGCGAGGCAGCAAAAGAGACACAGATGTATAGAACAGTCTTTTGGACTCTGTGGGAGAGGGCGAGGGTGGGATGATTTGGGAGAATGGCGTTGAAACATGTATATTATCATATATGAAATGAATCGCCAGTCCAGGTTTGATGCATGATACAGGATGCTCGGGGCTGGTGCACTGGGATGACCCCGAGGGATGGTATGGGGAGGGAGGTGGGAGGGGGGTTCCAGATGGGGAACACATGTACACCCAGGGTGGATTCATGTCAATGTATGGCAAAACCAATACAATATTGCAAAGTAATTAGCCTCCAATTAAAACTAAAAATAAATAAATAAAAAGAAAAAAAAAGAGCTCTTTGGTCATTTGGTCCTGTTTATTAGCTGGCTTGCTTATTTTTCACTGAATGACTAGCATATTTTAAAAACGTGCAGGTCTTAATGAGTGCATATTCCTACAGAGAGGAATGAACACTTTTCCACAGGTAATTATAATAGTTTAAGATTCAGTTCAGTTCAGTTCAGTCGCTCAGTCATGTCCGACTCTCCGCGACCCCATGAATCATAGCACGCCAGGCCTCCCTGTCCATCACCAACTCCCGGAGTTCACTCAAACTCATGTCCACAGAGTTGGTGATGCCATCCAGCCATCTCATTCTCGGTCGTCCCCTTCTCCTCCCTCCCCCAACCTTTCCCAGCATCACTTTTCCCTAAATAGTGATTGAATTGATTCATGCAAAACTTTAGTTTTGAAGAGGGCTGGACTATTTGACTTTAATTCTAACGTACAGCCTTTCTGGGGTTTTAGTTAAAGTCAAAGAAATTTGCTGGGGGCACTCCTCCTTGGACATTTTTAAAGTCGGCGTTCTCAATTAATGAGACTGCCAAAACTGCTGTGTGACTAGGATCACAACTGCCGCATTCTACTTAAAATCGAAGTCTCTCAGTTGCCAAGCTTAGGGATTATTAGGTGTATTGAGGGAAAAGTATCATAGAATGTGGGGCTTATTCCTCTATAGGTCTCTTTTCTCTTTGAATTTGATCACTCCTATCTTTACCCTCTTGGTAGACCTACACTGCCAATCGTATCTCTTCAACCATGTGACACTTCTGCAACACCTGTGGTTTTACATTCCCTTTGACCCCGATGCTCAGGTTTCTAAATGGTAAATATCTCTGGTATTACAGGCAACTATAGATGCTGGACTAACCTCAGTGTATGCATAAACATATTTGTATGATTGTCAAGAAAAGAAGAAGCAAGATAATTTTCTATCAGACTAAATTTATTGATGTGAATGCATATGTCAAAAATTTTTAGCTACCTTCCGGCTCTGGGACCCAATGATGGACATTATTTTAAACGGTAACTAGAGATTCCTTTTAATAATATCCAGGAAAAAGTAATGCTGGAGTAAATTCATTATCAACAGGCTGCCTACCCACTACATAATCATATCACCATCAGAGCTTCCATTGTTGCCTTCATCAAATTCTTGAGAAATTCAAAGATGTAGTAATGTTTTCAGGTATCATTGTTTAAAAAAATTATGCTGGAAAAGGATAATGAAGATAAAGTTTGCTCCCTGATTGTTAAGACATTGAGGTAACTGAGACCAAGAAGTGACACACAGCTGGCACAGATCAAGTGAATAAGGACTTCAAACCAAGCAGTTGGGTGATATGATAAAGAGAAAGTTCTGACCACAGGGATATTTTTACATGTGTGAACTGAGTTTGTAGTCTCTAAAACCAAAGTAGATTTCCTTCCTGGTACTGTTTTCCACAATAAACAAGACAGCTCAGTGTGACTTTTCAAATATCAATTTGTTGCTTGTTCATTACATTAAAGCTCCTGGTCCAAGGTAGGATAAAGATTACCAGTTTATCACTTAATCACAAGGATAAGAGGGTTATCCCAATATACTCAAACAGAGAGAAAAATATTTACAAAGATAAATAAGTGCAAATCTCAGAGAAATGTATGAATAATCCTCATTAAGGAAGATATATTTTTCTAAATGGAACATATATAAACCTGAACCTTCAACTCAGAATAGATACAGCTCAGAATAATGACATTATTATGATTCTCTAATAAAAACTTGTGTGTGTATACAAAGAGTCAGCGCCAACAAAATATCTTTTTCTGGGAAGAAAACTGGAAATTCTTAATAGTCACATTTATTATACTCAGTAGTAGTTTGAAGTTCAAATTTGTCTTTATCACAGGTCAGGTGAAGTTCTGGTCACCGATTCCATCCCCAGCCATTTCTGCAGGTCAAAGGCTAGAGCCCAGGTCTCCTATTACTCTGGCAGGACTGTCTCTGATATCCACTCCAAGAGCTATGGAGATGGCTCATATTGTTTTGTCATTACTAGTAAATCTGTGTGCAGATGTCTCAAAATGTGCAGGCTTTCAGCTGTTCATGGGTGATTCTAATGTTAACTGTACTTGCTAGCAAATGAAGTACACTAAAAAAGAATAGGAGTTGAAAACACCCTATGGTCACACCTAAGGACCTTTAACATTCTTTAAGGTAGAAGATTTCAGCTCAGCAAAGGATACAATCTAGGATAAACTGGCAAAATGTGAAAAATAACCCTGAGGAAAGGAATGCAAAGAGCATCTCAAAAACCAGAGGTTGGTCAAATATCTGGAATGTTGATAAAGAAACCAATAAAGGGAAAACTGAAAAATGCCAATTTGATTTAATGACCTGAGCAAGGTCATTTGGGTAAAGTGGGAGAGAAAAAAACAAAACAAAAAAAAAGAAATAATTTTAAAAAGCAGTAGGGGGCAAAGAAGAGAAAATATTATTTATACACTCAGTATTTATTGAAGAGAAGTTAAAAGTCATATGCAAAAATATTTCTTTGAAAACCTAAACCTGTATATTAAAATGCATCTATTTTTTTCAAATGTTCCTCTAATTTCAAAATGTCTTACATCATTTGTCTAAAACTTCTCATACATATCAATAACATAATTTGTTACAATCAGAAAATTGTTACTGTGTCCTGAGCATAATAGTTGCAGATGTAGCTGAAAGATGATAGCAAATGTTTATTGTAGTCTGTTATAATTTACTTCAAAAAAACTGGCGTCTGTTTTATGTAGCTAAAATGTTTCATGAAATATCCATCAATTTTGTTTTCTACCAACCATTTCAATAAACATAAAGAGAAAAGCACATTATGGTGTTCTAAAAGGAAGTCAAGCAAATGGGAACTGGAGTGACAAAGACTATATGAGCATGATGCAAGTAAACAGTAAAGACTAGAAAAAAGAAAGTCAACTTTTCAATTTACACCAAATATTGTGTCAACCTTTTCTTTAATATGCAACTCTACAGCAATTTTGATATCAAGAAAGTTATTATAAGGATATTCAAAGTAAAAATTTAGTGGGCTAAATACAGGTTAAAATTGAAATAAAGCATACTCACGGATACATATTTTTAAACATAAACATTTGAAATACATATTCATCAGAACTAATTCATCTAACTCCAATCACATCTTATTTTAAGTTCAGAAGCAGTGGTAATTTTTGCCTTTATTATGAGGAAAGAACAATCACATTAGCAAGCCTTGTCATTCTCCCAGTAATGAGTTTAATACGACATTTGGGAAAGTGCATTGCTGTGACTAGAATAGCAATGTTGATTTTACATTTTAGAATAAGCTTCAAAACACATACAGTGAAAACAGCTTCATACAGGGATTTATTTTTCCTCCCATTTCAATTTGAATGTGAGTTAAATTTTAAATTACAGTAATTGTGAACTGTTTTCATGTTACTATGAAGTTTCAAATTGTGGGCTAAGTCTTATTCTGGAAGCAGAATCTCATCAATAGAAAATGATTTTCAAAACTGCTATTATTGATTTGTAGTCCAAGATATTTCCTTTATATTCAGGACAAATGCCAATGTCTACGCATTAAATCAGAACTATTAAAATGAACACAATTACCATACTCCAATCACAATGTGCTAAAGAAGCTCTGCTAGTCCAACCTTTTTAAGCGATTATATCTAGTTTTAGAATTGAAACTTGTATAGATCTGTGCTTTTGAAGGATATTTTCAAGAAAACAAAAAGGATGGCTGTTCTAATACAGTTTATTTCTAATCAGTATTATTCATCTGTATATTTCATCTTACAGTTCTTTCTTGAAACTCTCATTTCATAAAACAAAAATGACACTAAGTATAGTTAAAGCAAAAATTGCGGTTAAACAGGTAAAGGAAGGTTGTTTTGGAAGCTCTTGCAACTGACTAGAGAGAACATAACACTGTCTGAACACAACTCCTCAAATTAAAAAAAAAAGACAGGAGAATTTTTTAGAGTGGAGTTTGAGGAATCTAAGGCCATTTGTGTTTGCTTATTGGTCTGTTTCATGATGGGAAGTACAGGATAGTTTTATAACTCTGAGCAGGATGCACAGTGAGGTTAGGCTCCCAACTCTCCCACAGAGACTAGGATGCAGGCCGGGATAGTAACATCCTTGATGATGACACCCCAAGTCCTAGAGGGAGACAGTCATGGGTTGAAAAACTGGTAAGACACTTTTTAAGAAGATTTGTATGTCAAAGAGGCAGAGAAGTGTTCAAGTTCTCAAGTTTTCTAAGGTAAATGTTCCAGGATAAGAGAGGTGAGTAACCTCTGTGGTTAGGCTACATAGATTTCACAAGGGCCAGAGTAGGAGAGAGGTCATGGGCCAAGAGGCAGGAAGAAGTCTGTCTGAAGTTCAGCCAAGCTTAAAGAAACAGTAAGGCTATGTTGGTCAGCATTTAAAATATATATAGATACTTAAGATTATCTTTCCGTGTGGTTTTAATTGTTACTGCTCAGTTGTTCAGTCGTGTCAGACTCTTTGCGATCCCTTGGACTGTGGCATGCCACATTTCCCTGTAATTTCAGGTTCACGGTAAATTAAGAGGACAGAGATTTCCCACATACCCCTGCCGCTCACATACGCGCAGCACCCCTTGTTAAAAACACCCTCTATTGGAGTGTACATGTGTTATAATTAATGAACCTACACTGACACATCAAAATACTCAAAAGTTTCAGTTTATAATACTATTTACTCTTTGGGAATGCTACATTCTCTGGATTTAGACAAATGTATAGTGCAGTGAAGGCATCATTATGATATCACTCGGAGTATTTTCACAACCATAAAAATTCTCTGTGGTCTGCCTATTCATGATTTCTTCTACCACAACCCCTAGGAACCACTGGTCTTTTTACTGTCTCCAGAATTTTGCCTTCTCCAGAATATCACGTATGTAGTTGGAATCATACAGTACAGAGGCTTTTCAGATTGGTTTCTTTCATTTAGTAATATGCACTGAAGTTTCCTCCATGATTTTTTTCATTGCATCTATGTGATAGTCCCTTGGACTGCAAGGAGATCACACCAATCCATCCTAAAGGAAATCAATCTGAATATTCACTACAGTTTGAGCAAGCTCAGAGAGATGGTGAAGGACAGGGAAGCCTGGTGTGCTACAGTTCATGGGTTTGCCAAAGTCAGACATGACTGAGTGACTGAACAACAACAACATATGCACTACAATTTGTTAATCCATTCACCTACTGATGGGCATCACAGTTACTTACAACTTTTGGCAATTATGAATAAAGATGCCATTATGATCAATATGCAGGTTTTTGTGTGCACATATTTTGAGCTTCTTTAGGTAAAATTCTAGAGAGTGTGATGGCTGGATCATAGGATAAGGGTAAAGTTGAGTTTTGTTAAGAAACTACCAAAGTGTCCTCGAAACTGGCTGTAACTATTTCACCAGTGATGAATGTGCATTCCTGTTGCTCTACATAGTTGCCAGTATTTGGTGTTGTCAATGTTCCAGATTTAGGCCACTTCCAGGCAAGAATGATGGAGTGGGTGGCCATGTGGTCCTCCAGGGGATGTACCTGACCTAGGGATTGAACCTGTGTCTCTTATGTCTCCTGCATTGGCAGGTGCATTCTTTACCACTAGTGCCACAAGGGGAACTCAATAAATAGTAGCTTCTTCTTGTTAAAGTTGCATTTCCCCGATGACATATGATATAAAGCATTTTTTCATATGTTTACTTATCATCTGTATATCTTTTAGTGAGATGTATGTTAGTATCTTTGGCAGATTTTTAATCAGATTGATTATTTTCTTATTATTGAGTTGTAAGAGTTCTTCATATATTTTTGATTAACAGTCCTTTATCATATATGTCATATATTCTTCTCTGTCTATGGCTTGTTTTCTCACTCTTGAAACTATCTTTTATAAACTTTTTAATTAAGTCCAGCTTATCAAATATTTTTTTTACAGATTGTGATTCTGGTATTGGATCTTAAAAGTCATAAGCCACAACCAAGGTTATCTACATTTTCTCCTACATTATCTTCTAGGATTTTTACAGTTTTGTGCTTTTTATCGTAGGTATGGAAGTCATTTCGAAGTTAATTTTTATAAAAAGTATAGTCTATATGCTGATTTAATTTTTTTTCTGCACTTGGATGTCCAATTGTTCCAGCATCATTTGTTGAAAAGGCTATCTTTGCTCCATTTTATTTCCTTTGCAGCTTGGTCAAAGATCAGTTGATTTTATTCGGGTCTATTTCTCTTATTTCTCTATTTCCATTTACATCAGATTGCATTAAAGATTATATTCACTATGTTGAATTCTTCAGACCCAATTTTGTTTCCACCTTACACCGATCAAACCTTTATTACTTTAGCAAATATATATATATATTTAATTTATTTTAATTGGAGGCTAATTACTTTACAATATTGTATTGGTTTTGCCATACATCAACATGAATCTGCCCTGGGTGTACACGTGTTCCCCATCTTGAACCCCACTCCCACCTCCCTCCCCATCCCATCCCTCTGGTTCATCCCAGTACACCAGCATCGAGCATCCTGTATCATGCATCGAACCTGCACTGGCGATTCGTTTCACATATGATAATATACACGTTTCAATGCCATTCTCCCAAATCATGCCACCCTTGCCTTCTCCCACAGAGTCCAAAAGACTGTTCTATACATCTGTGCCATTTCCCGCCAGTCAGAATGGCTGCTATCCAAAAGTCTACCAGCAATAAATGCTGGAGAGGGTGTGCAGAAAAGGGAACCCTCTTACACTGTTGGTGGGAATGCAAACTAGTACAACCACTATGGAGAACAGTGTGGAGATTCCTTAAAAAACTGGAAATAGAACTGCCATACGACCCAGCAATCGCACTCCTGGGCATACACACCGAGGAAACCAGAATTGAAAGAGACACATGTACTCCAATGTTCATCACAGCACTGTTTATAATAGCCAGGACACGGAAGCAACCTAGATGTCCATCTGCAGACAAATGGATAAGCAAGCTGTGGTACATATACACAATGGAGTATTATTCAGCAATTAAAAAGAATACATTTGAATCAGTTCCGAGGTGGATGAAACTGGAGCCTATTATACAGAGTGAAGTAAGCCAGAAAGAAAAACAGCAATACAGTATACTAATGCATATATACGGAATTTAGAAAGATGATAACGATAACCCTGTATGCGAGACAGCAAAAGAGATGCAAAAATATATTTTAAGTTTCAAATAACCTCTATGGTATTCAACTTCATGGTCAGTTGAACATACTCCTTTTACTTGGCTAATCAGAAGACTGTGATACACTTTCCCTAAAACGCTTACTTTATTTGGCCCTCAGGGCATCATAATCATCTGATTTTCCTTCTATCCAACTTGTAGCATTTCTTCTCATTCTCTTTTGACAATTATTCTTCCTATTCTCTACTTCTGACACACCAGGACTTACTCCTTGAAAAATTTCTCAGGTCTTCTTTTAAAAATTATTTTCTCTACTGTTCTTTATTTTTACTGACTCCCTTACAGAAATATGCATTGCCATAACTTTAAAATATATACTTTTAATCCTTCCAAATGTACATCTCCACTCTGGGCACATCCCTTGAATTTCAAATTTTGTATTTTCAAACTAATTGTCATCACTATACAACATTTGTAACAAACATCTAAAATTTGTATATGTCCTATATTTAACTCCTGAATTCTTTTACAAAAACTGCTCAGAAGATGATTTCCACCACCTCACCCATTGGTAGGTCTATCCTTCCATTTGTTCAAGCCATATGCCTTAGAATTAATCTTGACACCTTTTTCTTTCACCTTGCTTTCAGTCCATCAGAAAATCTTACCGGTTTCACATTCCAATATACGTATAAACTAAGGGGACGACAAAGAATGAGATGGCTGGATGGCATGACCGACTCGATGGGCATGAGTTTGAGTGAACTTCGGGAGTTGGTGGTGGACAGGGAGGCGTGGCGTGCTGTGATTCATGGGGTCGCAAAGAGTGGGACACAACTGAGCAACTGAACTGAACTGAACCACTTCTCAGCACATCCATTGTTTTATTATATTCTGTTTCACCATTCTTTCTCTTCTGAATTACTGCAAGGATCTCAAACTTGTCTCTAAGCTTTCCCTTTTGCTTATTTACATACATTTTCAAAACAGAGCAATCTGTTAAAGTTCAAACTAGATCAGTTCATTTATAACATAACAAAATTCGAATGGTTCTCCCATTTCTTTTAAATTAAAATCCATCATGCTTACAATGAGTACATTTTGTACCAATAGCTGTCTCTGCCTCTGGGGTGTTCTTCCTCTAGAAGCACTGTTGGTTTGACCATCACCTTCATGTTTTTGTTCAAATGTCTTCTTTTTAGTAGGCCCTTATTTAAAACAAACTCTCCATTTTGGATTATAGTCCTCTAGAACTCCTCATTTTTCTTATCTTGACTTTCTGTACTTTTTAACATACAATATACTTTTACCAGGCTTTCCATCTGGCTCAGTGGTAAAGAATCTGCCTGCCAATGAAGGAGATGCAGGAGATGTGGGTTCCATCCCTGGGTCAGGTAGATCCCCTGGAGGAGGAAATGACAACCCACTCCAGAGTTCTTGCTTGGAAAATTCCATGGACAGTGGAGCCTGGCATGCTGTAGTCCATGGGGTTGCAAAGAGCTGGACATGACTGAGCAACCGAGCACACACTTTTACCATGTTTCTTTTAACACTCAAAACAGACTCTCAGGTTATAAAGTCTATCTCCAGCTTTACCAATTTATAACACCCTCTGATTTACAATTTTTAAACATCTTAATTGACTATTCTAAAACATGAGGATATTAATAGTAGATTTCCAAGTCCATGTTACCAAATAGAATGTTGCTTATTTTAAATAATTTAATTTTTAATAATTAGTGTACTTACATTTTATACAGTAAGAAATATCTTAATCATTTAGGTGCAGTTCATTAAAATGTGTTTAATTTGGTAATCCCAATCATTTCAAATCACATATTTTTCATTTTTAATTACTTAACTCTGGACGGAGGTTCATGACACTGTACAGGAGACAGAGACCAAGACCATCCCCATGGAAAAGAAATGCAAAAAAGCAAAATGGCTGTCTGAGGAGGCCTTACAAATAGCTGTGAAAAGAAGAGAAGCAAAAAGCAAAGGAGAAAAGGAAAGATATAAGCATCTTAATGCAGAGTTCCAAAGAATAGCAAGGAGAGATAAGAAAGCCTTCCTCAGCAATCAATGCAAAGAAATAGAGGAAAACAACAGAATAGGAAAAACAAGAGATCTCTTCAAGAAAATTGGAGATTCCAAGGTAATATTTCAGGCAAAGATGGGCTCGATAAAGGACAGAAATGGTATGGACCTAACAGAAGCAGAAGATATTAAGAAGAGGTGGCAAGAATACACAGAGGAACTGTACAAAAAAGATCTTCACGACCAAGTTAGTCACGATAACGTGATCACTGACCTAGAGCCAGACATCTTGGAATGTGAAGTCAAGTGGGCCTTCAAAAGCATCACTATGAACAAAGCTAGAAGAGGTGATGGAATCCCTGTTGAGCTATTTCAAATCTTGAAAGATGATGCTGTGAAAGTGCTGCACTCAACATGCCAGCAAATTTGGAGAACTCAGCAGTGGCCACAGGACTGGAAAAGGTCAGTTTTCATTCCAATCCCAAAGAAAGGCAATGCCAAAGAATGCTGAAACTACCGCACAATTGCACTCATCTCCCATGCTAGTAAAGTCATGCTCAAAATTCTCCAAGCCAGGCTTCAGCAATATGTGAACCGTTCACTCCCAGATGTTCAAGCAGGTTTTAGAAAAGGCAGGGGCACCAGAGATCAAATTGCCAACATCCACTGGATCATGGAGAAAGCAAGAGAGTTCCAGAAAAATATCTCTTTCTGCTTTATTGACTATGCAAAAGCCTTTGACTGTGTGGATCACAATAAACTATGGAAAATTCTGAAAGAGATGGGAATCCCAGACCACCTGACCTGCCTCTGGAGAAACCTGTATGCAGGTCAGGAAGCAACAGTCAGAACTGTACCTGGAACAACAGACTGCTTCCAAATAGGAAAAGGAGTACGTCAAGGCTGTATATTGTCACCTTGCTTATTTAACTTATATGCAGAGTACATCATGAGGAACGCTGGGCTGGAAGAAGCACAAGCTGGAATCAGGATTGCTGGGAGAAATATCAATAACCTCAGATATGCAGATGACACCACCCTTATGGCAGAAAGTGAAGAGGAACTCAAAAGCCTCTTGAGGAAAGTGAAAGAGGAGAGTGAAAAGGTTGGCTTGAAGCTCAACATTCAGAAAACGAAGATCATGGCATCTGGTCCCATCACTTCATGGGAAATAGATGGAAAAACAGTGGAAACAGTGTCAGACTTTATTTTGGGGGGCTCCAAAGTCACTGCAGATGCTGATTGCAGCCATGAAACTAAAAGACGCTTACTCCTTGGAAGGAAAGTTATGACCAACCTTGACAGTATATTAAAAGGCAGAGACATTACTTTGCCAACCAAGGTCCGTCTAGTCAAGGCTATGGTTTTTCCAGTGGTCATGTATGGATGTGAGAGTTGGACTGTGAAGAAAGCTGATCGCCGAAGAATCGATGCTTTTGAACTGTGGTGTTGGAGAAGACTCTTGAGAGTCCCTTGGACTGCAAGGAGATCCAACCAGTCCATTCTAAAGGAGATCAATCCTGGATGTTCATTGGAGGGACTGATGCTAAAGCTGAAACTGCAATACTTTGGCCACCTCATGCGACGAGTTGACTCACTGGAAAAGACTCTAATGCTGGGAAAGGTTGGGGGCGGGAGGAGAAGGGGACGATGGAGAATGAGATGGCTGGATGGCATCACCGACTCTGTGGACATGAGTTTGAGTGAACTCCGGGAGTTGGTGATGGACAGGGAGGCCTGGCGTGCTGTGCTTCATGGGGTCGTGGAGAGTCGGACACGACTGAACAACTGACCTGAACTGAACTGATTTATCATTTTACATAGGATCCTACTACCAAGAAATAATACATAGAGTATATTTATACTGTGTATTCTAGTTTATTCTTCTACTATGTTTATATTCTTAAGAAAAAATAAGTTCAAATTTTTGGGCTTATATTACTAATATAAAGTTATTCATTTTTTAGGATATTGTAATATGTGACTTTTACCTATTATCTCTTCATGTTTGGTGTTTTTATTAGGATGTCTTTTTGTTTGTTAACTGCATTATTTTTCCATAGAACATCAAGTTATTGCTCAATATGTATATTCAGATTTTCTTTTTTTTATTATTTTTTAAAAAATTATTATTTTAATTGGAGGCTAATTACTTTACATTCTTATATATTAATGACATTTCTTTGGAAAATTTTCACTTGTTCTGTTTCTTCTGTACTACATGCATACTGCATTCTATTTTTTCCTTATCCATTTCACCAGCCTTTTTCTATTGATACTTGTATCTATTAGTTTCCATGTGGTATTTAGGTGTCTATTTTTCAATTTACATAACTTCTACATTATTTCTTTGTAATTTATCGCCTATTTAATCATACTTCTCAGGTGGCACTGTGGTGAAGGGCTCATCTGTCAATTCAGGAGACACCTGGGTCAGGGAAGATATCTGGAGAAAGGCATGGCAAGCCACTCCAGTATTCTTGCCTGTAAAATCCCCCATGGACAGTGGAGCCTGCCTGGCTACACTCCATGGGGTTGTTAAGAGTCAGACACAATTGAAGCAACTTAGCACATATATATTTTAAGACCAGAGGCTAACTGCTTTCAGGTCTTAGAATTACATCTGAAATTCTATGTTTATCCTTGGATTAGTTATTTCTATGTGGCTTATCTTACATATGCTTTCTGGCTTTTCTACCTATACTTTGGTAACATCTACTGATAAACTCTTAGTTAATTCCTTCAATCACTTTTTAAATAAGTAGGCCCATTAGCTATGTGTTGAAAAACAATGTTGAAAGAAAAAGCTAAATTAGTTGATAGCAAATTTTCAATATATTCCAAAACACTTTTCACAAAAATCAATTTTCCTTCTAACATGGAAACAAAGCTTTCTCTAAGTTATTTTTTAATATCTTTTACTTTCTTAAATATGTTGCCCAGGAAGTGTTAAAAATATAATATTAAAAAATATATAATTAGGAGAATATATCTTAAAAGTTCTTATCACAAGAAAAAAATCTGTAACTATATATGGTGATATATGTTGACTAGACTTATTGATTGTGGTAATCATTTTGAAATATGTGCAAATATTATATTGTATATCTAACTGTATACATTATATTGTATACCTAAAAATAATATGAAGCTAGATGTCAATCGTATCTCAATAGAAGAAATAGAAGAGAACATAGGTTAGGTCACACAACAGTAAAAATATAATCCCTAGTGGTTTAATGTGACAATGACTATTTCACATTTATGTAGTGTTCATGGTGAGACACAAAGATACTGTGAGTCATTCTCTATTTGATAATTCAGTGATACAGGCTGTTAATACCAGTTAAAATAAGATTATTTTTCTGCTACTCTTTTGTTGCATTTGTAGTTCATGATTTTTTAAACAAAACACTTCATAGTAAAAGAAAAATGAAATAAGTTGTCTTCTAAATTTCTGAAATAAAAAATAGATATACATCATTAATATATACTATAATTAATATTTACTACAATTTAAAGAAACAATAATAATAATGCAAAGGTCATATGCTCAGTATATTAAAAAAAAGTTCCAGTACCTACCTGAAGTCATTAACCTTTGTCAAAAGCCTATTTTATCATCTTACATTATTAACTCCATTACAAACTGGCACTATTCCAAACAACTGTTATTATGGATGCTTACTAGATGTCTGGCACTGAGAAACTGACCATTAAATTTCTGCTATTATTAAAGCATTATAGTGAAGGTTAAAGGATGAATAAATGTTGGCTAGATGAAAAAAGTTACAGGGAAATATTTTTTAAAATCTTCTGTATGTAAAACAATTTTTGTTTGTATTTTCAATTATGTTATTTGATAAATGTTAGCATTTGTGTGTGGATACTTAATATATCAGAGAAATCTAAACAAGATGAATTGTATTATCTTCATATTGATTTATTGGTAAAGACTAGTTAACCGCAACTGTCCCAAGTTAATGCAATCCAAGCAAAGTGTGTTTTTCTTTCATAATTGGGTGAACAATGCTTATAGAAAAAATGATTGGAATTGAAATGTTTTTTCTCCATAGGTGAGTTTAGTGTTAACTTGCATTTACTGATATAATTATACATATTGATTTGAAAATTTTAAAATAAGTAGCATTCAACACTAACAAACACTATGATTAAAAAAGTGATTCAAAAAAAAGGCAAATTTAGGAAAAATGTAAAAGACTCTCTCTTACTGACATGCATTATTTCTTTCATTGTTCTTGGCTACTAATTAGGTAAGAATCTAAAAAAATTCATTTAAAGACTTGAAAAAAT
The DNA here is from genome assembly GCF_049115385.1 of Moschus berezovskii. Classification (NCBI taxonomy): domain Eukaryota; kingdom Metazoa; phylum Chordata; class Mammalia; order Artiodactyla; family Moschidae; genus Moschus; species Moschus berezovskii. The sequence continues at coordinate 75,589,796 of NC_142476.1, forward strand.
TATCTTCCATGTCAGTGAACTTATGCATTTTACAGTATGGGGTTTGGGATTTTATTTTAATTTTTTAACATGGGTGTGTTAATGATGTCAACAAAGAAAGTTTGTATACATTTCTTTGCACACACTATAAAAATTCTAGCAGCCTTATAGAAAGGGAAAAACTGTTTATCTCTGCATTTCTGGACAACACTGTCATTATTATACTGAACACAGCAGGATAATACAAATAAGTTGTGAAAATACTTAATAAAACATAAAAAACTTAAAAAACTCAGGATTCAGTAAATTATACACTACATTGTACAAAACAGCCAACATTTTAGTAAAGGTGCACGCAAGTTAAAAAATATAAACCTATATACATGATATTTGAGGAAAAATACTTTTTTCTTCAAATAACATATACAGTAACCTCTGGAACAACCTATACTTCACTCAGGCAAATTTTGTAAAATGATATATATTTCAAAAGTGGGTAAAGTGTTATTAAATATGGCTTAAGAGAACATATAAATGTAGGGAAAGGATTTAATAAATGGGGCCTGTAAACAGATATAGGAGAATGCTTTCCTCTAAGAGAAAGATTTAGGAAATAAGTTGACATTGGGGTTTCAATTTTCCATAATGGTTGTTTCTGACCAAACAAGATAGGAAGTAACTGATATGATTTCATATACTTGAGGGATTGAAACATAACTTTTATTTATATTTTCATTCACATTTTGGTTGATAGAGAATAATATATTTTTAAAATAATATGCACCAACAATTAGAGGTCTGTTTACATAACAAACCTCAGAGCAGGAATGTATTTTCCTTCATAACACTGTTATGCCTTCTTTCACCTTGGAAAAGTAGAAAATAAAGGTCAAAATATATCATTCTTTTATTTCAATTAAATGAATGTATTTGCCTAGATAAAGTAGGGCATTTCATTCAATATTAATTTAATCCTTAAAACTGAGTCTTAGAGCAACAGAAACACCTGACAGATGATATTCTTGCTCCCAAAGTTACAGGTTTCAAAATCAAATATCCCATGAATATTGTTAAAAGATTTAAAATATAAGCAATATATTTGTGTCCATTTGTGTCCCAAAGCAATCATTATATTCATTTTATAAAAGAATAATAAGTTTTAACATTTTATGTGTGTGTGTTTTTTATATCTGTTCTACAATGCTGAAGACATCCCCAAATTTTTCATCTCAAGGTGTTATAATTTCTTTGAGCTTACGTTCAAGTGAATATATACAGACTTTCTAAGTGTATGCTATATGAAAGAGAAAGTTACAAGAATCAAAACTTAGGTTCCATAATTTGTAGCATTTATTTTTCCCCCATAATACATGAAGTTTTCTCAAATACACTTCAAAGAAATTCCTCATATGGTAAGACTAAAGATATAATTTGTTACCATAGTTAAATGTTCAAAATGGGCTAATAAGAAAGCCAAAAGCCCTGTCAAGCTAGAAATTTCAAAGTTCCCCCAAACCAAAGATTCTTCAATACTATTTTTCAGAGGATATTTTTTTGATAGGAGATTTACATACATACTCTAATTCCAGATACATTTTCATTTTATCGCAAATGTGAACACTCTTCTTAGAAAGTGAATGTTGATGATAAAATTCTTTCCATTCTCAATGAATTTTATTGAAGTCGGATTTAAGGCAGTACTATTGACTGACTTATATAGACTGTTAAGAAAACCTACTTAAATTAAATGGGAAAAAATATTACTAATCAGTTCAGTTCAGTCACTCAGTCGTGTCAGACGCTGCAACCTCATGGACTGCAGCACACCAGGCTTCCCTGTCCATCACCAACTCCCGGAGCATACTCAAACACATGTACATCATGTCGGTGATGTCATCCAACCATCTCATCTTCTGTCGTCTCCTTCTCCTCCTGCCTTCAATCCTTCCCAGCAATAGGGTTTTTCAAATGAGTCAGATATTCACATCTGGTGGCCAAAGTATTGGAGTTTCAGCTTCAGCATGAGTCCTTCCAATGACTATTCAGGACTGATTTCCTTTAGGATGGACTGGATGGATCTCCCTGCTGTCTAAGGGACTCTCAAGAGTCTTCTCCAACACCACCGTTCAAAAGCATCAATTCTTAAGATGCTCAAATTTCTTTATAGTCCAACTCTCACATCCATACATGACTACTGAAAAAACCATAGCCTTGACTAGACAGACTTTGTTGGCCAAGTAATGTCTCTGGTTTTATAATACGCTGTTTATGTCGGTCATAGATTTTATTCCAAGGAGCAAGTATCTTTTAATTTCAAGGCTGTAGTCACCATCTGCGGTGATTTTGGAGCACGCACACACAAAAATAAAGTCTGTCACTGTTTCCATGTTTTCCCCACCTATTTGCCATGAAGCGATGGGACCAGATGTCATGATCTTAGTTTTCTGAATGTTGAGTTTTAAGCCAGCTTTTTCACTCCCCTCTTTCACTTTCAAAAGAGACTTTAGCTCTTCTTTGCTTTCTGCCATAACGGTGGTGTCATCTGCATATCTGAAGTTATTGATAATTCTCCCAGCAATCTTGTTTCCAGTTTGTGCTTCATCCAGCCTGGCATTTTTAATGATGTACTCTGCATATAAGTTAAATAAGCAGGGTGAAAATGTACAGCCTTGAGGTACTCTTCCTGATTTGCAACCAGTCTGTTGTTCCATGTCCAGTACTAACTGCTGCTTTTTGACTTGCATACAGATTTCTCAGGAGGCAGGTAAGGTTGTCCAGTATTCTCATTTCTTGAAGAATGTTCCACATTTTTGTTGTGATCCAAACAGTCAAAGGAATTGGCGTAGTCAATAAAGCAAAAGTAGATGTTTTTCTGGAACTCTCTTGCTTTTGTATGATCCAGAAGATCTGGCAATTTGGTCTCTGGTTCATCTGCCTTTTCTAAATCCAGCTTGAACATCTGAAAGTTCATGGTTCACGTACTATTGAAGCCTGGCTTCAAGAATTTTGAACAATACTTTGTTAGCATGTGAAATGAGTGCCATTGTTCAGTAGTTTGAACATTCTTTGGCATTTCCTTTCTCCGGGATTGGAATGAAAACTGACCTTTTCCAGTCCTGTGGGCACTGCTGAGTTTTCCAAATTTGCTGGCATATTAGTGCAGCATTTTCACAGCATCATCTTTTAGGATTTGAAATAGCTCAACTGGAATTCCATCACTTGAAATAGTTTGTTTGTAGTTATGCTTCCTAAGGTCCACTTGACTTCACATTCCAGGATGTCTGGCTCTAGGTGAGTGATCACACCATCATGGTTATCTGGGTCATAAAGATCTTTGTATAATTCTTCTGTGTATTCTCCACCTCTTTTTAATATCTTCTGCTTCTGTTAGGTCCATAACATTTCTGTCTATTGTGCTCATCTTTGCATGAAATGTTCCCCTGGTATCTCTAATTTTCTTGAAGAGATCTTTAGTCTTTCCCATTCTACCATTTTCCTGTATTTGTCTGCATTGATTGCTGAGGAAGGCTTTCTTATCTCTCCTTGCTACTCTTTGGAACTCTGCATTCAGATGGGTATATCTTTACTTTTCTCCTTTGTTTTTTGGTTCTCTTCTTTTCTCAGCTATTTTAAGGTCTCCTCAACAACCATTTCACCTTTTTGCGTTCCTTTTTAATGGAGATGGTCTCAATACCTTCCTCCTGTACAATGTCATGAACCTCCATCCATAGTTCTTCAGGCACTCTGTCTATCAGATCTAATCCCTTGAATCTATTTCTCACTTCCACTGTATAATCATAATGGATGTGATTTAGGTCATACCTGAATGGTATAGTGGCTTTCCCTACTTTCTTCAATTTAAGTCTGAATTTGGCAACAAGGAATTCATGATCTGAGACACAGTCAGCTCTTGGTCTTGTTTTTGGTGACTGTATAGAGTTTCTCCATCTCTGCCTTCAAAGAACATAATCAATCTGATTTTGGTATTGACCATATGGTGGTGTGCATGTGTAGAGTCTTCTCTGTGTTCTTGGAAGAGGGAGTTTGCTATGACCAGTGTGTTCTCTTAGCAAAACTCTGTTAGCCTTTTATTTGCCCATTTTTTACTCCAAGGCCAAATTTGCCTGTTACTCCAGGTATCTCTTGACTTCCTCCTTTTGCATTCAGTTCAGTTCAGTCGCTCAGTCATGTCCGACTCTTTGTGACCCCATGAACTGCAGCACGCCAGGCCTCCCTGTCCATCACCAACTCCCGGAGTTCACTCAAACTCATGTCCATCGAGTTAGTGATGCCATCCGGCCATCTCATTCTCAGTCGTCCCCTTCTTCTCCCGCCCCCAATCCCTCCCAGCATCAGACTCTTTTCCAGTGAGTCAACTTGTTACATGAGGTGGCCAAAGTATTGCAGTTTCAGCTTTAGCATCAGTCCTTCCAATGAACACTCAGGATTGATCTCCTTTAGAATGGACTGGTTGGATCTCCTTGCAGTCCAAGGGACTCTCAAGAGTCTTCTCCAACACCACAGTTCAAAAGCATCAATTCTTCGGTGATCAGCTTTCTTCACAGTCCAACTCTCACATCCATACATGACCACGGGAAAAACCATAGCCTTGACTAGACGGACCTTGGTTGGCAAAGTAACGTCTCTGCTTTTTAATATGTTATCCAGGTTGGCCATAACTTTCCTTCCAAGGAGCAAGCATCTTTTAATTTCCTGGCTGCAATCAGCATCCGCAGTGATTTTGGAGCCCCCCCAAAAAAGTTTGACAATGTTTCCACTATTTCCCCATCTATTTCCCATGAAGTGATGGGACCAGATGCCATGATCTTCGTTTTCTGAATGTTGGGTTTCAAGCCAAACTTTTCATTCTCCTCTTTCACTTTCCTCAAGAAGCTTTTGAGTTCCTCTTCACTTTCTGCCATAAGGGTGGTGTCATCTGCATATCTGAGGTTATTCATATTTCTCCCAGCAATCTTGATTCCAGTTTGTGCTTCTTCCAGCCCAGCATTCCTCATGATGTACTCTCAGTCCCCTATAATTAAGAGGACATCTTTTTTGGGTGTTAGTTCTAAAAGGGCTTGTAGGTCTTCATTGAACCATTCAACTTCAGCTTCTTCAGCATTATTGGTCGGGCATAGACTTGGATTACTGTGATACTGCATGGTTTGTCTTGGAAATGAACAAAGATCATTATCTTGTTGAGATTGCATCCAAGTACTGCATTTCAGACTCTTTCGTTGACTATGCTGGCTATTCCCATTTCTTCTAAGGGATTCTTGAACACAGTAGTAGATATAATGGTTATCTGAGTTAAATTCACCCATTCCAGTCCATTTTAATTCACTGATTCCTAAAATGTCAGTGTTTACTCTTGCCATTTCCTGTTTGACCACTTTCAATGTGCCTTGATTCTTGGACCTAACATTCCAGGTTCATATGCAATATTGCTCTTTACAGCATTGGACTTTACTTCCATCACCAATCCCATCCACAACTGGGTGTTGTTTTTGCTTTGGCTCCATCCCTTCATTCTTTCTGGAGTTATTTCTCCACTGATCTCCAGTAGCATATTGGTCACCTACTGACCTGGGGAGATCATCTTTCAGTGTCATACCTTTCTGCCTTTTCATACTGTTCATGGGGTTCTCAAGCTTAACCCTAACTCAAGTTGCTCAGCATTCAAATGATTTATTACTAATTAGGATCTAATAATCTCTAAAAATGGGTTTCCCTGATGGCTCAGTGCTAAGGAATCCTCCTGCAATGCAGGAGACCTGAGTTCCATCTCTGGGTTGGGAAGATCCCCTAGAGAAGTGAATGGCTACCTACTCCAGTATTCTTGCCAGGATAACTCCATGGACTGAGGAAACTGGTGGGCTACAATCCATCTAATTGCAAAGAGTCAGATAGGACTGAGCGACTAACACTTTCGCTTTTTTTTCAGTCTCTAAGAATATGATTTAATACCGTTTATACTGTCCATGGGAGTCTCAAGGCAAGAATACTGAAGGGGTTTGCCATTCCTTTCTCCAGTAGACCACATTTTTGTCACAGACTGCACCAGCTCCAGGGCCTCCCACATTACCCCAATTTTCCTAATATTCATGTTAGGGGTAGGGTGACTGCAAATACAAAAGGCAAAAGGATATCACAAAATGACTTGTCCAAGGTCAAAACAGCTGAGCAGGAGGAAAGGAAATGCTGTCTGCCTACAGTGGAGGCCATGTTCCTACAACTCCCACACAGAGATACCAAGAGAATAGTTCATGTGAAAATGGGCATGATAAAGGACAGAAACAGTACAGACCTAATGGAAGCAGAAGATATTAAGAAGAGGTGGCAAAAATACACAGAAAGTCTACACAAGAAATTATTAATACCCTAGATAACCACGATGGTGTGATCACTCACCTAGAGCCAGACATCCTGGAATGCGAAGTCAAGTGGGCCTTAGGAAGCATCACTATGATCAAAGCTAGTGGAGGTGATGGAATGCCAGTTGAGCTGTTTCAAATCCTAAAAGATGATGCTGTTGAAGTGCTACACTCAATATGCCAGGAAATTTGGAAACCTCAGCAGTGGCCACAGGACAGGAAAAGGTCAATTTTCATTCCAATCCCAAAGAAAGGCAGTACCAAAGAATGTTAAAACTATTGCATAATTGTACTCAACTCAGATACTAGGAAAAGAATGCTCAAAATTCTCCAACCCAGGCTTCAACAGTACGTGAACCAAGAACTTCCAAATGTTCAATCTGGATTTAGAAAAGGCAGATGAACCAGAGATCAAACTGCCAACACCCATTGGATCACTGAAAAAGCACTAGAGTTCCAGAGAAATATCTACTTCTGCTTTAAGTCTTTGACTGTGTGGATTACAATAAACTGTGGAACATTTTTCAAGAGATGGGAATACCAGACCACCTTACCTTCTTCCTGAGAAATCTTCATGCAGGTCAGGAAGCAACAGTCAGAACTGGACATGGAACAATGGTCTGGTTCAAAATTAGGAAAGGAGTATGCCAAGGCTATATATTGTCATCCTACTTATTTTACTTATATGCAGAGTACATCATGAGAAATGCCAGCCAGGATGAGTCAAAAGCTGGAATCAAGATTTCCAAGAGAAATATCAATAACCTCAGATATGCAGATGACACCACCCTTGTGGCAGAAAGCAAAGAAGAAATAAAGAGCCTTTTGCTGAAAGTGAAAGAAGAGAGTGAAAAGGTTGGCTTAAAACTCAACATTCAAAAATCGAAGATTATGGCATCTGGTCCCATCATGTCATGGCAAATAGATGGGAAAACAATGGAAACAGTGATGGACTTTATTTTCTTGCGCTCTAAAATCTCTGTAGATGATGACTGCAGCCTTGAAATTAAAAGACACTTGCTTTTTGGAAGAAAAGTTATGACCAACCTAGACAGCATATTAAAAAGCAGAGGCATTACTTTGCTGACAAAGGTCCATCTAGCCAATGCTATAGTTTTTCCAGTAGTCATGTACAGATGTGAGAATTGGACTATAAAGAAAGCTGAGTGCTGGACAATTGATGCTTTCGAACTGCGGTGTTGGAGAAGACCCTTGAGAGTCTCTTTGACTGCAAGAGAGCAACCCAGTCCATCCTAAAGGAAATCAATCCTAAATATTCATTGAAAGGACTGATGCTGAAGCTGAAACTCCAATACTTTGGCCACCTGATGTGAAGATCTCACTCATTGGAAAAGATCCTGATGCTGGGAAAAAGTGAAGGCAGTTGGTGAAGGGGATTACCGAGGATGAGACGGTTGGATGGCATCACTTACTCAATGGACATGAGTTTGAGGAGCCTCTGGGAGTTGTTGATGGACAGGGAAGACTGGCATGCTGCAGTCCATGGGGTCACGAAGAGTCAGACAAGACTAAATGACTGAACTAAACTGAAAGAATATGATTCTTTATTTACAACTGTAAAAAGTACGTCAATCTGCAGATGGTCTCCTTAACCTTGCTCTCCAAAGTCTTTTCTTCACATCCTTTTCTCAGTTTCCCACCCTTCCTTCACCCTGAATTTCCTCTTCCTCATTCCTGATCACATAAACCATGCTTGACAGTGTCATAGATTCCAGGTAATCCATACAAATAGAGACAGTTTTACTTTGTTTTCCAATATGTATTAACTGATTCTATCTCCTTCTTAATTATATTAGCCAATGCCTCTAATTCAATAATAGGGCAATGAATATATCTGACTTATAATAGCATCTCTAATGTTTTCTTTTTCAATAGGATTATGCTTTCTGAACTTAAGTATCAATATTTTAATGTTCTTAAGTGTCAATTCATAATTTAATCATAGGTGATTTTAAACAAAATATGTGTCTGAATTTATTTAAACATTAATAGTGTTAATCATGTGATTTTTATTTCTCAATCATATTAATATGGTGATTATATTAACTGATGGCCTGTATTGAGTCATTTTACATTTCTGTAGTAATTCACACTTTGTAAAGGTACAAAATTTTGTATATGTTTTATTTTCTGTTTGCTAATACATAGCTAGCACTTTGATGACTATTCATATGTGTGTTACATTACCATGCTTCCACCTCTGCCCCTGACTCCAGACTAAGTCACTGTCTAGAAAAATTATGATCAAAAAGTTTTGCTTTGTGTCAGAGTCTTGAATTGAGGAGATTCATCTCTTTGGATAGCCCAGTAGAAAATTGAGCCAAGGGATATCTTTCAGTATAGTGTCATGGTGATATGCAGCTGAGAGAATATAGTTGTTATTATCATGAGTCATGTTTTACCTTGTCACAGGCTATCCAAGCCTCTCAGACCCTTATTGTGAAACAACAACAACACAAAAGTAGCCTGATGCCCAGAACTGTGGAAAAGTAGATAGTCTCACAAACAGATCTAGGTGACTAACCCAGTGAATGAAATGGCCTTCTCAGTTCACTTGAGTCCCAGAGAAAGAAGAGCCTTTATATCTGGAACCCAAGGTACAGTAACAAGTATACCGTCCACAACTGGTCCTAAGGCACCATAGGACCAGCTCCCCATTCTGACAGTGCTCTCAAAGAAGAGTGAATCCCTTAGTTAAATAAGTGCACTTCACATAGAAGGTGGAGAAGAAAAGAAAAAACATATATGCAAACACATACACATACACACATACTCACTCAGTACGTTCTGCACTTACATGCAAACGAAAACACCCAGGCTCTCCCACATGTCTGAGGGGCCAGATGTTCCTCCTATCCATAGGAGGTGTCTACTCCTTATCCTGGAAGTCTACCCTTGTCTTTTCCTCTGAGCAGAGCCTTTCCCCTGAAGAACAGCCTCAGAGCACTGCTCTCTCAATCTGACCAGCCCCAATGTCAGCACGGTGGATTAGCGGGGGCTGGCCCTTCCAGGGACCCCTATGACAGGAAATGTTCTCTTCTGAACACCATGGTGGACTCTGGAGGCCAGAGTGGGGTCTGAACCAGATGTGTGGAGGGTGGGGTCTTCCAGGAAGGAAATACAGTACAGTGGTACACCAGAGGTTATGCTGTGTGGCTTGGGAGAAGTAAGCATAGTGAGTGTGAGTCCAGATAGAGGGGTAGGGAGAAGACTAGCTGAAGGAACTGAGGTTGGGGTGGCTCTGAGGACAGCTGCCCTGGACCCAGGAACTCGTAAACACCTACCACATACAGAGTTACAAAGAGAAGTCTTCTTATTCTCATTGAAAACAATCTAACTCAGGAGACAGACCAGCAACATTTTTAAACTACTGAAAGGAAAAGCAACAGACAAACCTGCCAACATAGCGGCCTATCTCCAATAAAACTAGCTTTCTGAAAGAAAAGCAAAATAAGGACATTTTTTCCCCCAGACATACAAAAGCTGAAAGAAATAACAACCAACTGACCTATCAGAAAAAATATCAAATGCAACCCTCAAGAAGAAGGAAAGTGATCCCAAGCAGAATGAAAAACACTGAAAAGAGGAACTGTGGGGAAATATTCATATAAAATACTTTTCAAAATTACAGATCTCTATACAATATAATGAAATGATTAAAGCAAATATAAAACAATATAGATATAAATAAAAGGTCATACAACATAAGCATCAAGGCCAGGAAATGACAAATACTAGTTTATTTTTGCAAGATTCTTATGAATTGTGATACAGTATATTACTTGAAGAGAGATTATAATAAATTCAAGTGTTCTAATGTCACCCTATGCAACCACTAAAATAACACAGAGTTATAGGCAAGAGGCAAACAAAGAAGATAAAAGTCACAAAAAAATTTATTTTGAAGAAGGTAGAAGAAAGAAAAGATTAGATAATTAGAATATAGATATCAAATCATAGACTTAAACCCCAAAATATCCAAATTACACAAAAATGAAATTGTTAGTCGCTTAGTTGTGTATGACTCTTTGTGATCCCACGGACAGTAGCTCACCAGGCTCCTCTGTCCATGGAATTCTCCAAGCAGGAATACTGGAGTAGGGTTGCCATTTCCTTTTCTAGGGGATCTTCCTGACCCAGGGATGGAATCTGGATCTGCAGGCAGATTCTTTACTGCCTGAACCACCAGGGAAACCCCAATAATGCACAAAATATCAATATAAATTATCTAAATATTCTAATTATTAATAAAAAGCAAAGATGATAGTGGTTGTTTTATAAGTACATTAATTGATCTTAACTTCAGTTATAAAAAATAAATAACTTGAAAAGAACACTGTTGGTAACCAGAATGAGGCCTTTGGAGCCTCTGCTGTTACATACTGCACAATTTCTCCAAAGAGAAAAACTAGCTGGCCAAGATAATTTCAGTGATCAAAAGGGGCAGGGGCAAAAATTAAGGGAAACTCTGTGGGGAAATTAATCAAATGAACAAACTGCAATAACAAAGCACTTGGAATGGTGACCACCATATAAAAGAAAGTGAAATGACTGTTAAAGAAAATATGCTTTTTCTCAAGATATCAGGTGATAAAAGTGACAGCATAATGTAGTTGTTGGGTGTTTTCCTCTCAATTATTTTAAGGTTGGCAAAACATGCTCAATGATGCCCACTGTGAGTAAATCCTTTATTATTTTTATTTTTTTTTACTTTACAATATAGTATTGGTTTTGCTATACATTGGTATACTTCTCTCTTTGATAGTTCTATTTAATGAGGTGGTAAGGTAGAAAGTACACACTAGAGCTTTAGTGGTTCTGAACTAGAACTTCCATCTTAATTTTTACGACAGGTTTTATACTTCAACAAATTTTTGAGCTTCAAAACAGTTTATTTAAGATATTACATATGGAATTCAGGTAAATCATAGGTTCTGATACACACATACGATTTCTTTCAATTGATTCTGAGTTGTGAGGCTAACTTCATGGGACCAATGTCTCAATTTGTGCCAACAAATCCTTAAAGAAATAAATCTCTTTTTGGCATCCAAGATTTAAAAGCCATCCAAAAAGAAAAAAAAAATCTAATGCTTTGGCAAGATACTGCTAAATGGTAAGCTAATTGACAAGGATTTGTATAGCAGTTTTAACTGAGCCACTGTGGTTTTGGCACATCAGAAAAGAATAAGGCATGAAAGAAATGATAAACATCTTTGGACTGAATTAAAACTATTGAAATGCTGCTGCCCAAATTCTAGAAATTGCTACTGGATTCTTATGTTTGCCTTTGTTTTCACAATTTTCTCTGCCTCCAGCTTCCCCAAAATCATCAAGTGGCTTATACTTTTAGCTAATTCATCTTTCTGCTCAAATTTTTATCATCTCAGAAAACATTTTGTGAACTCTAATGAAACCTGTATGACTTATTACCCTGCTTTACTTTTCATCACAGTTATTACTGGATTTTTGTTACATATATTTCCTCTTGGATAGTGCCTGTATCATCCAATAGACTGAAAGCTTCATTAAAACAAGGTAATTATCTATAAGCATCATCTTTACCCTCTATTGTAAAGCTTCACATTGTATAATTATCCAGCAATGTAATTTCTCAATTGAGGTGTTGAAAAAATTCTCAAAACAGCTTTTATGTTTATATTAATTTTGGTCTATATACTAAAGGGGTCTAAAGGCGGATGTGAATGGTTAAGAAAAAAAGCAATACAACTTCATTTGTCCTTGGTAGCTACAAGTCAAAATTTTGAAGATTCCATATGGATGTAACAAATAATCAGTTTTCATTTTTATAGATATTAGTAACATACGAAAATAATAAGAAGGAAAAATTGTTTGTGATTTCTTTCTGTCTCAGAACATGACTGTTTCTTAGTTGTTCTGAAACAGAACCTTAATGTTTTACAACATATTTTAATCCATACTGCCTGTTTGACACTTGTTATCTTTAACTGTGTGAGGAAGACTATTATACTACTGACACTAGAGGCCACTGATGAAATATATAACTGCTGGTGCTCATCACTGCTACAGTCTCCTACAAACCTGTGCCCTGATATTTGCTTGAAAAGAGCTGACTCATTTGAAAAGACCCTGATGCTGGAAAAGATTGAGGGCAGGAGGAAAAGGGGACAACAGAAGATGAGGTGGCTGGATGGCATCACTGACTCAATGGACATGAGTTTGGGTGAACTCTGGGAGTTGGTGATGGACAGGGAGGCCTGGCGTGCTGCAGTTCATGGGGTCGCAAAGAGTCGGACATGACTGAGCGACTGAACTGAACTGAACCAGATTTAGCAGAAGTAATACAATGCCCCTTCTACTTCTCAGCTTTCCTTACCCCGATGGCTTTTATATAGAGTAGTTTGGGCTCATGTGCACCCTGAACGTGCATGGAAGAAGTTCAGTCATCCAGGTGGAGAGACCACATAGAGAGGTGGTGAAGCCACATGAAAGGGAAGGATGCTGAGCCACATGGAGATAGAAAAAGCCAGCTAGTTGTGTTCATTTCCCAGAGCTGCAGCAATCAGTTCAGTTCAGTTCAGTTCAGTCGCTCAGTCGTGTCCGACTCTTTGCGACCCCACGAATCACAGCACGCCAGGCCTCCCTGTCCATCACCAACTCCCGGAGTTCACACAAACTCATGTGCATTGAGTCGGTGATGCCATCCAGCCATCTCATTCTCTGTCGTCCCCTTCTCCTCCCACCCCCAATCCCTCCTAGCACCAGACTCTTTTCCAGTGAGTCAACTCATCGCATGAGGTGGCCAAAGTATTGGAGTTTCAGCTTTAGCATCAGTCCTTTCAATGAACACCCAGGACTGATCTCCTTTAGAATGGACTGGTTGGATCTCCTTGCAGTCCAAGGGACTCTCAAGAGTCTTCTCCAGCACCACAGTTCAAAAGCATCAATTCTTCGGCGCTCAGCTTTCTTCACAGTCCAACTCTCACTTCCATACATGACCACTGGAAAAACCATAGTCTTGACTAGATGGACCTTGGTTGGCAAAGTAATGTCTCTGCTTTTTAATATGCTATCTATGTTGGTCATAACTTTCCTTCCAAGGAGTAAGCGTCTTTTAATTTCATGGCTGCAATCAGCATCTGCAGTGATTTTGGAGCCCAAAAAAATAAAGTCTGACATTGTTTCCACTGTTTCCCCATCTATTTCCCATGAAGTGATGGGACCAGATGCCATGATCTTTGTTTTCTGAATGTTGAGCTTCAAGCCAAACTTTTCACTCTCCTCTTTCACTTTCATCAAGAGGCTTTTGAGTTCCTCTTCACTTTCTGCCATAAGGATCATAAACTGTATGGCTTAAAACAACTGAAACCTACTCTGTCACAGTTCTGGTGGCTGGACATGTGAAACCCAGTGTCAATGGGGCTGCTTACTTCCTGAGTCTAGGAGGGGGAATCTATCCAGGCCTCTCTCCTAGTTCAGAGTGGTGACCAGCCATTCTTGGCTTCCTTGGCCATTACGCAGATGATTTCAATTTGTCTCCATCTTCACATGGTGGCTCTTTGCTGAGTGCCTCCTCTGTGTCTCTGTGTATGAACCTCTCTCCTTTTTCTTATAAAGACACAGTTTTAGGATTCAGGGACCCCCTGATCTGTAGTGACCCTATTTCCAAATAGGTCACATTCTGACATTGTGGGCAGATGTGAATTTGGGAGGGGGAACTATTGAAAGGAGTGCATTAGTCATCTCTGCAAGCCAGCTTATTCTAGTCACTACCCTCCAGTCCAACCCAACCACAGCATAACAGCAACTCAGCTGACCTCAGCCCATGGCAAGGAAGCATGTAAAAAAAATTAAAATAATTTTTGTAGTATACATCTGTGTTTCAGAGTTGTTATATAACAATATGTAATAGAAAGACTGGTTAAAATTCTTTTCTTAAAGCCCTCATGGATGCATGTTGAAAGTGTATAAATATATAAATATATACATAAACAAATGAATAAGTGAAGGTAAGATTGGACAATATCTTGGCATCTATTTTTCATACACTGACTGTCCAGTTGAGAGATTCTAAACAAAAGCACTCCAGAGAAGCATTCTTCAAAACAGAGAGCTATAAAGCCAGAGTCATTTATTCATCAATAAACATATCCAAGTTAAAAAATCATCCATTGATGCTAGCTAGTTTTACAATCAAGGACTATAATTAATTGAAAATGTCCTCTGAAAAAAGACAAAGTATAAATCAACTTGAACTTTTCTTATAAATCAACTGTGTCAGCATTAGCTTGTGTTTAATATTGCACTCTCTAAAATGCTTTTCATGTATCCTATTTACTTTCAGTCACAACAGTTGGTTGAAGTCTCAATATTCCCATCTAGATATGGATATCAATTGGAATTAATTCCTCTCTTGCCCCTGACCCCCATCAATCATTTACAAACATGTCAATTTTATAAAAGTAATCCTTTGGTCTATTTATTTTTTGGTATGAAAGAAGCAGTTTTTGGAAACGGCTGTTCCCTGAGCTTGTTTACTTACTTTTATAGTTGGCTTTATATTTTTAAGAAATTTAATCTTCTAAAATTTTACAATTAAAAAAAGAATAACCCACACTTACTATTGCACAACTTCAAGGATTAGTTTTGCTCTATCGGCTCCTTCTTTCCTTTCCTCCCTCTTTCCTTTCCTTCTTTCTGTTTTTTTTTCTTTTTGAACAGACACCATTTTCTTAAGCCAGAGTTTTCCTTTTACTAATACAAAAATCTATAAACTTTTCCCCCTGGATTCATAATTAATTTTTCCTGTAAAAAAATCTGGCAACAAATTGTTATTGATGCTATTAAAAGTTTCAATTTTATTTTCAAAAAGTCTGTGGCAATATAAAAATATGAAAAAGAATTAAAATGTCTCAAAAACTTACATGCCTAATTAATAATTTGACTGGAATTCAAGTAGGTCTAATAAAGAAAAATCCAGTCCTTATCCTTCATGTCAAACAACATATTTTTCAAGAGTACTGTCAGAGAAAATTTTACTTTTAATCTTTCCAAATTACGTGGCTAAATTTTCTTCACTTAAATATACACAGGCCATAAGCATTAGTTACTATTTTTTAACAGATGCTGGGTTTACATATTTGAAAAGATATAGAATGGAACCACATTTTTCTCTCCAGGAAGGTATACACACAGATATGTTTTGCTGTCCCAGGAAAAGAACAACTGAATGAAAACAAACAAAAAGATTTCATTCTCTACCTTGTTTCTTTAAATACAGAAAGAAATAAGTCTCCTTCACTGGTTACATGGCACTGTTCTTTCTCTTTTTCAGTCTGAAAAATCAAATGGATTTTAAAGAAATTGCAACAATTATACATAGATATAGATTTGAAATTTCACTAATGTGTTTTAACTTAGTTTACTCAGGCAGAAGTGGCATTTCTTTTATTATTCTTCAGAATCTCATAAAATCACCAAACACAACTATTAAATGTAATAGCTGAACACATTAGAAATTCAAGGTTGAAGTAACTAGAATGAAACAGCAGATTTTAAAGGAATAAGACTGTCACTTAGTGTCAATGTTACAATTCCATTTATCAGCTCCATTAACTTAATGGTCAAAAAAAAAAAAAATGTCTCCATCCTTTCTTCTCCCTGGTGCATATTCGCTCTCATACACATCTAAACTAATGCTAATAGAGAGTAAAGTGATGCTATCAGCATTCTTTTACGCAGCTTTTATCGTTTTCCATAAAATTCTGTCACTGGGATAAAACTAATGATTTTATACATCTGGCCCAGCCATACAAACTTCCATTTTTACTTTTCAAAGTTTCATTCAACCCTTTCTTTCCACTCCTTTCACATAGTGTTTCTGTCACATGAAAGTTGAAATATCAAGAAGTCAGAAACCTCATCAAAGAAAAGCAGGTGCTTTACTACTTTTGATTCTCCATCTTCCTCTGAACCATTTGAGATGCCTGTTTACCTCTCCCCTCTGCAGCCCTCATTTATATTGCAGACAACTACACAATAGACTCTGGTATTTAATGCTGAAAAACCCAATTGGCGATGTGTGTAGTAAAATTTTACTGCTTGTCTCAGGAAAAAAAAGGGAGCAATTCCTATACCTACTTTGCAGTTGAAAAGTTCAACCTTTATCTGTTTAGCCAGGCTTAATTCGAGAATAGGTCTCTTTCCACTGAGAGGAGAAATGCTGAGACATCAATCCCTTTACAGCAATCCCTGTGCAAGCTGATTTGCTTGCTGATGCTCAAGCATTTTTTCCGCTACTCTCAGGAATTTTACATTGTTTCATTTATAAAGAACCTTTATATGATGAATGTGTCAATCATTCACCATTTTCTGACTTTATTAATTTTTGTATTGGTTTACAAATATCAAGTATGCCATTCTATTTCCAAGTTGTACAGTTTTAAAATTCCATGAACGCTCTTGAGAGTCCTGTGCTATATCCAGAACATTTAAATTAAATGTGCAAATTAATTCTGACATGTAGTTTATTGCCACAAATCAATATGTCACAGATATAGGTATTTGATTAAAAAGTAATTATCTTACCTAATTTCTTTAATGTTCAACTTTTTAAATATACAAACATACTTCAAAATTATTTAACTAAAGCTATACCCTCTGGATATTTTGCCTTATAAGGCAAAACTTTTATAAAATGTGATAAGAATATAAAATGATATTTTAAAAAAATTCATTCTTCTTTGGCAATATTCCATTATCTTTCTTTTTTCTTTACAGAACTTAGTTTTTTCTTGGCTCAAGTATTTGCAAGGAACAGCATAAGAGTAGCAGCCAGAAAACCACTTTTATGTCTCTCATCCACTGCTTACAAGTGATTTAACTTTGATTCAGTCACACAAGACTTTTGTTGGTTACAACTATTTTAACTGTTCAAAGGGAATAATAATAACTGATTACTTCAGGGGGCTGTGTGAAACTAATGTGAGATAAAACACAATTCCTTTTCTGAAAATCATACAATATCATGACTAAAATGTAAAGTTCCAATACTAAAATTTATAAACAAATTAAATCAAATATATTTTCTTTTAGACATCAAAGATGCATATCATGTAAAAATAAAATCTAATCACCTAATACATTTGGATAAGCAACTATGAAATGGAGCCGTTGAACACAAGTAAGAACAATTCTGTGTCTTCTTAAGAACTAAAGTCTTTTTTTCCATAAATGAAATATTTACTTATAAATATAGTAGATATTACTGGTCCAGTAGACATGTTTTGCAAATGTTCTTAGTGAGGAGCTGAGATGAAGTGTTTCTAAAGGAAATGCTACAAGAAAGGTAACTCCTTTTCCCTAGGATAGAATTTCTGAGTTTTTATAAGATAAGGTATGGTTTAAAATACTGGGTCAGACCTGTCCATTTTCCACACATGAAGACCCTGCATTTAATTTGAAATGCATTGCATCTCCTGAGGTTCTGCCCTTTATATTTTTACTTATCCACAGCATAGCAAGGAGCTATGAGATTTCTACTTCATTTCTACATTTCACCCAAATGTACTTTACCAAATTGAGATAGAAAGTGTGAAGTGTGTCTGGTTTCCATTTTTAGCATCCTTTCAGGTGCTTTTGAAACTTGCCAAGTGAAATTTTAATCACCTGGCAAAGTATTTGAAATGCCACACTCACCTGGCAGTTATTTAAGATTTATACATATTGATCATCTCTGTTATATTCATATTCTTTATTTTCAAACATATTTTCTAATTTTTGATAAAATTTTTGGCTGTATAAGTCTGGGATCAGTAATAACAGTTGGGATTGTATTTAGATATTCTCTTTGAGGTTTAAAAAAAGTCATTTATATACAAGTTTATTGTTAAACCTAGAACATATAGTTGCAATATTAGATAAAAAACTCTGAATACTCCACCAACAAGTATATTTAACTAGACATTCAATAAACAAACATGAGATAAGGATAGATATTAATATATAATGATTAATATATTAATATAATATCAGTTTAATTATTAATATAATATATATATATTCCAGGTTGTTGTGATTCAAAGAATTAAAAAAAAAAACCTTTGATTCCATATGCATTATCAATATTGCTGTCATAAGTATGTACAGGTTTTAAGATTTTATTGTAAAATATACTTTTAAAAGTATTGGAAAATCAAGTGGTATATAAATTTCATAACATAGTCTGACAATAAAAAAGATATTATAAGTATGTCAAAAACTCCCTTAGTGTGCTATGAAATGACCAGTGTATACAGTAGATTTGTGACTATTTTTATTCCCAGGCCATTTAGTTAAATACATACAATGTCTTCAGGATACTATTATAAGTATGTGTTGCATATAATGCAGTCTCAGGTAACTCAGAATGAATGTTCTACAGTTCTTTGAGGTTTCCTTGCTGTATCAAAACAGGATTCATATCAATGCAGTGTGTGATAAGTGTCAACTGAAAAAATGCACGCAACCTAAAAGTTGTGCTTTGTCAGTCTCATTATCCCCTTGACTGGATACTTAAAAACTGTGATTGACTTTCTGGTTTTGTTCCTTATTTACCCCAGTTTCCAGAGTATACATACTATTTCTGTTACTGAGACTTTTTCTTTTTTTCTAATAGGTAGGTGAAGAAGCTCTTTCTCTTTATTTGAATTCAAGCTTCATGTCTGTCAACCAAATTAAAAGGTTCTCTCCTTGACAGTACTATTCAACTTCAAAATATACAAAAGCCATTTTGTAAAGTCTTCTTGAATATGTTGAGAGTGATAAAAAAGTGAAATGTGTTTTCAAATACAGTCTTTTAGCATAAGTAAGTAGAACCCTGAATTTAGTCATTCTTTACCTTACTTCAATAGCCTGTAGAACTTTAAGTCATTCAACATGTTCAAAATATTTAACAGAATATAAAATAATTTAATGAATGACTGTCAATGACGGATCAGAACTTACAGATAGTAAGCAGAAAGAATAAGTATGGCTATCACTGAAATATACATCAAACATTATTCATGGAATAACTGATGTCTTTATATTCAGAAAAATGAATATGCCTCAAGGTACTGTGTGTTTGAATACATTTGAATCTCAGGGTTCAACCTAAGTTTATAATAAATAGGTAATTATATTAAGTTCAAGTGTGATTACCCTTAATGTGTGAAAAAAATGAAATGTAAATTTTAAAAAGTAAGCAATGCCACCTAATTTACCAAATAAAAATATTTTTTCAGTATTTAAATACTGAAAAATAAAAACATCTTTAGCCTTCTAAAAGCAATTTACCATACTGCCAACTGCCTATAAATGTACATTAATGTAACTTAAAACCAAAATGACTGAAAAATAGGGTATTAAGAAGAAAGAAAAATAATTTAAGTACAATATTTTAATTAAATAAAGGAAATATCATGGTAATACAATTAAAATGATCATAACTATTTTTTGTTGAGCAATGGTAGTACAGTATTTCAAAGCAGGAAAATGTGATTTAATGCGTTTTATTTTCAGAAAGGCAAATATGCAAAGGTTTCCAAAGAGTAGCCACTTGGAAATTATTTAAATTATCCAAATATTATGTTTGTGATTAAGGTTCACTGGGATTATATAGATAAAAACCTAAACTATTACACTTTTATTAGGATTTTGACCCAAAAGCATTTTCATATTTTCAAGTATTTTAGTCATTATGGGAAAAATCATTCAGACAATAGTGCATCACTTTTGATATTAAATTATATTTCATTCCTAGAAAGGAAAAATAAAGATAACACAAAGTTCAGTTCAGTTACACAGTCGTGTCCAGCTCTTTGTGACACCATAAACTGCAGCACACCAGGCATCCCTGTCCATCACCAACTCCCGGAGTCCACCCAAACCCATGTCCATCGAGTCAGTGATGCCATCCAACCATCTCATCCTCTGTCATCCCCTTCTCCTCCTGACCTCAATCTTTCCCAGCATCAGGGTCTTTTACAATGAGTCAGATCTTCGCATTGGAAGGTCAGAGTATTGGAGTTTCATCTTCAACATTAGTCCTTCCAATGAACACCCAGGACTGGTCTCCTTTAGGATGGACTGGTTGGATCTCCTTGCAGTCCAAGGGACTCTCAAGAGTCTTCTCCAGTGCCACAGTTCAAAAGCATCAATTCTTCAGCGCTCAACTTTCTTTACAGTCCAACTGTCACATCCACACATGACTACTGGAAAAACCATAAGCCTTGACTAGTTGGACCTTTGTTGACAAAGTAATGTCTCTGCTTTTTAATATGCTATCTAGGTTGGTCATACTTTCCTTCCAAGGGGTAAGCATCTTTTAATTTCATGGCTGCAGTCACCATCCATAGTGATTTTGGAGCCCAGAAAAATAAAGTCAGCCACTGTTTCCACTGTTTCCCCATCTATTTCCCATGAAGTGATGGGACCGGATGCCATGATCTTAGTTTTCTGAATGTTGAGGATTAAGCCAACTTTTTCACTCTCCTCTTTCACTTTCATCAAGAGGCTCTTTAGTTCTTCTTCACTTTCTGCCATATGGGTGGTGTCATCTGCATATCTGAAGTTATTGATATTTCTCCCAGCAATCCTGATTCCAGCTTGTGCTCCCTCCAGCCCAGCATTTCTCATGATGTACTCTGCATAGAAGTTAAATAAGTAGGGTGACAATATACAGCCTTGATGTACTCCTTTTCCTATTTGGAACCAGTCTGTTGTTCCATGTCCAGTTCTAACTGTTGCGTCCTGACCTGCATACAGGTTTCTCCAGAGGCAGGTCAGGTGCTTTGATATTCCCATCTCTTTCAGAATTTTCCACAGTGTATTTTGATCCACACAGTCAAAGGCTTTTGCATAGTCAATAAAGCAGAAAGAGATGTTTTTCTGGAACTCTCTTGCTTTTTTGATGATCCAGCGGATGTTGGCGATTTGATCTCTGGTTCCTCTGCCTTTTCTAAAACCAGCTTGAACATCTGGAAGTTCACGGTTCACGTATTGCTGAAGCCTGGCTTGGAGAATTTTGAGCATTACAAGAGTGTGAGATGAGTGCAACTGTGTGGTAGTTTGAGCGTTCTTTGGCATTGCCTTTCCTTGGGATTGGAATGCAAACTGACCTTTTTCAGTCTTGTGGCCACTGCTGAGTTTTCCAAATTTTCTGACATATTGAGTGCAGCACTTTCACAACAACATCTTTTAGGATTTGAAATAGCTCAACTGGAATTCCATCACCTCCACTAGCTTTGTTTATAGTGATGCTTCCTAAGGCCCACCTGACTTCTCATTCCAGGATGTCCAGCTCTAGGTGAGTGTGAGTGATTACACCTTTGTGATTATCCAAGTTAGGATAATATAAGCAAAGAAATTACAAAGTAAAAACACAACTTCTTGTTGTTACTGTTCAGTTACTCAATACATGTCTGACTCTGCAACTTCATGGACGGCAGCACGCAAGGTTTCCCAGTCCTTCACCATCTGGAGCTTGCTCAAACTCATGTCCGTTGAGTTAGTGATGCCATCCAACCATCTCATCTCTGTTGTTCCCTTATCCTCCTACCTACCATCTTCCCCAGCATTAGGGTCTTTTCTGAGTCAGCTCTTCACATCAGGTGACCAAAATATTGGAGCTTCAGCATCAGTCCTTCCAATGAATATTCAGGACTGATTTACTTTAGGATTGAGTGGTTGGATCTCCTTGCAGTCCAAGGGAATCTCAAGAATTTTCTCCAACACCATAGTTCAAAAGCATCAATTCTTCGGGGTTCAGCTTTCTTTATGGTCCAACTCTGACACCCATACATGACTACTGGAAAAACCATAGCTTTGACTAGACAGACCTTTGCCAGTAATGTTTCTGCTTTTTAATATGACGTCTAGGTGTGTCATAACTTTTCTTCCAATGAGCAAGAATCTTTCAATTTCATTGGTGTAGTCACCATCTGCAGTGATTTTGAAGCTCAAGAAAATAAATTCAGGTACTGTTTCCATTGTTTCCCATAAATGATGGGACTGGATGCCATGATCTTTGTGTTTTGAATGTTGAGTTTTAAGCCAGCTTTATCATTCTCCTCTTTCACTTTCATCAAGAGGCTCTTTAGTTCTTCTTTACTTTCTTCATCCAGCCTGGCATTTCACATGATGTATTCTGCATAGAAGTTAAATAAGCAGGGTGACAATATACAGCCTTGAGCTACTACTTTTCCAATCTGGAACCAGTCCATTGTTTCATGTCCAGTTCTAACTTGCTTCTTGACCCACATAAAGGTTTCTCAGGAGGCAGATAAGGTGTCTGGTATTCCCATCTCTTCACTAATTTTCCACAGTTTGTTGTGATCCACAGAGTCAAAGGCTTTAGTGTAGCCAATGAAGCAGAAGTAAAATAATTTTCAAGCTCCTATGAGCTCTTGTTCATAGGAGAAAAAACATACTTCATTATATATATAAAAATAATTTAATAAAAATATAGTTGGTCTTCTACAATCTAACTGGGAAAGAACTTCTTACCTTCAAACAATGTCTACCACAGCTATCTATAATAATCAATCTGATTCTTAATTTGTAAAAATGGAATTATTAAAAATCCCCCATATCTGGGATAAAACAGTCATACAGATAAAATACACATCAAATAAAGAAGAATAAAGAGAATAAAGTACAAACCAAACAAAGGAGATTCTAGAGGAAACAGACAATTCTGGAACAGAGAAAAACATTAAAACTATGTTTAATTAGAAATTACTATAAAATTTAAAATGATGATGTGACAATCACAATTAACCGATGGATAGCTATGAGTTAAAACAATCCAAACCACAGAGAATTCTTGGCATTTAAAACTACTATTACAATTTTCTTTAAAATAAAGGGTGAAATATAGAATATAGTAACCTGAAAACCAATTACATGATTAGTTAAGAAGTGATTGGCAAGTGTAAGTACAATTTTAGAAGTATAATTTGCTTGATGATTTTGGAAGAAGTTTTGTAGGATTTTGAATTTACAAGTGGAGCTTGTGATAAATTTTCTTGTTTATAATGAAAATTCACAGAAATATGAGATTATAGATTAAAAACTAATGAAAACAAAGTGTCAGATTTCAGTAATTCTTGATCTAATACTGTTTACTTAAGTTATTTTCTTTAATTCAAAAAGTCAATTAATACTAATATTGTTGGTGCCCTTATTAAAGAGTAGTTGACTATATGTTCATGAGTTTTGTTTTTTTTTTCTGGGATTTCTATTCTGTGCCATGGCCTAGGTGTCTGTATTCTGTTCTTATAACAGTACCATAGCATTTTGCTTACTGCAGCTTTGTAAGAGAGTGTTATGAACTTATCAAATTAACACTAAGTGGAGTACAGGGATCCAGAGAAGTTGAGCCACGGTTTAACAACAGACCATAGGAGGAACTATAATAGAAAAGTATCTCACTTTTACCTCCAGGGGCTGCACTGGGAGGTCAAGGCAGAGTGCAAACCTGGGGTACATGACTTGATCAGTGTCTATGGGTGGGGTGCTTGGGGGTTCCTCTACTAAGGCCAGATTGGTCAATTCAAACTAAATTGAGGTTACTGCAGGCTGCTTGGTCAAACAAAATGGATGCCAAGGCAGCTGCTATGTGGTAGCTTAGCTGAAGCCTGGACATGTAGTTTGAAATCAGGAGGTGTGGTGTCTCCAGCTTTGTTCTTCTTTCTCAAGATTGCTTGATTTTGTGGTTATATAGAAACTTTGGGATTGTTTTTCTATTTCTGTGAAAAATAACATTGGAATTTTAATAGGGAATACACTGAATCTGTACATTACTTTGGGTAGTGTGGGCATTTTAACAATTCTCCTGATCCATGAACAGGGGATATCTTTCCATTTTCTTGTGTCTTCAATTTCTCTCATCAAAGTCATAATAGCTTTACATGAATACAGTTTTTACCTCCTTGGTTAAATTTATTTCTAAGTATTTTATTCTATTTGCTGCTATTACAAATGACCATTGTTTTCTTAATTTCTTTTTGGTAACATTGCAGCTGTATAGAAATGCAGCTGATGCTTTTTTATGTTAGTTTTGTATCCTGATAAAATTCATTTTTTTTAGTTCCCACAGTTTGTGTGTTTGTGTACTCTTTAAGGTTTTCTAGATACCTAATCTACATACAAGGACTACTTATTAATAACTTCGTCCTTTCTGATTTGGAATAAACAAAGAGAAAAAGATGCTCTCTTTAATAAACAGTGTTAGGAAAACTTAATATTCACACACATAAAATAATGAAATTGGACCCTTATCTTGCATTAGGATTAAACAAAATTAAACTCTAAATGGATTGAAGACTTAAATACAAAGTCTAAAATCATAAAATGCTAAGAAGACATGGAGAAAATCACTGAAGATGGTGACTTCAGACACGAAATTAAAAGAGGCTTGCTCCTTGGAAGAAAAGTTATGGCCAACCTAGACAGCATATTAAAAGCAGAGACATTACTTTGCTAACAAAGGTCCATCTAGTCAAAGCTATGGTTTTTCTAGCAGTCATGTATGGATGTGAGAGTTGGACTATAAATAAAGCTGAACCTGGAAGAATTGATGTTTTGGAACTGTGATGTTGCAGAAGATTCTTGAGAGTCTCTTGGACTGCAAGGAGATCCAACCAGTACATCCTAAAGGAGATCAGGCTTCAATATTCACTGGAAGGACTGATGTTGAAGCTGAAACTCCAATACTTTGGCCACCTGTTACCAAAAACTGACTTTTTGGAAAAGACCGTGATGCTAGGAAAGATTGAAGGCAGGAAGAGAAGGAGATGAAGGAGGACATGAGTTCAAGCAAGCTCCGAGAACTGGTGATGGACAGGGAAGCCTAGTGTGCTGCCCTCTTTCCATGGGGTTGCAAAGAGTCAGACATGACTTAGCAACTGAACTGAACTGAATGCTTTTTGGATAAGACATTAAAAATACAGGCAGAGAAAGTAAAAATAAACAAGTGAAACTACATCAAACTAATACATTTCTGTACAGCAAAGGAAATAATCAAGAAAAATGAAAAAGTGGGAGAAAATATTTGCAAACCATATATCTGATAAAGAGTTAATAGTTAAAATATATGAGGAACTCATGCAACTTGATAGCAAAAGCAAAAACACAAATAATCCAATTTATAAAAGGACAATGGACCCAAATAGACATTTTTCCAGGGATAAAAATGGCCAACAGTTATATCACAAGGTGCTCAGCATTACTAATCATCAGGGAAATGCAAGTCATAACACAATCAAATTACCTCATACCCATTATGATAGCTATTATCAAGAAGACAAGAGATATCAAGTACAGCTGAGGATATAGAGACAAGGGACCCCAGTACTCTGGGTTAATGTGAATGTAAACTGTTACAGCCACTATAGAAAACAGAATGGAAATTTCTTTAAAAGTAAAACTACCACACGATACAGCAATCCTATATCTGGGTATATATATATATATATCCTAAAGAAGTGAAATGTGGATCTCAAAGATATATCTATAGCCCCATATTTACTGCTGTATGAATCACGATAGTCAAGACATAGATACAACTTAAGTGTCCAACAACAGACAAAGGGATAAAAAAATTGTGGCATACATATATACAATGGAATATTATTCAGCCATAAAAAGAAAAACATTATTTCATTTAAAACAATGTGGATGAATCTGGAGAACACTATGCTAAGTGAAATAAGGAAGACAAAGAAAGACAAATACTGTATGATCTCACTTAGGTGTGGAATCTTAAAAAGCCACACAGTGGTGGTGCCAGAGACTGGTGGATGGAGGAAACGTGGGAATGCTGGTCAAAGGGTACAAACTCTCAGTTATGAGATAAGTAAGTTCAGGGGGTTTAATGTACAGCATGGAGACTATAATTCATGTTATTGTACTGTATACTTGAAATCTACTGATAGTAGATCTTGTCTACCCTCACTACACACACACACCCCACACAGATATACATAAACAAAGGATAATAACCATAGGAAGTTAAATATGTGTTAATTAGGTTGATTGTGGGAACTATTCTACAATGTATACATATTAAAAAATGTTATTCACCTTAAGGAAATAAAATTTTTGTCAATTTTACTTCA
Source organism: Moschus berezovskii (assembly GCF_049115385.1). Lineage (NCBI taxonomy): Eukaryota > Metazoa > Chordata > Mammalia > Artiodactyla > Moschidae > Moschus > Moschus berezovskii. Next base: position 75,616,290 of record NC_142476.1, read on the forward strand.
ATAAAGCAAGAAGAAAGAATTTCTACTAACAGAAATCTAGACTATGATAATATATTTAAGGTATGTATACATTGGGTGTACATATGCATATGTGCATACATGTACATATATGTATACATGCATATATCTACATGTGCGTGTGTGCATATCTACATGCACACATGTGCATATCTATACATGTGTGCATATGCATACATATATACACACATATATACATTATTTAAACATATTATCATAACCTAGATTTTTGTTAGTATCCTTTTTTTCCTTTTTTTTTTTACTTCACAGGTGGCACTAGTGGTAAAGAATCAGCCTGCCAGTGCTGAAGACATAAGAGACACTGGTTCTATCCCTGAGTAGGGAAAATCCCTGGAGAAGAAAATGACAATCAACTCCAGTATTCTTGCCTGGAGAATCCCATGGACAGTGGAGTCTGATGGGCCACAGTCCACACAGTTGCAAAGAGTTAGACAGGATTGAAGCGACTTAGTGCACACACACACGCACACACGCATATATGTATGTGTCTGTGCATCTACAAACCATATAAATATTCAAGGAAGCATTTAAATATATCTTTAATTCTTAGCTTACCATTGTTGTCATTTTGCTCCATATCCTTTTCAATCAACTTTATTTTATTCCATCCCTTTCTTTCTGCATGTCCCTATTTTACTGTGTTTATGTAATCAAATTATTATTTTAAGCATGCATATATGTTGTTGTGCTACAGATAAAACAACTACAAAGTGGTTTCACTAAAAATAAAACACAAATACATAACAAAGTAAGTTTTACAGAATATAACCCTAAGATAAACTACAGTGTATCAGAAAAATTCAAAGGAAAGTATTTCTATCAAAATTATCCTAAATCTCTAAATATTAAAATGTATAAAAGTCAAATTTCAAAAAAAAATCACTTTTTAATAGATATTATAATTATAACTTTACTGTACTGGCAAAGAGACAACGGTATATTAACTGTATAAAAACAGGGCACTTCTAAATTTGCTTTACTCATTAATTTAAATTTGCATTAAGTAATTTACATGTATGCCATTTTCACCCTTGTTATTTCCAAGCTTTAATTAGCTCAATTTAACTGAAATCTCTAGATAGGTCACAGCTCTCAAGTTCAATAAAACAGAGTAAAATGGGATTAATAGAAATTCATAAATTGTCAGTATTCTTTGGAGAAATACATACATAACTTATTTCTTGTCAATACCCAGGACATTTTGTAACATCTAAATAAATAAAATAACTAATAGTGCTGCATATAATATCCTTCTTAGCAAGATAAAGGACATTAATTCAGAAAAAAAAAATCTGCGAATTTAGGGATATGGACGGTATATCACATACTATGTTTTACTAGAACACTATGGGCTTCCCAGGTGGTACCAGTTTACTCCAAAGCAGAAACCGCAAGAGATGCGGGTTCCATCCCTGGGTTGGGAAGATCCCCTGGAGGAGGAAAATGGCAATCCACTCCAGTATTCTTATCTGAAAAATTCCGTTGACAGAAGAGCCTAGCCAGATACAGTCCATGGGGTGCAAAAGAGTCAGAAACGACTTATCAACCAAACAATAACAACTTATTTATCTACCATACTGAGCACGCAGGCAGCATCAACTAATGCAGTATTTCTGATCGCACTAATTAAGATGAATACTCCTTACCGTCAGTTCTCCCTTCTGCCTTCACTACATTGTTTTTAACAGCGAGCATCACCACCTGACATAGCATTTTTGGTTCACATATTTCTGTCTGACTACCCTCCTTCTCACACTCGTCCTAATAAAGGCCAGGTTTCATCCTTGTGCATTACTGCATGCCTGGGACTAAGAACAAGGACTGACACAGACAGCACTCAAAGATATTTGCTGAAATGTGAAATGCATCTACCAGTTGCGGTGTGCTTTTTGTGTTTTTCTGAGGCTCCGGTTGGAAACAGACCCAGTGGATCTCAATGAGAAAGGAAATTCTACGGCCGGTGTCTTCTAACCTGGCCATGAGCACAGAAGGGAACAGGAAACTCACCTGCCTGCGTTCGGGTTCCAGGAGACACACCTTCCCTAGGTGAGCAGGGAAAAGACAGAAACACGGTCACTCTGTTTGTCCGACTAGCGTTTCCCCAGCCCAGCTTGCCCTGTCCAATCGTCCCCCACGGCAGCCACCTGCGCAGAACGAGGGTAGGACTAAGTGTGGTCCAGGGTCGGCGTCCCAGAGACTCGAGGCCAGGGAACTTCATCCAGACTACCGGATCCCATGCAAATAACATCAGAGGCTGGTTCAGCAGAGACTGGGATCTGAATTGGGCTTGGAATCCACTTTCAAGAACAATCTACTTTGCAGGGATCACCAGGGCTCACCCGTGGGCATCTCCATCCGGAATGCTGTGGCCCGGAGGAGAACACAGGATGGCGGAAAAGGTCGCCTCGGCCTCCACCAGGCCGGCATCACGACCTGCCTCCTCGCGGAAGCACCGCACTCCACCGAACTGAGCACCACACTGCGTGGAAACCGACAGCTGCCTATCCACATGGGTCCATAAGGACGTGACGCACCAGCAAGTGCGCTTTGCGAGGTCAGAGGTCACGACCTGTGACCCGTGACATCAGAGGCTGCGCCTTGGGTCGTCGGAGGGTGCACGTGGTCTCAGCCTCCAGTGTTCCCACCGCTATGAAGATGAAGCTTCTGGGAAGTCCATGCGGACCTGGCGAGCTGCTTGTGAAAGAGCCACCGACTCCTTGGGGCTGGAGGCTGCCCCTCTTCAAGGAGTTGAGCACCCTGGCCCCCATAGCTTGCTGGCTCTAGGCCATCAGGGGTCTCATCTCGTCCAACTAAGGTCGGTGATCCAGAACAGTGAGGGTGGTGGGACATTGTGGATGCCTGGGCTCCAGAGTGGAGGGGAGGAAAAAGAAAACACACCAGGATCGTAGCTCCCAATGTCCTTTCTCTATTTAGATTCCACTAAAATAACAATAAACTGTGGAAAATTCTGAAAGAGATGGGAATACCAGACCACCTGACCTGCCTCTGGAGAAACCTTTATGCAGGTCAGTAAGCAATAGTCAGAACTGTACATGGAACAACAGACTGGTTCCAAATAGGAAAAGGAGTACGTCAAGGCTGTATATTGTCACCTTGCTTATTTAACTTATAGGCAGAGGACATCATGAGGAACGCTGGGCTGGAAGAAGCACAAGCTGGAATCAAGATTGACGGGAGAAATATCAGTAACCTCAGATATGCAGATGACACTACCCTTATGGCAGAAAGTGAAGAGGAACTCAAAAACCTCTTGATGAAAGTGAAAGAGGAGAGTGAAAAGGTTGGCTTGAAGCTCAACATTCAGAAAACAAAGATCATGGCATCTGGTCCCATCACTTCATGGGAAATAGATGGGGAAACAGTGGAAACAGTGTCAGACTTTATTTTTCGGGGCTCCAAAATCACTGCGGATGCTGATTGCAGCCATGAAATTAAAAGACGCTTACTCCTTGGAAGGAAAGTTATGACCAACCTTGATAGTATATTAAAAAGCAGAGACATTACTTTTCCAACCAAGTCCGTCTAGTCAAGGCTATGGTTTTTCCCGTGGTCGTGTATGGATGTGAGAGTTGGACTGTGAAGAAAGCTGATCGCCGAAGAATTGATGCTTTTGAACTGTGGTGTTGGAGAAGACTCTTGAGAGTCCCTAATACTGCAAGGAGATCCAACTAGTCCATTCTAAAGGAGATCACTCCTGGGTGTTCATTGGAAGGACTGATGCTAAAGCTGAAACTGCACTACTTTGGCCACCTCATGCGACGAGTTGACTCACTGGAAAAGACTCTGATGCTGGGAAAGGTTGGGGGCGAGAGGAGAAGGGGACGATGGAGAATGAGATGGCTGGATGGAATCACCAACTCTGTGGACATGAGTTTGAGTGAACTCTGGGAGTTGGTGATGGACAGGGAGGCCTGGCGTGCTGTCCTTCATGGGGTCGCAGAGAGTCGGACACGACTGAGCGACTGAACTGAACTGAACTGAAAATGACACCTGCAGACTTCTTTTCCACCCTGAAGTCCCCAAGGCCTATGCTTGTAGGCTAAGGGAATTAGAGAAAGCGAGATTCGGAGAAAGGAGTCCTGCGCTTTGCAAGAACAGGTCACCTTTAATAAGGCGAGTCTTAAGGGGCAGCAGTCAGACTAGTGAGCTGCTGCACTAACCCAAGAAAAGAATAGGTATATGTAGGCATATATGTGGAAATCTGTCTTAAGGGGGCCTGTTCTTCTCCAAGGTTGTTTGGATTAGTTATCTTTTAAACGCTGGGGAAGGAATTCAAGGAGATCAGCCTGAGGCTGGGACCGACTGAGAACTGGGCATAATCAACCTTAATGTTCATTTTTTCTTCCCTGAGAAAGTTCTTTGTATAGAATGGTGGGGAGGACCCTGAGGGGAGTTTTAACTCCAGGCTATTTTGAGCTGTGTAACTTTCTTTCAATGCTCATTCTTCTCCACTTTCTCCACTCATTAGGAAAGTTTTTGTTTTGAATTTTTTTTAATTGTGAGAAATATAACATAAAATGTACCATTTAAAACATTAAAAAAAAATTGTTGCATAATTGCTGTTAACACATCATTAAAAAATTAAGTTGAAGTTACAAAAGTGAGAAAAACTTACACGATAAAAGACTTTGAATGATCAACAATTGAAAACCATTGTAAATGGGTTTATACTTTGGTTACTAATTAAACATCTGTGTCTGCTATTTAAAGGAAAGAATATATTTATAAATCAAAGAAACACAAAATGTGCTATTCAGAATTATTTTATGTGCAAGTTAACTAACAGTTTGCAGATATATTTCCAAAAACTCAATTTAACCAGTTTAAAGTATAGTGGTAATTGATTGGTTTACACAAACAGAAAAGAAAAGTTAAATCAGGTAAGAAGTTACCTGGCTGAAGATTTTTAAAAAGTAATAATTTCTTTTCGGTTTTCCCCTTTGCCTTTCAAAATTTTTTCTTCAGCAGTTGGCTGCTATAAGCTCCTGTGGCCTAAAACTTTCTTGCTCAGGTCCAGTGGGGAGAGAATATTTCACTTCTAAAACCACAGAGAGGAGAATGAAGAACTTGCACTCCCAGATTCCCACTAAACATTTTCAAAATTAGCCATGGCTGAATTGGGTTGTATGACAGTCCCTGAGGCCAAGTGTTTAATTGAAACCTTGGCATTGAATCTGAGTTTGTAATGAATGTCACTGAAATAGCTTTGTTTCAACAAGAGAGGCGAGATTCCCCAAGAGATATCCCCAAGTTACAGTTCGACTGGCAGATTCGGGATGAACGTTGCGCAGCAAAATCATGTGTCTGCTACACAGGTTTAGTCTCTTTTGGGTACTTTGGCTTGTATGTCCTTACTCTTTGACAATCATAAATTAAAAGTGTAGCCACTAATAGTTTTGAGGGGAAACAAGAGAAAAGTTCACTAAGGAATTCTGAAGCATTCTTACTTTTACTGGATTTCTTTTTCCTGTCTAGAATAAGTAGAAGAGAGAGAGGAATTCTTGAGAAGTTCCCAGAAAGCAACAGCACAAAAGTACTCACTTATTAGAGAATAAGACTTGTGAGAAAGAATTAGAAGAAATTTAATCTCTATAAGAGATATAGCTAATTTAGTCATTTTAAGTGTTGGAAGCATTAGCTCAACTAACCTTGTTTATCCTATTCTTTCTTCCATCCCAAATTCCTGCTCACATGCTACTTGATACCTCCAGGCTGGGTTCTAGCATAGTACACCTATCAGGTAATAATAGTTACAATAATAAAAGTTCAGTGTTTGAGCACTCATGTGTTATTTATTCATTTTGCTAGGAACTTTATGTCAATTAAGTTGTTTTCTCATTGGAACAACTTTAGTTCATCTTACATAAAAAAATGAAATTGATGAGTTTTAATACTTGCATAGAATTCTGAAAGCTTGTGAATTTATAGCAGCAGAATTTCATATCAGATCTTTCAGGCTGCAATAAGTATGGTATCTTCGTAATTACTGGATGCTGCTATTTGCCTAGAGTGCTTATCACAGTTCCTGGATTTCCTGTTATTTATTCGCAGCCATCTTAGTCCACTGGTTTTTCATTGACAGTTTAATATGTGTGTATGGAGAACAGTTACAACATACAGGATGCTGGGCATCTAAGATGGGTGAGATAAGGCCACTGCCCTTAGGAAAGACACAATTTGTTGTGAAACACAAGAAGGTAAACAGATACATAAATATTATGTGACTCGTAAAATTCTATTATTTGTAGATTATGTAATTGTACTCATTATCCCACTGAGAACAACTAGAAAAGCTGAAAAAATATAAACGTTGTTCTTAAAGACATCAGAGTGATAACTGGCAGCAGAAGAAAAATAAAGGATCTCTGAGGTAAAATAACACTATTTGAATTTCAAGTTATTTCTACTCATTTTCATATGTAAAATGTGGCACTCAACAGTTAGGAATACAGTGGAAAGCAGAAGCTGTTATTAAAAATAACAATAAAATGCAACTGCATAAGATTCAGATAAACAAGAAAACAGACACAGATTAATATTTTAAAATATGTGAATGAAATCAGATGTTACAACTAAAACTCAGTCTGAAGCATGTAAACAATAATTTGAGATGGAAGAATCAGGATGAACAGGGCTAACAACTAATATTTCCATTATGTAAAATTACTAAATTAGCCATGATATCTATTTAAATATAGGTTAAATTTCTTCAATTTATTTACTCTGAATGAAATCAAATTACTGTATATAATAAAGTGAAAGATTAGCACTGAATAGTTCAAAAAGAAATATGTCAAATAAATTAAAAGTCATATTTCTAAAAATACAGCTCAGCTTAAGCACTGAGTTATGAATTCGGCAGTAGAAAACTTTCAACAACTGAGGAAAGATTTAGATACCTGTGACAGGTCAGAAAACATAACTTGAGTGTAGTACAATCAGGAAGGAAATCTGGGAAAAGGAGGGAGGAACTAAGGGTATAGTTACAGTAAAGTCCAACCTGAGCCAAAGAGAGCTCAGGGAAATAGGCTTTCATATTTATACATCAGTTATTCAGGAACCAAGAGCTGTCTGGGCAAGCAGTGTAGATGAGGGATCTTACTGTAGGTGTACATAGAGAAGTGTAGCTTCAGATACCTGGGAGCTGTGCTTTGCTGCAAGTCCTGGGTACAGGTAATAGAAAACAAAGCCAACCAAAGCTAGGGAGCAGAGCATCAACATAATATAAGAGATACAAAGGCAATTAGCAGAAATATCAACAATGTTTGCTAAAAATGGATGTCATCTTGAGGAACAGAAAAATGATTAAATCATACAGATCATCCAAATAGAAAGAAGCAGTCCCCAGTTAGTCTGAATGAAAAAAACATTTAACCAGATGAGAGGAAAGTTTAAGAGGGGAGGGTAACTGGCATATAAAGGGAATGCTCACAGTTTGATAAATCATGGGCAGGAACTTTAGATAGAGTTCCTCTTTATTTTCTTTCCATATACTCTGTGCCTACAGCTCTTGAGACACTGAATAATTTATATATATCCCTGAGATAATGAGACATTATCAATTAATTATATACAAAATATACATCAGTACACAGAATCAACTAATCAAAAACGAATTATGTTAAGACATCTTTAATTGCAGAAAGTAGTTTTGTGCACAGGTGGGTCATAACATTATAAGACAACTTACTTTATAATAAACAAGTAAACAGTAACTTTGCAAATATCAAACGGTGTTGTAAAAATGTACATAAATAAAACAGTGTGATAAATAATAACTAATAGAGGATGTTGAGTGGCAGCAGGGCTTGTGACTTTGCTCCTGCAGACTTTTCTATAAGTGAGGCTTTTCTCTTAGTTCCTATTCCTTTTCTAAGCTTTGATCTTTAAACTTTCAGGTGAATCTGTGAACTTTCAGAATGTTTTCAGTAAGTTTCTTTCCTTGCTAAAGTAATCCAAGATATCTTAAAGCAATTTTGACCAAAGTAGACACCAATCCCCCACCTCAAAAAAAAAAAAAAAATGCAATGTTTTAGAAAAGAGGAAAATACTACTATTTCTGAAACTATATTCAGTGTAAGCAGTTTCAAAGGAAAAGATAATCTGTGTATTTGTTGATGGGTTGTGAGTTAACTTGTGCTTAGAATAACAAAAGACACAAGAAATAATTTTTGAGAAGAAAATATAATTGGTATATGGAAATGAATAAAGAAAAGAAAAAAAGTAATAAAAGAGATAGTTTGGGAAAATTTAGATAGCCTAATACAGCCCAATAATAATAAAAGTGGTAATACTATGATTCAGTTCAGTTCAGTCGCTCAGTTGTGTCCGACTCTCTGTTTAACTATGTACAAAAGAAGTTAACAGGAGTGTAATAAAGTAATTTGCCCAAGTTTTTCAAGTGATGCAGAAGTGTGGCCTCAGCAAAAATGGTGGAATAAGTTCCAGAGATTATTTTCTCCATCAAAAAAAAAAAAAAATCAGAGCCAACTTTTCCAAAATTCTGAAAACTTGGAAAAATTCTGAAAACATGGGCAGCAGTCCTGAAGAGTATTTATTAAAATGAAAAAAAAAAAAGTATTGTGGACTCTCAATGAGAACAGTGAGCTTTATGGCATTTCAATTTGCCCCATTTACAACTCTCCCTCCTCAATTCTGCAGTATTCTTGAAAATCAGAAACCTGAATTCAGGATGAAAGCCAGCAGCCTGGCAGCCCCTAGGGTGTGTGTTGGGGGTGGGGGGCAGAGTATGAATGGAGTTTCTTCAGGACCATGTTCCCTGAAAGACTGCTTGCAAAGCTGCCTTTTCTTTGACAGACTGAGCTCACCAAGTGCTCCTTTTTGAGGAATCATTCATTAAAAACAAACAGAAGGAAATGTTGAACTGTTGCTTTAAGTGGTAAATAACAGTTGAGACAAACTATAGGCTAACTAAAAAGCTTAAAAGGAAAAACATGGAGAGTGAGACATCCAGAGAGGGCTTTGATAAGCTACATCATATTCTGGAGATTTGGCCACATGTATGGGCTAGGCTGTGTACATGCCCAAACTGGACATACTCATAAAATACTTGAACAGACACTCACCTTGGCTAACCTGAGGCTCCACGCCAGCAGGAAGTGAAGGCTAAGTTGGAGTAGTAAACCGCTTTGGGTGGTCTCTGAAGGTGAATTTTAATATGGAGACAGAGACCCTTGGTAATAAACAGGACACCTGCGGATTTCAGGCATCTTACAAAATCTTTGTTCAGTCTCTGACGGATCATTAAGCTAATTGAACACACCTTGGTGGCCACATAAGCACACAATACTGGCTTGACATGTTTACTTCAGAAAAATTACTAAATAAACAAACAACAAACAGAAACCAAAACAAAACCTGGAGACGTGGGAGAAACCACTTAATAAAGTTGCCATGTTGTGACCTTTAAAACATCCAGTTTTTAACCAAAATTTGCAAGACTTGCAAAGGTAAGAAATGATGATCTCAAGACAGAAAGAAAAGTATAAACAATCCATAAAAATAAAACAGTCCATAGGAATCATCTTAAGAGGAAGCCCAGATGTGGATTTAATGAGACAAAGATTTTATTTATTTTTTTTTTTTATTTTTTTTTTTACAGTTAAAAGTAGAGACAAAGATTTTAAAGTGGTGATTTTACGTTATGTTCATAGGAAAAAAAGATATCTGAAAACTAAAGAAACATACGAGAACAGTTTCTCACCAAATACAGAATTTTATCTGAGATGTAGAAACCATAATTTTAAGAAGTTAAAATAATTTATTAAAGATGTTTTGCAAAATCAGCAAAATTTAAGATATATCAGTTGAAATTATTCAGGCTAAGAAACAGAAAAAAAAAAAAGAGAATGAAGATGAACACAATCTATGAGATACCGGGACACCATTAAACATACCCACATAGGTAAAATGAGAGTCCCAGAAAGAGGAGAGAAAAAGAAGGTGTAGAAAACATATTGGAAAAGTAAATAATGGCCAAAGCCGTCCCAAATTTGATGAAAAACTAATCTGTATATCCAAAAACCTCAACAAACTCCAAATAGAACAGATTCAAAGAAATTCACATCTAGAAACCTCTTAATAAGATTTTCAAAGGCAAAATTTGTAGAATGTAAAATAGATAGCCAACAGGAATTTTCTATATGGCTCAGGAAACTCAAACAGGGGCTCTGTATCAATCTAGAGGGGTGGAATGGGGAGGGAGTTGGGAGGGAGCTTCAAAAGGGAGGGGATATATGTATACCTATATCTGATTCATGTTGAGGTTTGACAGAAAACAGCAAAATTCTGTAAAGCAATTATCCTTCAATAAAAAATAATATATAAAAAAGTTTCAGGACCATGCAAAGAGCAAAAGAGAAGTGATATCACGTATAAGAGATTTTCAACAAGATTGACAGTTGTTTTAAGAAACCGTGGGAGCCAGAAAGAACTGGATTGACATATTTGAAGTCCTTGAATAATGTCAGTCAAGAGTTCTGCATCCAACAAAACATTCTTCCAAAAATAAAGGAAAGCTTAAGACTTTCTCAGATCATCAAAAATTGAGAGGATGTGTCACTAGCAGACATGATGAACTAGAAATAAAAGGAGTCCTTTTTGTTGAAATGAAATGACACTGGATAACAACTTAAATCAATAGGCCAGAGCATTTGGTCACACTGAGGGCCCTTTGAAAAGGCTATACCAAAGGTTCATGGATCTCCTCGGCTCCTCAGCCATTACAGATGAAGGAGGTAACAGAAATGTGATTATCCAAGAAATATCTCTGAAGGAGACCATTTTCTAAGAGCTGAACCCACATTCTATACACAAAAGACAGACAAGGATCTTGAAAATTTTATACCAGCAGGAAAGCTGCCAGCTTGAAAAGCAAGGTCTTAAGGTACAAAGTATGAAATAAAAGAGGACAGTTGTACTCCCCAAATTCTACAGGTAAAAAACAACTTGATAAAAATCTACTTGGCTTCTGTAGATATGTAAATATATGCTGTCTGTCAAGAAACATAAATGGTGGCTTAGAGAGTGGGGCCACAAGTCTAAAGGGCCAAGCCACAAACCACAAAAGGTTATTCTGTTATTTCTAAGAAATGATGGAATTTGGTTGGAAAATTGTGACTGGTGTCTGAATGTTTTCTGTCATTGTCTTTCTTTTGAGTACAAAGCTTTATAGCTGTTATACTATGCCTGTCCCACAATAGGGCTTCCCTGGTGGCTCAGAGGTTAAAGCATCTGCCTCCAATGTGGGAGACCTGGGTTCGATCCCTGGGTCGGGAAGATCCCCTGGAGAAGGAAACGGTAACCCACTCCAGTATTCTTGCCTGGAGAATCCCATGGACGGAGAAACCTGGTAGGCTATAGTCCACGGGGTCGCAAAGAGTCGGACACGACTGAGCGACGGAACGGAAACTTATTTTCTAGTTTTATAAGTAGATGGATACAAAGGACTTCTACTTTTGGTTGGATTACACTGGATCCTCACCTGTTGATAGTTCAATGATTTAGATGGAAAGATTAGGAATTTCTGATCTAGTGAAACTTAGATGTATTTTTCATTTGTGTTGATAGTGGAATATGATGATATTTTTGTTGACTCTGAGATGGAGGAGTCATATTTTCTGTGTGGGTTGAATGTGAATTTTTGAGGATAGCAGTGCAGACTGTAGTAGTTGAATCAGTTCAGTTCAGTTCAGTTCAGTTGCTCAGTCATGTCCGACTCTTTGAGACCCCATGAATCACAGCACGCCAGCCCTCCCTGTCCATCACCAACTCCCGGAGTTCACTCAAACTCATGTCCATCGAGTCGGTGATGCCATCCAGCCATCTCATTCTCTGTCGTCCCCATCTCCTCCCACCCCCAATCCCTCCTAGCATCAGACTCTTTTCCAGTGAGTCAACTTGTCGCATGAGGTGGCCAAAGTATTAGAGTTTCAGCTTTAGCATCAGTCCTTCCAATGAACACCCAGGATTGGAATAATACCCACTAAAAGTCATATGAAAATGCAGAGGACCCAGGATAACCTAACAAACTTGAAAAATAATAACAAAGTTGGAAGATTCACTATCAAAATTTCAAAAATAACTATGTAGAATTTTGTACCTCATCATTTACAATCTCAACTAGTTTCAGTTCAGTTCAGTCGCTCCGTCGTGTCCGACTCTCCACAACCCCATGAATTACAGCATGCCAGGCCTCCCTGTCCATCACCAACTCCCGGAGTTCACTCAAACTCATGTCCATAGAGTTGGCGATGCCATCCAGCCATCTCATTCTATGTCGTCCCCTTCTCCTCCTGCCCCCAACCTTTACATTGTATTAAATTAGTTGCATTATAATTTTGAATGCAGTCTCTCTTATTTTTCAGTTGCTAAGTCATGTCCAATTCTTTGCAACCCCATGGACTGCAGCACACTTGGCTCACCTGTTCTTCATTAACTCTCAGAGTTTGCTCAAACTCATGCCCATTGAGTCGGTGATGCTATCTAACCATCTCATCCTCTGCTGTCCCTTTTTCCTTTTTCCTTCAATTTCCAGCATCAGGGTCTTTTTCAATGAGTTGGGTCTTCATATCAGGTGGCCAAAGGGTAGGAGCTTCAGCTTCAGCATCAGTCCTTTCAATGAATATTCAGGACTGATTTCCTTTAGGATGGACTGGTTTGATCTCCTTGCAGTCCAAGGTACTCTCAGCAGTCTTCTCCAGCACCACATTTTGAACGCATCAATTCTTTGGTGCTCAGCCTTTGTTATGGTTCCAACTCTCACACCCATGCATGACGAGTGGAAAAACCATAGCTTTGACTATATGGATGCTTGTTGGCAAAGTGATTATCTCTGCTTTTTTGTCAGCAAAGTGATACCACTGTCTAGGTTTTTCATAACTCTCCTTCCAAAGAATAATTGCCTCTTAATTTCGTGGCTTCAGTCACCGTCCTCATTGATTTTTGGAGCCCAAGCAAATAAAATCGGTCACTGCTTCCACTTTTTCCCCTTCTGTTTGGCATGCAGTGATGGGACCATATGCTGTGATCTTAGTTTTGTGAATTTTAAGCCAGCTTTTTCACTCTTCTCTTTCACACTCATCAAGAGGCTCTTTATTTCTCTTCACTTTCTGCCATTAGAGTGGGTATCATCTGAAAAATTCTTAGAAGAAATGGGAATAGCAGACTACATTACCTGTCTCCTGAGAAACCTCTATGCAGATCAAGAAGCAACAGTTAGAACTGGACATGGAACAACTGGGTCAAAATCAGGAAAGGAGTATGACAAGGCTTTATATTGTCACCCTGCTTATTTAACTTCTGTGCATAGTACATCATTCAAAATGCTGGACTGGATGAATCACAAGCTGGAGTTAAGATTGCTGGGAGAAATATCAACAGTCTCTCCAAACATCTTAATGAAACCAATTATGCCCTTAGAAATTTAACTAACAAAAGAAAATAGAGAATATAATGCTAAAATACATGCATTTATAAGCAAATGAATAAAATGAGTACATTAGTAATAGAAACGATACTGGTACAACTGTCACTTGTTACTGTTACTAGATATTGAGATTTCAGTTGAATTCGAACTGACTTGTACATTTATTATATCAGAAATCTATACTTCCTCCAGGTCAGTGGTAAAAAACTAGAGACCCAGATATCCGTCCATCTGAAGAAAAGTTATGACCAACCTAGACAGCATATTAAAAAGCAGAGACATTACTTTGCTAACAAAGGTCCGTCTCGTCAGAGCTTTGGTTTTTCCAGTAGTCATGTATGGATGTGAGTGTTGGACTGTAAAGAAAGCTGAGCGCTGAAGAATTGATGTTTTTGAACTGTGGTGTTGGAGAAGACTCTTCATAGACCCTTGGACAACAAAGAGGTCCAACCAGTCTATCTTAAAGGAAATCAATCCGGAATATTAATTGAAAGGACTGTTGCTGAAGCTGAAACTCCAATACTTTGGCCACCTGATGCAAAGAACTGACTCACTGGAAAAGACCCTGATACTGGAAAAGATTGAAGGCAGGAGGAGAAGGGGACAACAGAGGATGAGATGGTTGGATGACATCACTGACTCAGTGGACATGAGTTTGAGCAAGATCCGAGAGTTGGTGATGGACAGGGAAGCCTGGAGTGCTACAGTCCATGGGGTCGCAAAGAGTCAGACGTGACTGAGTGACTGAACTGAACTGAAATGATCCTTCTTTTTAGTCAGATCATTTTCCCTAACTGCCATCTGAAAAGAGAATTGTTCTTATATTAAAGGTAGTTGAAGAACTCTGAAGAACCAGAAGAACACATACAATATATCATACCAGAATATTTTCCTAATTTACAAAGTGAAGTGTATTGGTTGGTTTAGTCACTAAGCCATGCCGTCACTAAGTATTACCCTTGTGACCCCATGGACTGTAGCCCGCCATGTTCCTCTGTCCATGGAATTTCTGAGGCAATAATACTGGAGCGGGTTGCCATATCTTGCTCCAGGGGATCTTCCCAACCCAGTGATCAAACCTAGGTCTCCTGCGTTAGCAGGCAGAGTCTTTACTACTGAGCCACCTGGGAAGACCCCTCACCCAAAGTACATTGCATGTATTTTATTTGTTTTTATAACAGTATTTTTCTTCCTATTGTTTGCCATGAGTTTCAACATGAATAAAGGAAATTCAGCTCTTTTATTTGTTCTTAAAGGTTTGTATGAAAGCGAAAATGTTAGTCCCTCAGTCATGTACAACTATTTGTGACCCCATAGACTATAGCCCACCAGGCTCCTCCGTCCATGGTATTCTCGAGGCAAGAATACTGGACTGGGTTTCCATGCCTTGGGGAAAGGTTTGTATAGGTAACTGAATTTAAACAATTTAGGTGTGTTAGCTGAAGGTTAGAAATCTTTTGATATGTTTTATGAGTCACCTTTCTATTGTTTATTTTTCAATCAGTTTTATTCTCTCTTATGTTCGACATGAGCTTTGAAATTTAAAAATTACTTTATTACACTAACTTTGTCTCTTTCTTGGAAAAGGAAATGGCAACCCACTCCAGTACTCTTACCTGGAAAATCCTATGGATGGAGGGGCCTGGTAGGCTACAGTCCATGGGGTTGAAGAGTCGGACACGACTAAAGCAACTTAGCAGCAGCAGCAACTGTTTTTTTCTAAGCTCTGAGAATCAATCTACAGAATATAAGTATGATTTATACTCTTGATTGAAAGGATGTTTAAATTAAATCAGATACACCAAAATATTTCTTATAAAAGTTTTCTAACAATATTATGTTTACAAAAAGTTCACAAAAGTAAACATTTCTTTTGCATGCATGCATGCTGAGTTGCTTCAGTCATGTCCAACTCTCTGCGACCCTATGGACTAAGGGCTCCTCTGTCCATGGGATTCTCCAGGCAAGAATACATGAGTGGATTGCCATTTTTAAAAAACATTTATTTTAAATACAACTAAATTGTTCGATTTTTCCTAAATCAGTGTAAATATTTTAATACCTTATGAGACAAGGTCTAACTCATCTTTCTAATGTTTTTCTAAGATTTTTAATGGAGATATGTTATTGACTTTCACTTCTAGAAAATTGCAAATATCATATTAAATTATATGAGAAAGTCTGGAATTTTTGAGTATTTCAATGAATTTTAGATTAATTTTAGAAACAAATGGGTGTGTCCAATACCAACGTAGATGTAGATTTCTGTTTTGCCAAGTTTTATTTAGGTTGTTCAGCTAAGTTTTATAATTTCTGCCATTTGTTATTGATTTTATTGCTATGCATTTGATAAAGTACCTTCCTATTGTGAATGGGATTTTTTTCCTTTGCATTTTCAATTGTTTTACATTTCGGTTGTTTTGAGTGTCAGTTTGAAGGATGTGCATATTATCTGCTCCTAGAAATCTTGGAATAAATTACCTGAAACTGTTCCTGAAATACTCTAAAGAATAATTTTTTTCTGTCTCTCTGTTAGAGTGGTCTCCTTGGATTTTTGCATACTTTTAATCAAGTTTGATATATTTAATTTTTCATTCTTTGGTTTTCCAAAAAATCATAGGGAGTCATCTGTCTTTTGGTTAGAATTTATATATTTTATTTATAATATATTTTTCTCTTTTTAAAGAAATTTAGATAATATAAATTTCTCTTTTTAGAATTGGTATGTAAGAAAACAGACATTTTTCAAGTGAGAATTAGGCTTCTTAAAATGTATATATTTTTCAGTTTAGGATCCCTAACTGGTCTTCACTGGAAATGACAGAATTCTTTCCTTGTGACCTGAGACTTCATCTTCTGGCACTCATGAAGGTTGATCACTATGTTAGCTGGCAGCATCTGGCTGCTAAACCAGCTGGCACCCTCTGGGACTTGACTAATGCCATATCCAGTGGCCCGGCAATCAGATTTTGCCTTTTCTTGCTGTCACTCTTGACAGTTTAGTTCCTTCGTGAGTTTACCAAGTGAGGAAATGACACCTAATAATACAGTGAGAGTAATCTCTCTGTAATCTCACTGTATTATTACCTGTCAGTTGCCCCTGTTGCTAAACTGTAGATAGAGACCTTTTCTGACTGTAGGTTTCTGAGCTCTCTGACCTCAGCAAGAACAAAGTGCAAAAATCCAGAATATTCCAGACTGTAACTCAGAATAAGAGTATGTAGCCATCTTTCAGAGGGGACCAGCTGGACTCCTAAATGGAAATGTTTGTAGGGTTGCTTATCCTTAGTATGCCCTGGTGGGAAACATGGCCACCCACTCCAGTATTCTTGCCTGGAGAAACCCCATGGACGGAGAAGCCTGGTGGGCTACAGTCCATGGGGTCACAAAGAATTGGACACAAGTGAGCAACTAAACACATACTTAGCATGTGCTCTTATTTGTGGCCCATGTACATAACAGAGACTTGGGTCACAGATAAGAATGAAATCTCTCTTGAACTCCATGGATTCCATAAAGTAGGAGTACTTGTAGAGAATTGTAAGCAATTCTCCATTCTGGAAACTTGTCCTGAGCAAAGATCTGTTGCTCTGATACCACAAGAGAGACATCCTACAATTTACTTTTTATTCTGTCTGCATGTTATACTCAAATAAAAACTAATTAAGAAAATTTGAAAAAATTATTATTTGAAATTAATAACACTATCATTTAAATTAGAATGATATAACAATTCTTGCAATATAGACCACTTTGTTTTCCCTGATTAGATAAAAGTGGGAAAATTTGTCTGAGTGATTGGTTCATTAACTACCCACATAATTGGTTTTTCAAAGAACTTGGTTGTCCTAGATTTTTATAGATACTTCTCAGGTTCTGATATGCTACTATACCTCTCTATGCTTCTGTACCTATAGAGGCAGCCAAAGATATTTTTATTTTTGAGATTGAAATTTCATCTAATCAAACTAGATAAAATTATACAAAAATTCTATAGCCCAGGTATAAAGGCATATAGTTTGATATTTTTTTTTTCTCCTTTTGTCTAGAAAAGAAGTTTGTGACTACTCTGGTCCTATTTCAAAAGAGTAAGCAGAAACCACAATTTTTTTTTTTTGGATCACAATTCCATTTCCTTTGCTTAGCATGTATTTACTCCTTTGTATACTGCCTGTTGACTTTGAGTGTTCAATTAGTGTTTTAATCATTTCACTAATATTTTCTGTACTCAGTTTCATTCAGATTTCTCTATAAATGCAATTTTTCTCAAAGCTATTCATATTTTATTGTATACTTTTCATTTCTCTATTTTCTTGTTATCTATTTGTAATTGATTTAAAAGAACCACCCATTGTTTTTCAATTTTTGATAGCTTCATTTTTTTGCCATTAATATCCACTTTCATCTTTATCAGTTTCATATACTTTCTTTCATCTTGGTGTAGTCATCATTTTCTCCCCTGTTAAATAAAATTAAATATTCAGATTACTTAATTTTAGGCTTTATTCATAAGTCCAGGAGTTTATCTATAAAATTACTGTAGAAACTACATAAAATTAATTAAAAGTAAAAAATTAATTGAGACATAATTGAATAAATAGAGGTGAATATCATATTTTTTTGCTTAAATTACATATCCAGAAGTTAAGAATCTATTTGGTGCTTATTTTGCATGCATATATATATTTGTATAAATAAATTATATGCCTAAATTTATACAGTTTCTGATATAACAATAGTTGATATTTTGTAATGCTTACTGTATTTTTGTTAGTTTTTTTTAAATTTTGTTATATTTGGGACTCCTATATAATGTGGATCTGTAAAGATCAACTTCATTTATTTGTTTGTATACATACTAATTTGTGTCATATTTGTGTATGTTTAGGTTGTTTCAATTACTTTGTCATTGCAAAAATGTTTTAATAAATATTCTCAAACTTAATATGTTATAACTTTCTTGTCGAGTATGGTAGCAACTGGCACATGTAGCCTTTTAAATTTAAATATGTTTCTTTTAAAAACTAAGGGTCCAGATTGTCAGCACAGTAGTTAAGTTTCAAGAGCTCATTAAGCAGGTCTTGCTTGAGGCCTTGCTTTTGGACAGAAAAGACATAGAGCATTTCCACCAACTGAAAGTTCTTTTGGTCAGTTCTTATTGTACATTCTAGCAGGTATCATTATTGGAAAGGTTTTGAGAACTAAAGTTTCGTGTTTAAGTGTTTGATTGTTTTAAATTTGCATGCAGCCAAATAAAAATGATTGTAGAATTTGGCAGTCACACTAACAATGCATGAAAATATCTCATTTTCCGTATTTTAATCAACAGTACATGTTACCTTTTTATTAAAATAGGAAAAGTAGTTTCTTGTTACTGTAGTTTTTATTGATGTAATTATCAGTGAGTTCATGGCTCATATTTGTTAAAATTTGCATTGCTGATTCTTTAAATTGCTTTCTCTTTATAATAAGTATTCTATTGAATATCTTTTTATACACAGAGATTACCAGGCTTGCATCGACCTTCTTAATTCTAATCACATCTATGTACATGTTTCAGTATTTTTATCTAGAACCAGCATTAAATTTGTTATGCTATCCCTCAGTTTCTCTGGCTTTGTAGTTCGGTTTATGTGTGTGTGTGTTTTTTTTTTGTAGTACCCATGTTTTTGCTTTTGTTCACATTCTTCCCCTATTTGGGGAAGGTCTGTATAACTCTTGTCTTAATAGGTAAGGTGAGGGAACTGACCTTGAATTCCACTTCCTGCTTCCTGGCACAATTTCGAGATTCTCTTTTCAAATCTGTGAAAGAAGAGAAGGTTGATGTGCATGGTTCCCAGTCCAGTTCCCCATATCTGGCAGTTCTTCATCTTCTGGCCCTGCTCTACTTTGATTAAGTGTTTTTCCAAACACTGTTTCCAGGTTTTCTGGTGTCACAGCGAACAACAGAGCCAGTGTTGTACACTGAGGAGTGCACTTATCAGCCAGCACTGCGGCCAGGTTCTGTTTTCTCTGCCTTTACTTACAGCAGTTTACCCATGGGAGGTACCACTCCCCTAATGCACTCTGCCGTCATCTGTTTTTTCCTATGTTCTTCATGTTATTAGCAGTGATTTGAAATCTCCGTCTCAGGGAATAGCTCCAAACCAGCGTTTTAGAGAGGGTCTCTGCTTGTCACAGAGTCTGTGGCTCAGTTAGATGATCAGTGGCAGTAGAAAATGAAACAGCTTCTCACTTCTAAAATAAGCTTTTAGAAGATTAGGGACTCAGTCTAAGAGTTGAAACCTGGCTCTATATCTTTCCACTTTTCCTTTATCTAACTCTTAAGTATCTCATATTAGTGTCAATTCATACAAGATTCCAATATTAGGTTATCTGTCAGAACTACTATAGAAGGCTGCTAAGGGTTTTAAAAATGTATCACTGTATCTCCATCAGTATATAGTTGTGAAAGGCTCCCTTGGGGCCTGCAAACCAGCTGTCATTTTAAACCAGAAATCTCTGATCATAAAATTTCAAAAATAGTATCTTTTGCTCTAGCTGACAGTAAATACTGATAAAGCACTGAAGCTGTTCTGTGAGGCAGAGATTCATTTTAAATTGAATTTGATATGTCAAAATTCCCCTTCAATTCCATAAGTCAAGGGATTGAAGTATGTTAATTTCAAGGATTCCTGTTTAAAAAAAAAAAAGCAATATGAGAGAATTCCTTAGTGAAAAAAGCAAGGTTCTAAGAACATCTCTTTTAAAAAATAAGTGAATGTAGTGAGACATTGGAGAAGGAAATGGCAACCCACTCCAGTGTTCTTGCCTGGAGAATCCCAGGGAAGGGGGAACCTGGTGGGCTTCTGTCTATATGGGGTCACACAGAGTCGGACACGATTGAAGTGACTTAGCAGCAGCAGCAGCAGCAGTGAGACATACGTGTATTCTGTAGATACTCCTTGAGTTCATGCTCAGTTGCTTCAGTTGGGTCTGACTCTTTGGGACCCTGTGGACTGTACCCTGCCAGGCTTCTCTGTCCACCAGATTATCCTAGCAAGAATACTGGAGTGGGTTGCCACTTCCTCCTCCAGGGATCTTCCCAACCCAGGGATCGAACCGGGGTCTCCTGCAGCTCTTGCATCGGCAGGTGGATTCTTTACCACTGAGCCACCTCAGAAACCACTGATACTCCTTATATCTCTGTTTAAATAAGATATTTTAAATAGAATGCCTCGTGTTATTATCCACTGATAACCTTTTATGGTATCAAAATTGTTTATCAGTTGATGGCTCAGTTTCACATTCCAGTTCTCTGCTTGCCAATGATATGTCTGTGTTGAAGGAAATCAGAGATAAATTGAAGTCATGTATTTTATTGCCCTGTAGAATATGGTTTAAAAATTCCCAGATGTGTTGTGCAGATCTACTTTTCAAAAATAATTTTAACAGTAAGCAAAATGCATTGTTTTGAGGAGAAAAACAGCATAGCTTTCTGCTTCAGAACATGGTTTATGAAGGATTAGGAGATTTTTCCTCCATAAAAATAGTATCAGTCTTTCTCTGTTGTGCAAAATGTCTAGATGTTGCAACAGTAAAACAAAATATACAGTTTTCTAATAGAAAATATTCATTCTGTTTTTCACTGCAGTGACAATGGCAAATGGCAAGGAAACTGCCACCTGTTATAGTCAAACTGTTATTCCATATTTTTGTACTTAGAATATGATATGTGTATAATTCATCCTTAATTGTATGTTAAAAAAAGCTCTGATAGTATATAAAATTAACATATGGTAGAAAATAGTAATAGCTCTCAAATTTTTATCATGTGATCTGTGCCAGAAACTATAAGAGGAAATCTTAATAAATTGTCTCATATATTTTTTCAAACATTCTGCAGAAAGATTTATATGGCTTTTTTTTTTTTTTTAATGTGGTAGCTTCGTGTCAAGTAACTGGTGTGTGACGTGCCAGGACCACAGAATAAATGGGCTATATTCCATAAGCTTAGTTTTCAAAGGACATTGACTCTTTGAATCCCTACAGTTTAGTGCCTCAAAAACTAATAGAAACACTATGAAACATACGAAATACTGTTAAAAATAAAAGTCTAGCTCACAGTGATTTACCCTATATCAAACATTTCTCACAGAAAATTTTGTAGTTTTGCTCTTCAATGTTACTCAGATTTTCCAAGTTCCTTTTCCTTTGTATTTATTAAAAATGCTTGTATATGTAATTTGATCATTTGTTTTCTAGAATAAGTAAAATTTGGAAAATTTCTGGAATCACTTGAAATTATGGCATTAGTCTATAGAAATAATAATTTCTAATTTGGGTTAATTACATGGGTCAACTCCAGTGATAGGTTCTATAATTTTACATCTAAAAATTAGTTATGATATCATTAGGATTTACAGCCCAACAGAGGACATTTAGAGTTCTGACTTCTAATCAGACTATCAAAAGTAGATATCTTTAAATGCAGTTATAATTCAATGCAATTTCTTGTGTGGTCTACAGTATAGTGATACAGTAAAATTTTGAGAATTTCACTCAAAATAATATGCTTTATTTTTTGATCTAGATCCTGATCAAGTTTTTATAGTTTAACAGCTATATATAATTGTATTCAAATGAGGGATATTACAAATTTCTTTTTTGATTTATTTGTTTTTAATTGAAGGACAATTGTTTTACAATATTGAATTGGTTTCTGCCATTCATCAACATGAATCAGCCATAGGTGCACATATATCCCCTCTATCGTGAACCTCCCTTCCATCTTCCTCCCCTCCCTACCCCTCTAGGTTGTTAACAGAGCCCCTGTTTGAGTTGCCTGTTCAGTTCAGCCACTCAGCTGTGTCTGACTCTTTGTGACTCCATGGACTGCAGCACGCCAGGCTTTCCTGTCCATCACCAACTCCCAGAGCTTGCTCAAACTCACATCCATTGAGTCGGTGATGCCATCCAACCATTTCCTCCTCTGTCGTCCCGTTCTTCTCCTGTCTTCAGTCTTGCCCAGCATCAGGGTCTTTTCCAGTGACTTGGTTCTTTGCATCAGATGACCAAAGTATTGGAGCTTCAGCTTTAGCATCAGTCCTTCCAATGAATATTCAGAACTGGTTTCCTTTGGGATTAGCTATTTGATCTAATTGCAGTCCAAGGGAGTCTCCAAGAGTCTTTTCTAATACCACAGTTCAAAAGCATCAATTCTTCAGCACTCAGCTTTCTTTATAGTCCAACTCTCACATCTGTACATGACTACTGGAAAAACCATAGCTTTGACTAGACAGATCTTTGAATTCCCTGAGTCATACAGCAAATTCCTTTTGGTTATCTGTTTTATATATGGTAGTGTATATACTTTCATGCTGTGCTGTCCATTCTGTGAACCTATTTGCAGGGCAGCAATCGATATGGAGACATAAAGACTTAAGGACACGGGATTGCGGGGGAGAAAGTAGAGGGTGGTACACATTACTTTTTGTAATGATAGCTCCTATAGGTTGTTAACCTGGGGATATCATTGTGTTAACATAAATATTTACTCCTAGCATATGTGATGGGATGATTTCTGTTTCTTCATTTAATTAAATCCATGATTGTTTATTTTTCTTCTTTTTTTTTTTTGACCTATAAGAAATTCTATGGCTCTCTGCTGACTCCTTTTACAAGATCTTCACCATCTCAATTCACTTTCAATGTGCACTTCCACATTTTCTTCTAGCTCAACAACAGGTAGTATCTCAAACCTCTGAATCAGTGCAGTTTTCTTCCCTTAAACACACACACACACACACACATACATAGATACACACGCTAATGAATGCTGAAT
The DNA here is from genome assembly GCF_049115385.1 of Moschus berezovskii. Classification (NCBI taxonomy): domain Eukaryota; kingdom Metazoa; phylum Chordata; class Mammalia; order Artiodactyla; family Moschidae; genus Moschus; species Moschus berezovskii. Next base: position 75,639,620 of record NC_142476.1, read on the forward strand.
AATGCAGTAAAGCACCAGGTCATGTTGGATAGGCATTACACATTCCTAGTACAATGTCAATGGGGTCCTTAATGCTTTCTGACATTTCTGTTGTTCCCTAATTAGGCCTTGACAATATTCTCCACAATAGCTATTTCAAATTCCTTAATCACCTCAAATTTTCAATCTGCTTACCCACTCCCTCGGTTTGAAAAGTGACGTTGAATTAAAACAGTTAAATCTCTTGACATAGATACATCTTAAATCTCACTTATCAAAACTGTTTATAAAAAAACTGATCCTTTTTTTTTTTTTTCTTCCTATTGCTGATTTCAGTGAAAAGGGTGTTTCTATTTTCTGTAAAATTGTAGTCTGGATTCTATTTGCCCCTTTCTTTTCAGAGACCTCATTTGATTGATCCCAAATGATTTTCTCTCTCCTTTATCAGTCTCTACTATCTGTACATAAACATCATTAAATTTTAGTGTAAATGAACAAAAAAGAAATAACAAAACCAGTGGCCTTTAACACTCACTCTGGCTCTATTAGAGATACACTGTGACTTTAAGAAAATGAATATGAAAAGGTTCAGTTCAGTTCAGTTCAGTCGCTCAGTCGTGTCCGACTCTCCGCGACCCCATGAATCACAGCACGCCAGGCCTCCCTGTCCATCATCAACTCCCGGAGTTCACTCAAACTCATGTCCACACAGTCGGTGATGCCATCCAGCCATCTCATTCTCGGTCGTCCCCTTCTCCTCCTGCCCCCAACCTTTCCCAGCATCAGAGTCTTTTCCAGTGAGTCAACTCGTCGCATGAGGTGGCCAAAGTATTGCAGCTTCAGCTTTAGCATCAGTCCCTCCAATGAACATCCAGGATTGATATATCCACATAAACTTTCTCTCTTGAAATCCAAGTTTTGTTTTCACCTGTCATAAAAATTAACATTGTAACATCATCCAGAGATTTTAGTTAAAGCAAGCTATTCTTTTTGTTTCTCAGGTTATCAGTCTAATGAATTTACTCTCTCTGGTTATACCATTTCCTCTGTCTTTTGCTATCAAGGATAGAGGAGTAAAACTGCATAATGTGCACTTAATAGCCATTGCTTTCAATTAGCAGATTAATACATAAAAATGTGAATGGAGGCAAGAGGGTTAGATACAGATATTGATATAGATAGGCATATTAATTTTCCATTTAATATTTTAAAAACGTATTGTTTGAAAGCCCTTAGTAATTGCAAAAGATAATGGCAATAATTTATGGTAAAACCTTCTGTTAACCAACTGTATAAAATTATAATGTTGAATATGTCAAGCTTTATTGCTTAGATTAGCCAAACCTTGTGAAAATAAAGAACATGAAGCAGTATGTCAGTATTTATTGAGAATTTATCCTTTAACAGGTATTGTAATACTGGAGTGGGTAGCCATTCCTTTCTCCAGGGTATCTTCTTGACCCAAGGATCAAACCCAGGTCTCCTTGCATTGAAGGAATATTCTTTACCATCTAAGCCAGCAGGGAAGCCCAGCACTACTTTCTAACAGGTATTGTTTTAGACACAAGTATATTAATGAATGCAAAATATGCTTACAAAAATATTTTGAAATAAATGCAGTTATTCAGTGCATTTGATAAATTTGGGAACATATGAGAGTGGCTAAGTTAACCAGGAGGTGATGACAGAGATTCAAATCCGGCCCCAGAGATCACACTGTTAACTCCTGTACAAATCTGCTTTACTAATCTTTTGGATCTTCTGTCTTTTTTCTTGACTCTGTGGACTGTGATGCTCTTTCCTTAAACTAAGCAATGCTTATGAAAGTATTCATCTAAAGTAGTTTTAAGTGTGTTGAGTACTGCAAGGCTGCATTAATTTTAAAGTGAGATAAATAAGCATAGTCTTACCATAGCTAGTATGAGACTTATTTTTAATTTTTAACAACACCTTTAGAGACCTACTAGTTTGAGCTTTTCTGATAAAAATATTTATTTCTCTTCTATCAACATAAGGTTTTCTCTTTCTATAAAACCAAATTTTCTGTTTCATTATTTTATTGTCTTCTGTGTTTTAATTTTGGCACATCCTGCAGTTAACATTCCCCAAACTCATAATCACATCTCACACTATCATAATTAATATTCTCCCATATCACAGAATGTCCTTGGCATATCTAAATCTGACTTTTCTTTACTGCTAGATTGCGTAGGACCTCCTTTATGAAAAATTATGAATGTGTTCCTCTTATTTGAATCTAGGTTCTCAAATATTAAGGCACTTTAAGTCACCTCATTTAGATTAATATTTGCATTATCTGTTACTTTGATAATTTTATATTTCAAATGAAAAATACTTAGCTCTAAGTTCTATGTCTCAATTACATATCTCAACATTTTATTCCTATTTAGTGAATATTTACTATTTTAAAAATGAACTACTGTACAGCATTATGTCATATTTGCATCAGAAGATAGAGAATATTTCATAAGAAATTCAGTATCTCATTTGTAAATAAGCACGTACTAATAAATATTTTCATTGATTATTGTAATATCTATAATTTATATATATATATATATATACATTTTGGATGCACGTATTACCTTACAATATTTCTAAAGAAGTGTGTTCAATATGTGAGACTCTCAGAAAATTGGTTAGTCAGTATTCCTTCTGTGAAGTTTACAAATTAGGAATATTTCTTTATTTTTCTTTTTATTCTTTACTTTATGCAACTACCTTTCACCATGCTGGGAAATTCACTTGACATTAGTGTTGATTCTTTTTACAAGGGTAAGTGAAATAATAGTTTTCATTACCTATCATACAGATGCATTAAAGCACATAAAGAACACAAACTTTCTTATGAATGTCTATTTTTATTAAAAGTTTAGGCTATTAAAAAGTAAATGCCTGAATTAATTCCTGAGTCAGGGAAACTCAGCTCTGTGATTTTACCACTGTTAAGCTCCTTGCAGTCACATACACAAGCCAGATATAAAAATGACAAAAGATGAAACGCTTTGTTTAGAAATCTGATGACATGTTTCCATTATTGGGGTCATATAGAAGAGGTGTTTTGGCTGTCTGCCAGTGCCATGTGGGTACTTAATTCCATTTTTATTTGGATCTCTGTGACCTAGTCTTCACAGCTACATCAATGATAAACGAACATCTCATCTTAGTAACATATACCATAGTAACCAGTATCTGCAGTTTGGCACATGGCTAATTAAATATTGATTTGTTGAATGAACTCTAAGCCTTCAGTATTTTTCTAATTAGAATAATGACTTTTCCATATGCCATCAGTTAAGTTTCTCTTTAAAAAGTTAAAGACACATAGAATTATTTCAAAAGTATAAATTATTAAGCATATTTTACTTGAAGGTATGGTTAATAAATTAAACTTATTGTAATAGGTTCAGGCAAATTGCTTTTATTGCTTATAAAAAAGAGATTTTGTGCTTCTAATCCAGTTTGGCAGTAGCAAAATGCAGCATAAATAGTAGTGGTATGGCCTTATGAGAATACATTTACTCAGGCCTTCTAGGACATAGAGTTCCATGGACCATGTTTTAGTAGGTCTTGGTCATGAATTGCTCTTTGAAGAATAAGATGAAGCTTATTAATGTTGGAAGAAGACATAGAGTGATGACTCTGGTTTAAAAGGTTTTCCCAGAGTTTGTCACTTTTAATCCACAAAACTATTTGAAGTAATCTGTACTTTGTCTCTCTGTTTCGCCTCCTTTGAAAACTCTCTGTACATATACTTTTTCTTATAAATTTGTTAGTTTGATTGCAGATATTTATTAAATATAGAGTAGATTTACCAGTATATATGAGTAATAATGGGATGCAGAGAACAAAAATGTAAAGGCCCCAACCTAAGAAATGAATGTAATTGTTATATTTGAAATCTTACCTGTATCTTCCTTCCTGACTCCTTTCCTTTTCCAGCCCCACAGGGGAAAATGTTATTCAGATTTTGTATTTATAATCACATTACTTTTCTTTATTTGCCCCCATGTATGTTGGTTTCCATTGCCACATATGGCTTGGTGGTGGTTTAGTCACTAAGCTGTGTCTGACTCTTGTGGCTCTGTGGACTATAACCTGCCAGCTCCTCTGTCCATGGGATTCTCCAGGCAAGAATGCTGGAGTGGGGTGCCATTTCCCTCTCCAACATATAGCTTAGCTTAATATTTTTCAACCTATTTATAGCATAAATATTTTTCTGTGATGAGTTTTTCACTCAGTGTTTTTAATTCTAGATTTAACATAGCTAAATAGTACTATTTATGTTTGCTTTTTTTTTTTACTTCTGGATCATATTCCATTTTATAAACATAACACAATTTATCTATTTTACTCTTGAATAACAATTATATCCCATCAGTTGGGGTTGCACGAAACAAAATCGCAATAAATATTATTTTACAATGATTTTTTTCTTTAGCACCCAAATGGTTTTTTGAGTCCATAAAATAGTTATATTTCTGGGTCATAAATATTAAAGAAGAACATTCAAGCAAAGATGGTTAGCTTACCCCTTTGTTAAGAAAACTGCAAGGTGGGGATTCCCAGGTGGCACAGTGGTAAGGAATCTACTTGCCGATGTAGAAAACACAAGAGACACAGGTTCGATCCCTGGGTTCGATCCCCATTCAAGAAGATCCCCTGGGGGAGAATGGTGCTCCAGTATTCTTGCCTAGAGAATTCCATGGACTGAGGAACCTGGCAGGTTACAATACATGGGGTCAAAGAGAGTCACATATGATTGAGCCACCTCCACCACCACTGCAAGGTAAAAGCAGATTTAGATTCTGTTGTATCACACAGTGAGTATCCTGAAGAATTTATAGGTTGGACAAAATAAGGTCAAAATCAGGTTGATTCTATGGCTTGCTTAGTTTTCAAAATCTCAGGAGTTATGGGTAGTTTAGTTTGCATTTGTCATGTGATAGGATGATGGACTTCAAGGCAGGAATTAAGGTTTTACTAGGTATTAGTTTCTAGGATTAGCAAGCGAGGTTAGGAACAGCACTCTGAAACAGTGTTTAAGTGAGATTGACAAAGAAAAAACAAGTCCTTCAGTATTCCTCAAGTATCTTTACCTCAGTGTTTCTAAAAAATTCCAAATTTATTTCCAGAAGTGATTATTCCAATTAAATTCCAACAAAAAATATATGTTCTCCTTTTTCTGCACCCTACCAATACTTGATATTTTCCAGTTTTCTTTGCATTTCCCTGACTGTTGATGAGGTTGTTCATCTCCTCAATTATTTATCGGTCATTTTCTTTGTTCTTTTTTGCTATTTTAGTGATTTTTTAAAATTATGCTTTTGTATAATCAGTATTTTTTTATTGCTCCAAAGAATGACTTTCTGTATTCCGATTTGTTCTTTTTATCATCTATAAGGATATCTATATCTTTATTTATATCTATTGCCTATCAATCAATCATCTATTTAATCTGTCAATATATATATTTCTATAACATTATCTCACATTTTATTGAGGTTGTTAAGTGGCTAAGTAGTGGCCTACTCTTTGAGACCCTTTGGACTGCACCATACCAGGCTCCTCTGTCCTCCACTGTCTCCCAGAGTTTGCTCAAATTCATGTCCATTGAGTCAGTGATATATATAACAAACCATCCTTTGCCTCCCCCTTCTCTTTTTACCTTCAGTATTTCCCAGCATCAGGGTCTTTTCCATTGAGTCAGTTCTTTGTATCACATGCCCAGAGTACTGGAGCTTCAATTCAGCTTTAGCATCAGTGTTATTCAAGGTAGATTTCCTTTAAGATTGACTGGTTTGATCTCCTTGCTGTCCAAAAGACTCTCAAGACTATTCTTGTATTATATTTATTGTATTGTATTTCCACAATACAAGAGTTCAGAAACATCAGTTCATTGGTATTCAGTTTTCTTTATGGTCCAGCTCTCACATCTGAATGTGACTACTGGAAAACCCATAGCTTTGACTATACAGACCTTTGTTGGCAAAGTGATGTCTCTGCTTTTTAGTATGCTGTCTAGGTTTATCATAGATTTTGTTTCAAAGAGCAAGCGTCTTTTAATTTCATGGCTGCAGTCACCATCGACAGTAATTTTGGAGCCCAGGAAAATAAAATCTGTCACTGCTTCCACTTGCCATAAAATGATGGGACTGGCTACCACGATCACTGGTTTTTGAATGCTGAGTTTTAAGTCAGCTTTTTCATTCTCCTCTTCCACTCTCAAGAGGCTCTATTTACTCTTCACTTTCTGCCATTATAGTGATATCATCTGCATATCTCACATTTTAGTGACCTGATCCTTAATTTCCGTTATTGTATATTTATATGAACATATGTGAACAGGGGTTAATTATTTAGCTATGATCATATTTGTCAGTCATCATTTATAGTAGACATTTTTATATCTTATGTAAGAAATATTTTCCTATTTTTGATTTATAATGGTTTTATTCTGTTTTGTGGTTTTATTGTGATTTTATTCTGTCACATTAATGATTTCTTTATTTGGGATAAAATTTTATGCATAGAGAAAAGATAGGTTAAAAGTTTCTGTTTTTTCAAATAGGTTTAAACAGTTGACATCCAACCGTTTGTTAAGAAACATTCCCCCATTCTGCAATGCCAATTTACCATAAAATAATATTCCATCTGTTTCTAGGTCTGTTTCCATTTTCAGATATCATTCGTTGTTCTGTGAACTACATAGCATTATTTAACTTCTAATCTTTGATATCTTATAAGACATGTTATTTCACCCTGCATGTGCTAAATCCATAATTACAAGCTAAGAATGATCACCCCTCCCCCCAGCCACAGGACATTTAGCAACATCTACCGCGAACTTCCAGATGTTCAAGTTGGTTTTATAAAAGGCAGTGGAACCAGAGATCAAATTGCCAACATCCTCTGGATCATGGAGAAAGCAAGAGACTTCCAGACAAACATCTATTTCTGCTTCATTGACTATGCCAAAGCCTTTGACTGTGTGGATCACAATAAACTGTGGAAAATACTGAAAGAGATGGGACTACCAGACCACCTGACCTGTCTCTTGAGAAACCTGTATGCAGGTCAGGAAGCAACAGTTAGAACTGGACATGGAACAACAGTCTGGTTCCAAATAGGGAAAGGAGTATGTCAAGGTTGTACATTGTCACCCTGGTAATTAACTTCTATGCAGAGTACATCATGAGGAACGCTGGGCTGGAAGAAGCACAAGCTGGAATCAAGATTGCCAGGAGAAATATCAATAACCTCAGATATGCAGATGACACCACCCTTATGGCAGAAAGTGAAGAGGAACTCAAAAGCCTCTTGATGAAAGTGAAAGAGGAGAGTGAAAAGGTTGGCTTGAAGCTCAACATTCAGAAAACGAAGATCATGGCATCTGGTCCCATAACTTCATGGGAAATAGATGGGGAAACAGTGGAAACAGTGTCAGACTTTATTTTTTGGGGCTCCAAAATCACTGCGGATGCTGATTGCAGCCATGAAATTAAAAGACGCTTACTCCTTGGAAGGAAAGTTATGACCAACCTAGACAGCATATTAAAAAGCAGAGACAATACTTTTCCAACAAAGGTCTGTCTAGTCAAGGCTATGGTTTTTCCAGTGGTCGTGTATGGATATGAGAGTTGGACTGTGAAGAAAGCTGATCGCCGAAGAATTGATGCTTTTGAACTGTGGTGCTGGAGAAGACTCTTGAGAGTCCCTTGGACTGCAAGGGGATCCAACCAGTCCATTCTAGAGGAGATCCATCCTGGGTGTTCATTGGAAGGACTAATGCTAAAGCTGAAACTCCAATACTTTGGCCACCTCATGTGACGAGCTGACTCACTAGAAAAGACTCTGATGCTGGGAGTGATTGGGAGTAGGAGGAGACAGGGATGACAGAGAATGAGATGGCTGGATGGCATCACCGACTCGATGGACATGAGTTTGCGTGAACTCCAGGAATTGGTGATGGACAGGGAGGCCTGGCGTGCTGTGATTCATGGGGTGGCAGAGTTGGACACGACTGAGCGACTGAACTGAACTGAACTGAGAGATATTTTGGTTGTCACACCTGGGAAAGGTGTGCTCTGGCACCTAATGGTTGGAAGCTTGGAGTACTGCTAAACACCTTGCATTGCACAAGATTGTCACACTTCCCCCCAAAAAGAATTATCTTGTCCAAAATGTTAGCATTTGGAACTAAATGGATAACACATTGGGATGTCTTTGTGAAAAGGGAGTTGTATGTTCCATGATTTCAGTAGGATTTAATATAGACATGCTTATTTCCTTCTTTATCTCATTTCTATTCTGTTAGTTGTCTTCTTGGTTTTCTACAATGCCTTTTATTAAATTTTAATTAGTCTATTCTGTCTTGCATTAGTGAGAGTTTTATATTTTGTTTCCTGAGTGCCTGAGAGGTAATACAGAGTCTGGAGTCTGAAAAATTAAGATCACTCTATGTTTTCCTTTTCCTTCTTTCTTGAGTTGAATCAACTTTCTTTTTATTTCTTCCTGATTTTTTCACTTTCATTTTCTGACTGAAGGTGATTTCCCCCTCATGAGTGTCTATTTCTATGAGAAATGTAGTATTTCATATGAAGATACTAAATAAGGTTAATTCCGTTTGAGTGTTGTCTTTTCTTTTATGGTGATTTTATTCAGGGAGAAAGTTTCATTCCTTCAGGTATATTTCATTTTCCAATGTTTAAAAATGATTGTTCATGGATGTGTTTCTTTTCCTGTCCATTTTGGCCAATTTTGGGTAGTATGCAAGTATACAAAATTTAGTAGAAATGCTAGTTTCTTCCCCAAATGATGTTGTAACTCTCATTAGGCAAAAATCTTGGCCCTTTTAGGTTTGAGACAATGTTTCCATCACACTAGAGTGTTTCATGCTATGTTGCATACTCTTTTTTCTCAGGAGGTGCAGAGGTAGAGGTTGCACTCAATCTAAGACAAGAAATTGTTGAGATAGTGTCATAGTTACTACTTAGAAAAGCATGCTGATAGACTCTTTGAACTGGAAAAAAAGAAAAAAATTGTTCATAGGACATAAGCAGAATATCAGAGCAAGGTGAATTGTTCTTTCCTGTGAAAATTTAGGAAAAGGAAGAGTGTAAAACATTGGGGAAAATTTAATTGGGGAATATTTTAGAATAGATGGTAATTAGGATCTAAGAGAAAGATTCAAAAGGGAAAATGAGAGAAAAGTCACTTATCAGTTCTACTTGGATTCCCCTTTCTTCTGCCTTCTTTAGATTTGTACCAGAACCAACTGACAATTTGTTGTGATCCAGGAAATTTGAACCTTTTATCAACTGGGACACTCCAGGGCTCAGCTTTACAGTTCACTTCCCTTAGAGTTAAATCAGTTGCTCAACGCAAAAAGCTGGTGGTTTTATCCTGGTAACCATTAAGATTGGTAGCTCAATTGAATTATGCCAGTCTGTAGCTGAAGTCTGTAGTTTTATATGTTTTATTATTCATTTTTTAGCATATGCATGACTAATGCCGATATTATAGCATTCTAGTATGTCTATAGCTGGACTTGTTTTTCCCAATTATGCAACATGACTCTATCCCAAATCCATATTTGCTTATTAGCCAAAGCTTATTAAAATAGTTTAAATTGGCTATGGCATTCTTTCACTATAGAGACTGCCAGCCAGCTTATCTTCACAGACCCAAGCTCTGCTAGCATTCCCTGCTGAGAAATCTTGCTCCTCTGGTTTATTTTTATCATTAATTCACCTTATTATTTTTTTTCCTTTATGGACAGCTGGTAATTTTAACAGTTCTGATATCTTTTTTTCTGACTTTAAATTGGAATTCTGGAGAAGCCTTGTACTACTATTTTCTGATTATCACCACAAAATTCTCACGTTTTCTCAAGCACATGTGACATATGATAATGTATTGTTTATCAAGTGAGTTCACTATTTTGATTAATGTATTGTCCATTATTGACCAAATTTGGCAGAAAATTTGGCAGAAAATGATAAAGCCCGGGCCTACTTTACAAATTCTAAATACAGTGTTCAGAATAGATCCTTCATTAAAGAAGTATAATTATTTAATTATTTAAGTGGAATTTTATACTTGGCTTTGAATTTCAGGAGATTCTGACTGATTTAATCTGGGAAGTTAAAATTAGTATTATAAAAGATGAAGACCCTGTTGTGATGGGAGGGTCAACATCCTGCCATACAGTTTAGATGTCTCTGTTCTACATTTTTGTGCAAAAAGCAACTCTAAGTCTATGTATAGATGTCTGAGACACATGGCCGGTCCATTCACCAGATACTTTTCAAGGGAGAGCAGTCTTATTCTATTATTGAAGAGAAACATCCAATTCACACTTCCTTATCTATAAATGCACACACAGTATATCTTCTAGTAGGTTTATGGCATTATTTTCATTAGATTACATATTATTATTTACATTATTATGGTTATAATATTTTGCTTACAACTTGAACCTGTATTATACATGACTGCATTTTTTGTTTACAATAATTATTGACACTTGCTTCATTTTTGCTGTTTTGTTCTCTGTTTATCATGTGTTGCCTTTATTTGGGATTCGAATGAAAACTGACCTTTTACAGTCCTGTGGCCACTGATGAGTTTTCCAAATTTGCTGGCATATTGAGTGCAACACTTTTACAGCATCATCTTTTAGGATTTGAAATGGCTCAACTGAAATCCCATCACTTCCAATAGCTTTGTTGGTAGTGGTGCTTCCTAAGGCCCACTTGACTTCTCATTCCAGGATATCTGGCTCTAGGTGAGTGATCATACCATCATGATGATCTGGGTCATGAAGATCTTTTTTGTATAGTTCTGTGTATTCCTGCCACCTCTTCTTAATATCTTCTGCTTCTGTTAGGTCCATACCATTTCTGTCCTTTATTGTGTCCATCTTTGCATGAAATTTTCCCTTAGTATCTAATTTTCTTAAAGAGATCTCTAGTCTTTCCCATTCTGTTTTTTTCCCTCTATTTCTTTGAACTGATCGCTGAAGGAGGCTTTCTTATCCTTCCTTGCTATTCTTTGGAACTCTGCATTCAAATGGGCATATCTTTCCTTTTCTCCTTTGCTTTTCACTTCCCTTCTTTACACAGCTATTTGTAAGGCCTTCTCAGACAGGCATTTTCACCTTTTTCATTTCTTTTTCTTGGGCATGGTCTTGATCCCTGTCTCTGTACAATGACGAACTTCCATCCATAGTTCATTCCAATCCCAAAGAAAGTCAATGCCAAAGAGTGCTCAAACTACCAAACAATTGCACTCATCTAACACACTAGTAAAGTAATGCTCAAAATTCTCCAAGCCAGGCTTCAATAGTACTTGAACTGTGAAATTCCAGATGTTCAAGCTTTATTTAGAAAAGGCAGAGGAACCAGAGATCAAATTGCCAACCTCCGTTGGATTATCAAAAAAGCGAGAGAGTTCCAGAAAAACATCTAATTCTGATTTATTAGCTATGCCAAAGCCAGTGACTGTGTAGATCACCACAACTATGGAAAATTCTTAGAGATGGGAATACCAGATAACCTGACCTGCCTGTTGACAAATCTGTATGCAGGTCAGGAATCAACTGTTAGGACTGGACAGGGAACAACAGACTGGTTCCAAATAGGGAAAGGAGTATGTCAAGGCTGTATATTGTCACCCTGTTTATTTAACTTATACACAGAGTACATAATGAGAAACTCTGGGCTACTGAAGCACAGGCTGGAATCAAGATTGTTGGGAGAAATATCAATAACCTCACATATGCAGATGACACTACCCTTATGGCAGAAAGCAAAGAAAAACTGAAGAGCCTCTTGATGAAAATGAAAGAGGAGAGTGCAAAAGTTGGCTTGAAGCTCAACATTCAGAAAACGAAGATCATGGCATCTGGTCCCATCACTTTATGGCAAATAGATGGGGAAACAATGGAAACAGTGAGAGACTTTATTTTGGGGGCTACAAAATTACTGCAGATGGTGACTGAAGCCATGAAATTAAAAGACGCTTACTCCTTTGAAGAAAATTTGTGACCAAACTAGACAGCATATTGACAAGCAGAGACATTACTTTGCCAACAAAGGTCTGTCTAGTCAAAGCTATGGTTTTTCTAGTAGTCATGTATGGATGTGAGAGTTGGACTATAAAGAAAGCTGAGTGCCAAAGAATTGATACTTTTAAACTGTGGTGTTAGAGAAGACTCTTAAGAGTCCCTTAGACCTCAAGGAGATCCAACCAGTCCATCTTAAAGGAAATCAGTCCTGAATATTCATTCATTGGGAGGACTGATGTTGAAGCTGAAACTCCAATACTTTGGCCACCTGATGCAAAGAACTGACTCATTTGAAAAGACCCTGATGCTGGGAAAGTTTGAAAGTGGGAGGAGAAGAGGACAATAGAGGATTTAATAGTTGGATGGCATCACCGACTCAATGGACATGAGTTTGAATAAACTCTGGGATTTGGGCTTAGACAGGGAGGCCTGGTGTGCCTATGTGGTCACAAAAAGTCGGACATGACTGAGCAACTGAACTAAACTGATGTATCATATGAATTGAATCGTAAATTACCATCTATAGGATGCATGTTCCCAATTGGTGAAAATATGAATGTCCTAGATCCCTGCACATTGCTGGGCAGCTGGACAGGACATTCTCTTGGCCTATTGCACACATCTCATTTGGAACGTCTCATCATTTCCTGGAATTTCTTCCTCAGTAGTGATTTCCATTATAGAAAATTTACATTTTCCTTTTTTTAATTTGGTCCCACATTTTAGTGAAATGCTTTTTCTTTACTGGATTCCTCCACAGAGGCATATTGTTTTTGGCTGTATTAATTGTCTGAATTTATAGTTCATAGGGAGGCTTCCGAGGTAGCGCAGAGGTAAAGAATTTGCCTGCCAGTGCAGGAGACGCAAGAGACACAGGTCCGAACCCTGTCAGGAAGATCCCCCGTCAACCTGCTCCAGTATTCTTGCCTGGGAAATCTCATGGACAGAGGAGGCTGGTGGGCTCGTGCCTGGGGTCTTAAAGAGTTGGACACAATTGAGCAGCTGGGCATGCACACACACACACAGTTCGTAGGTGATATTTTTGCATATCAAATTTAAGAGGAAAACTATTTCCCGTTCAGAATTTTGAAAAGATATTTACTGATTACTGGATTCTAGTGATGTTGACAAGAAGTTGGGTGGTATTGTAATTTCTGATCTTTTTTTAATATTTACTTATTTTTAATTGACTGATTATTGGTTGACAATATTGGTTTGATTTCTGTCATACATCAACATGAATTAACCATAGGTATACATAGTCCTGCTCCGTCTTGAATCTCCCTCCCACCTCCTGCCCATTTCCACCCCTCTATGTTATTACAGAGCCCAGTTTGAGTTCCCTAAGTCATTGAGAAAATTCCCATTGGCTATCTATTTACATATGTTAGTGCATATGCATCCCTGCTACCCTCTCAATTTATCTCATCCTCTCCCTCATTTCCCCTACCCCTGTTCATAATTCTCTTCTCTATGTCTGCATCTCTGTTGCTGCTCTGCTATAGATTCGTCAGTACCATCCTTCTAGATTCCATATATATGTGTATATTAACCTATATACGCTTTATGTGAACTTTTTCCCTCCTTTTTGAAAGCTCTTAGTATCTGTTCTTTGCTCCTGGTACTCTTCAGTTTCACAATGGCTTACCTCGATGTACATATTTTTTAACGAAATATTTGAAATAGTAGTATTTTTCATCTGGAAACACTCATCTCTTATTTCTAATAAATATTTATCATAAACTTATCTTCTGTTTTTACTATTCTTCCTTTCTGAAACTGTGGTTTATGATGGACTTCATGAAACTGATTAAAAATCGTATTTATCCTATTTCATGTGTATGTGTATTTTACTTCCTAATCTTCGTATTTTGAGTTTGTTTCATTTTATGTGTCATTCATTTCTTCTTTCATGGTTGTAACACATTTTCTAAGAATAATTGTCCTTCCTCTCCTAAGGATATTGCCTAAGTTTCCACCAGATTCTGCTGACTTGGCTCAGTCTTTCCTGTTGCGTGTTCTTCAAATGCTTGGGGGTCCACTGATTATGGTAACTACAAAATGATTCAGGATTTCTTTGTATCTGTTAATTTGTCTTGGTTGCTAATGGGCTTTACCTCTTTTTTTATTTTATTTTTTGAGTTTTCAAAATTTTTATTTTCTTTCATGTGTGTTTCCATGGTATTTACATAAGTTTTCCATTTCATTTTTCAGAAAATATTTATGAAAAACTTGGTAAGCTTCTCTGAGAAATCTTTGTTCCTTTAACTCTTTTTTTTTTTTCCCTTCATATATTCTTTTTTTTTTTTTATTTTTTCAAAAACAATTTTAGGAATCTTTACTTAAAAACAACCTTATCTTAAAATGGAGTAACTTTGGTTTTACGAGCAGCAATTAAAGTACAGAAGCAAAAATGCATTACAGGAGCATTAAGTTCTACATTAGGTCACAGCGTCAATTGTAGACATGTAAAAGCTCATTCTGCTTATACAAAAACTGTTAGACTTGTGCCATCCTAATGTCCTTAAACCATGGCAACAGTCTGCTTCTAAATTGGAAAATTAAAAACAATAGCTGGAAATCAGAGTCAGGGCTCTGGGAAATCCAAGATGGCTGCTTGGCTTTTCCCAACCTCCCTGACAAACCTCATTTTTTATTTGATGGGTTAAAGCCTCCCTGGCTACAGGGCCTCCGTAATGAAAAATTACAGACTATTAAGTTTTGTAAATTGTTAAATTAAGTTTCTAGTTTTGTTAATGTCTAGTGTTTACTGGGCTTTACCTCTTTACCACACTACAACTGAATAGATGTCTTTGGTTGACTCTAAAGGGTTCAGTGTTTTTGTCTTTGTGCTCAGGCTGCTCAGATTGACCAGAGAAATACATTTCCATTTCCTGTGTCTAGAACAACACTGGCTCTCATTGTCTTGGCATCCTGTGAGGGAAAGCACCATGCACCTCAGTCTTATAGAGAGAGACTTATAGTTGCTTTTATTTTTATTTATTTATTTTTAAGACAGTACACCAAGTTTCTGTCATGGTGAAGGAGGGACTATGAAGCCTTGGGATCTAAATATTATTTCATAAGACCACACTATTTGTGTTTTAGCACCGCATCAACATCACTTTTTAAAATGTCTGATATTGTCTGGTCTTCAGCCTTGTATATTTCCAGTTCTTCCAAAAACAGTTTTGTTTTCTATATTTTGAGTTTGTTAATTGCATTAGCATGCATTCTGTCTTTCAGCTTTGAAAATTGTATTTCTGTCATATTTTCTTTCTTTTTCTTGGACCCTGTGAGATTTCACCTAAAAAAGAAGTCTATTTATGATTATTTACCAGTGTTTGAGAAAAGAACAGAGCAAATTGCTCAGTCTTAAATGTTAGTGAGAAGTTTTGTTGTTATTGTTAAAAAAAAATGCATGTGGATTAACATGATAGAAACAACCTTTCTTACATATTTATTATTTTTTCTTAAGGGGACATTTTTTTCTTGTTTACCTCTTGTTCCTTTTACATATATTTTTGCAGTGAAATTTATAAAAATTTGTATGATCTACATGTATTATTTTTAATATATGAAAGTTTTACATATTTTTTTTTCTAGCTTAAAAA
Source organism: Moschus berezovskii (assembly GCF_049115385.1). Taxonomy (NCBI): domain Eukaryota; kingdom Metazoa; phylum Chordata; class Mammalia; order Artiodactyla; family Moschidae; genus Moschus; species Moschus berezovskii. Next base: position 75,655,304 of record NC_142476.1, read on the forward strand.
TAAGTCTTTTGAATACTATTCATAAATTACATGTATAAGATTTCAGTATTTTTATTGAACTCACCATGTATCAGTACTTTAGAATTTTCCATATTTCTGCTAATTTTTATTATATTCTTAAGGGAAAATATGTGTGAGATTTTCAAACAGCCTGGCCATTTGAGAAGCATTTATAAAAAAAATTGTTTTGTCACTGTATCATTTGTTTCCTAAACAATCACAGTACAGCATATGTAACTATAACATTGAATTTTAAAGTGTTCATAAACCTCACCCCAAAGAAACTAATTAAAGCTTACTTAACATAATTCAGTGAGATTTGTGGATATGGCTTATTTCCACATAGCACATTTTATAGGAAAATTGCAACTAGAAAGCCCTTTGTGTTGTTGCCTACTCACACAGAACTTCTCGTACAAGGTGATTTTACTCAGATACAAAATCAGTGCCTGCACAAATACAACATTTCATTCTTAACTGAAGTAGTCTTTAAGAAAATTGTATTGTGTCCCTGCTTATTAACTCAGATCCTTGAAATAAAGGAGGAAAACAAACTAGTTCTACCTGTATGTGGATACATTTGTTATATAATGATATATATTGTCACCCTGCTTATTTAACTTCTATGCAGAGTACATCATGAGGAACGCTGGGCTGGAAGAAGCACAAGCTGGAATCAAGATTGCCGGGAGAAATATCAATAACTTCAGATATGCAGATGACACCACCCTTATGGCAGAAAGCAAAGAGGAACTAAAAAGCCTCTTGATGAAAGTGAAAGAGGAGAGTGAAAAGGTTGGCTTGAAGCTTAACAAAAACTAAGATCATGGCATCTGGTCCCATCACTTCATGGGAAATAGATGGAGAAACAGTGGAAACAGTGTCAGACTTTATTTTTTTGGGCTCCAAAATCACTAGGGAGGCTGATTGCAGCCATGAAATTAAAAGACGCTTACTCCTTGGAAGGAAAGTTATGACCAACCTAGATAGTATATTAAAAAGCAGAGACATTACTTTGCCAACCAAGGTCCGTCTAGTCAAGGCAATGGTTTTTCCCATGGTCATGTATGGATGTGAGAGTTGGCCTGTGAGGAAAGCTGATCGCCGAAGAATTGATGCTTCTGAACTGTGGTATTGGAGAAGACTCTTGAGTGTCCCTTGGACTGCAAGAATCCAACCAGTCCATTCTAAAAGAGATTGATCCTGGGTGTTCATTGGAAGGTCTGATGCTAAAGCTGAAACTCCAATACTTTGGCCTCCTCATGCGAGGAGTTGACTCACTGGAAAACACTGATGCTGGGAGGGATTGCGGGCAGGAGGAGACGGGGACGACACAGAATGAGATTGCTGGATGGCATCACCCACTCGATGGACATGAGTTTGAGTGAACTCCAGGAGTTGGTGATGGACAGGGAGGCCTGGCGTGCTGTGATTCATGGGGTCGCAAAGAGTCGGACACGACTGAGTGACTAAACTGAACTGAACTGAATCTAGATTTGAGAATTATTTGTTCTCGCTTTTTTTTTTCTCTACAGTCTCAGATAGTCTATGTGAATTTCATGTGCCAGAGCTCCACGTGAGCTCTGTCTTCCAGTTCAAAAGCTGCCACATACAAGTAGTCTTTCCTGAATCACTCAGCCAAAAGTCCTCTCTTTCTTATTTGATTACTGCTTTCATTTCATAGCATTCATTACAACAGTATGTTCCTTAAAAACCCAGAATTGTACCACATTGTAGGATATTTTATAAATGGGAGTAAGAAAGAGCAAATAAAACTTGGGGTGGGATTTTCCAGGTAAGAATACTGGAGTGAGTTGTCATGCCCTCCTCAGGGTATCTTCCCAACCCAGGAATTGAACCTACATCTCTTCTGTTTCATGCGTTGGCAGGTGGGTTCTTTACTATGAGCACACCTGAGAAGACTAAAATAAATAATAATAATCTAAACTAGAAATTGTAATTTATGCTTTAAATAAGTGTTTTCTGATAGATATATTTTTGATGATTGGAATGGTCACATTCTCAGTTGTCCTGGGCCACAGTCCATAGAGTTGCAAAGAGTCGGACACAACTGAAGCACATTAGCATGCATATATTATTTTTATTCTACCAAAATATTGTGATAATGACAAATTATTACATTATTAATAATTAAAATTTTAAATACTTATCGTGACAAAGACACTACAAGAACGCTTTTAAGTGTCAGTTTATAAAATCCTAGTAACACAATGAAATGGTATTGATACACAGAGGATGAACAGACTCTTCCTCACTTAATTACTGTTAAAAGATTTACATTCAGTGAAATTGAGTTAATTTTCCAAAATAAAACAAGTTACAAACTTGAAATTTGAACTCAGATTTTCTTGCTTCTGTTTTTCAATTTGATAAATTGTTACACTACCTCTTTAGCTTAAAATATCAAACTATATTGCTGAGTTGAGAGAGAACAAAACTTCATGTGATTTTTTTATTTCCCCTCTGGGGTACAGGAATTTAAAGTCCATGAGATAATAAGCTATGGGATTCAGATAAACTCTGAGAAGGCTTTTTGGATATGATACCAGAGTTGGCACTGAAATTACATTTATTTATAAGTGACCTACTTCCAAAAGAGACTTCGGAGGATGTAAAAAAAATTTTTTAAGTAGTATTTTAAAGACCAAGAAGAGGTTTGAAGAGAGAAGTTTGTCAAAAATGGAGTACTGAGATTCCTTCTCTTGCTTTGGTTTCATAAATGCTGGTAGAATACAAGACTCCTGAGTGAGAGAGAGAAGATATTATTGCTCCAGACAAATTGAACTGCATGTTCAGACCAGTTCCCCTTGTCCCCAGGACCCATGGGCATGACTAGTGGCAGGGGAGAGAATACTCACCCAAGAGTGGCTCTTGTCTTACGACAGGAATTCCAAAATTGGAAAACCCCATCTTACACAGAGACCACTGGAAAATGTGCACAGCCTTTTCTGGAGAAAGATGTTATTTTTATTTTCCTGGTCAAGAAAAAAAAAAAAATCTCCCCTTTGCTCAAGAGGGAGATATACTATCTGTTTTTTGCTCTACAGACATTTTTGAAAAGCTAGTCCAAGAAAACGAAAAAAAAAGCCATCACACAACACACAACTGACACCATACCATGAAGAATTGTCCCCTGACAAAATCAACATAGGAAAGAATGTAACTTTCCTCTGAATTTCCCATATTTATAAATCAAATTCTCTAGCTCTCTATACATCAAATGACAAGAAGCCCAGCTGTTTGTAAAAAGAAATTTTTTTTTCCTGACCTTAAGCTATGAAAGTATTGTATTATGAGGAATATTATGTAATGGAAAATTAGGCAAAAGATTTAATGAAATATTTTAATGTATATTAATAAAATGAAACATGTGAATGGTTTCTATGTTTATCCTCCGAAAGCCCAAAGGCATCATAGCAAAGAACAGGTTCATAAAACCAGTTTTTGATGAGTACAGCAAAACTGCAGCAACCTTTGTTGTTGACAAGTGTTTTGACTGACCCTTATAACTTTTTTACATATTTAAACAAATGTATTTCTCGTTAACTTAATACATTTGTAGCAGCACATTTCTATAACTGATAATGTTCTTCCAAAATAATTAAAATCAATCATTTCTTCATGTTACACCTTAAAGTTGAATCCTGGTTTATAATCTTTATTGCCTTATTTTTTTTAATTTGCATTGCTTTAAAGGGTTTAATGTACTACTCTGATTTAGTTCATCTTTTAAATCATAAATATAATGATTTGGATTACATCTAAATCTCCTCTTGATAGGATAATATCTTTATTGTCTTTTGAGAACGTTCATAGGATTTTACTAGAAAAGCAACATTTTAAGGAGGAAAAAATCATAACAGTGAAAAAAATAAAATTTTGAAAAATTCCTCAATATATTTTGTTTTGCAAGTTACACTTGCTTGTTGCTATACATAAATAATCTGGTTTCGGTAATGAATAAAATATTGTGAGAAAGTACAGGAGCAACTGAGGCATCACATGAAAAATTTAAATTTCCATATAATGTGTTTAAATGCTTGAAATTAGAATTTTGGAGCTCTCAGATGCTACTATAACGTCCTCTTTTCTTTTAGTATATGTAAACCATCTCCACAGGATAAGAGTTTGGGATTAATTCAACTGAGTAACAAGAGGAAATTCATATTCAAGGGCTATTTTAGTTACCATCCGTCATTGTCTAACTGCTCATTTAACTTGATTTTACTCCTTTCTAATTCCATTTAATTAAACATGTTTACAAGTACAAAGTCTTAAGATCCAGGAACACAAGAAAAAACAACTCTGTAGTCAAAGTAGACTTATTAAAATTTTCATTCTGAAATTCCTCTAGTTGAGTTATAGGACATACTCTATTAGGTTAGAGCCTTTTCTAGCAAAATCACGATTAATTTATATTTGAGTAGCCAGTAGAGATTTTGTGAAATAAATGTATTAACTTCACAAAGAGAGCTCAATTCATCAACTTGGTGCATCATAAAAAAGAATTTTGTATGTATTGTATCAGATAATATACATGAAACTGGAAACATCATGAACTAATACCCCTACAACAATTTTTAATAAGCAAACAATGCTATGGTAAATAGTTTAGCTATTTACCCTTAGTTTAGCTAAACCCGCACCTCAGAACATCTACTCCAACGTAAGCCATACACACATGCAGGTCACTAGGGTCTGATGATTAAACTCCAACAAAGTTCAGTAACACAAGTTTATGATGATTCTGAATATTTGATGTTAAAGGAAATAGGGGAAATAATAGAAACTAACTCTAAAGTGCAATATATTTGATAAATGTTTTTGTGTATATCACCTTAGACAATCCTTGCAATCATCCTTTTATGTAATAACTCCATTTCGTATAAGAGGAAATGGAAATGTTATAGTGGAGTGATTAAAGACATGAATGCTGAGGCTGGAATACCTGGTCAAGATCAACCTTCACAATATGTTAGCTGTCACAACTTGGTAAGAGTAAAATCTGTAATTTTTGTTGTCTCATCTGTCGCTGAAGATGATCATATAATTAGCCTGGGGAATTTGGGGAGCCAGATATCAATTTTCTTAAAATAATTGTATGTAGTGCTTAAGAGATGGCCCTTTATACAAAAAGTATTCACTGGTTGTTACTAATTGTTCCTATTATGCTGCTATTGTTGCTGTTTTTTCCTTCAGTGAAAGATTAAGCAAATTAAAGACAATCCATCTACTGTTTCGGAAAGCAGGATGTAAACTAAAGTTTATATTTTTGAGGTTAATTTTTTTCTTACAAATTTTGATACACATTTCACCCTTTTTTCCAAGGTGTACGTCAAGGCTGTATGTTGTCACCCTGCTTATTTAACTTATATGCAGAGTACATCATGAGGAACACTGGGCTGGAAGAAGCACAAGCTGGAGTCAAGATTACCAGGAGAAATATCAATAACCTCAGATATGCAGATGACACCACCCTTATGGCAGAAAGTGAAGAGGAACTCAAAAGCCTCTTGATGAAAGTGAAAGAGGAGAGTGAAAAGGTTGGCTTGAAGCTCAACATTCAGAAAACAAAGATCATGGCATCTGGTCCCATCACTTCATGGGAAATAGATGGGGAAACAGTGGAAACAGTGTCAAGACTTTATTTTTTGGGGCTTGAAAATCACTGCAGATGCTGATTGCAGCCATGAAATTAAAAGACGCTTACTCCTTGGAAGGAAAGTTATGACCAACCTAGAGAGCATATTAAAAAGCAGAGACATTACTTTGCCAACCAAGGTCCGTCTAGTCAAGGCTATGGTTTTTCCAGTGGTCATGTATAGATGAGAGTTGGACTGTGAAGAAAGCTGATCGCCAAAGAATTGATGCTTCTGAACTGTGGTGCGGGAGAAGACTCTTGAGAGTCCCCTGGACTGCAAGGAGATCTAACCAGTCCATTCTAAAGGAGATCAATCCTGGGTGTTCATTGGAAAGACTGATGCTAAAGCTGAAACTCCAATACTTTGGCCACCTCATGCGACGAGTTGACTCACTGGAAAAGAGTCTGATGCTGGGAAAGGTTGGGGCCGGAGGAGAAGGGGAAGACCGAGAATGAGATGGCTGGATGACATCACCAACTCTGTGGACATGAGTTTGAGTGAACTCCGGGAGTTGGTGATGGACAGGGAGGCCTAGCGTGCTGTGATTCATGGGGTCGCAAAGAGTCAGACACGACTGAGCGACTGAACTGAACTGAACTGATGTCTGTCTGTCTCTCTTTCTGTCTCTCTTCCTCTCCCTCCGCTTCTTTTTTACTGCAGAGCAGGGTAAATTCAGTAGAATTAAGAGGAAGTTTGATACAGAGAACTTCCATTTATCCCCTGCCACCACACATGCATAGCCTCCTTCATTATCAGCAGTCATTACAAGAGTGGTACACTTGTCCCTATTTATAAACCTGCATTGTCACATTATTGTCACCCAGAGTTCATAATTTACTTTAGAGATCACTCTTGGTGTTGTACATTCTGTGAGACAATGGCACCCTACTCCAGTACTCTTGCCTGGAGAATCCCATGGACAGAGGAGCCTGGTAGGCTGCAGTCCATGGGGTCGCGAGGAGTCGGACACGACTGAGCGTCTTCACTTTCACTTTTCACTTTCATGCATTGGAGAAGGAAATGGCAAGCCACTCCAGTGTTCTTGCCTGGAGAATTCCAGGGACGGGGGAGCCTGGTGGACTGCCGTCTCTGGGGTCGCACAGAGTCGGACACGACTGAAGCGACTTAGCAGCAGCAGCAGCATAGACATATATCCATTAGAATAATATCAAACACAGTAGTTTATCTGCCCTAGAAATCCTGTGTTCTGCCTATTTATCTCTTATTTCTGTCCTCTCCCTCCCAATCCTTGGTTCAGTACAGTTCAGTCGCTTACTTGTAGCCTGATCTTTTTACTGTATCGTAGTTGTCCCTTTTCTGTTAATATAATGTCATATAGTTGGAATCATACAGTAGTTAGCTTTTTTGAACAGACCTTTTGAGTTAGGAGTATAAGTTTCAGTTTCCTCCATGTTTGTTTCATAGTACTTCCTGAGGAAATCTTGGCTGCTTTTATATTTTGACAATTATAAATAAAGCTGCTAAGAATCTTTTTTTCAGATATGTCTTTTACAAATATTTTCTCCCTTTCTGTGGCTTGTCTTTTTATCCTTTGACAGTGGTTTTTTTTTTTTTTTTTGTGGAGCAAAAATAGTTAATGAAGTTTAGCTTGTCTGCTCTTTTTTTCATCTTTGGGTCTTAAGTGTTGTACCTAAAAAGCCACTGCCTAAACGATGGCCAGGTTCACCTAGATTGTTTTCTAAGTTATCACCAAGATTTATTTTTGCACTTTACATTTAGTTTGTGTTTTGCACTTTGCATTTAGCTCTATAATCCATTTTGAGTTGGCTTTTGTAAATGGTGTAAGATATGCATCTAGATTCTTTTGTTGTTGTTGTAGATGTCCAGCTGTTCCATGACCATTTGTGGAAAAGTCTACTTTTACTCCATTGTATTGCCTTTTCTCGTTTGTCAAAAATCACTGAATTATATTTAATGTGGGTCCATATCTGGGCTCTCTTCTGTTTGTCTGTTCGTTTTGCTAGTACTGCACTGTTCTGATTATGGTAGCTTTATTGCAAATCTTGATGTCAGGAAGACTTACAGTAATTGTTGAAGTCAGTGCTGTTACAGTAGTGTCAGCCCTCCAACTTTGTTAATTTCCTTCAGTGTTATGTTGCCTGTTCTGGTTCTTTTGCCTCTATATAATCCACCAAATAACTTGCTAGGATTTTGATTAGGATTACATGGAATCTGTAGATCAAGCTGAGAATAACTGACATATGGACAATATTGTGTCTTCCTGTCCATAAACATGGAATACCTCTATTTAAATTTTTAAAATTTCATCCATGTTTTCTTCTCAGTAGATATTTTGTCAGATATATATTTAAGTATTTCATTTTTCTTGATGCTAATGTAAATGTTACTGTGTTTTTAATTTCATACTCCATTTGTAGGGAAATAAGCTCAACTTTTGTATGTTAAGCTTTTGTCTTGCAGCCTTACTATAATTGCTTGTTATTTCCAAGGATTTTTGTGTTTATTATTCTGGATTTTTTACATAGACAATTATACTATCTGCAAACGCAGGTAATTTTATGTCTTCCTTTTCAATTTGTATACCTTTTTAACTTTTTGTTATCACTTAACTGGAATTTCAGTATGATTTTGGAAAGAGTGGTGAGAAGGGAAAACTTGATCTTGGTAAGGAAGCTTTCAGTTTCTCACCATTAAGTATAATGTCAGCTGTAGGTTTCTTGTAGATATTCTTTATTAATCTGAGGAAGTTCTTATCCTTTCCTTGTTTACTGAGAGTTTTATTGTTAATAAAGTGCTGAATTTTGTCATATTTTTCTGCATTTATTGAAATAATCATTTGGATTTTTTTTCTATTTTAGCCTGTTAATGTGATGGATTGCATTAATTGACATTTTAAAGGATAATTTTATTGATTTACTTACTTTTGGCTATGCTGGGTCTTTGTTGCAGCACATGGGCCATCTCTAGTTGCAGCGAGCAGGGGCTACTCTTCATTGTGGAGCATGGGCTTCTCACTGCGGTAACTTTTCTTGTGGAGCCTGGGCACTAGGTGCGCAGCTTTCAGTAACTGCAACACTTGGGCCTGGTAATTGTGTCTCATGGTCTCTAGCGTGGGCTCAGTCGTTGTGGTGCACGGGTTTAGTTGCTTTGTGGCCTGCAGCATCTTCCCAGACTAGGGATTGAACCAGTGCCCCTTGCATTGGCAGATGGATTCCCATCACTAGGCCCCCAAGAAAGTGCTACGTTAACTGACTTTTGAATGTTAACCCAGGCTTGCATACTTGACAAATCCCACATAGTAATGGGATATAGTTCTTTCTATATAATGTACAACATGCTTTTTAAGATGCCAGAAAATTATTTCTTATACTTAAGAATTATATCATGAATGATTAAACTGAAAATGGCTTGGTTAGCAGTTTTGCTCAAATAAAAATGAACTAGTTTTTAATTTTTCTCCACAACTTTTTTTTTTTTCCACTTTTGGGTAATAACCACTTTGAAAAAAAAAAATTGAAACTGGTGCAGAAACCGCACTAGAATGGGGAATGAAAAAGTGCTCTTTTCAATGAAAAACATTAAACTATATAAACTCTCTCACTGTTAACAGTATATGATCATCTGCTGTTGCTTTTAGGAAAAATCCAACAGAAAGTATACATGAAGTGAAAAAATGTAAAAAGTTATATAAATACGATATAATAAATTCAATACCAAATATAAATATATAAATTTCAATTAATTGACCACCCCCCAAATGAAGCCCGAACCAGAGAAAACTGGCAGCACAACTCTCTAGCATTAATTATTCTTTTAATGTATTTCAGGTGTGCAAAAGCTACAAATAAGGTATCGAAAGCCCAATGAAAACAATACCAACAATGGGAATGTATAAAACAGACTCAGACTCAAGAAATACTTCGAAGGAAAATAAAATATCACCTTAGCAATGCAGACAAATTAGCAAAAATCTCCAAAGAATAATGAATGCAACCACATGCTTACTTGGAATAGAGGAGAAATAAAGTGAAATAACTAAACAATGCAAAAACCTTAAAGATACAAAGTGAAATAGACTGTATAAAAACCCACCAATATTATAACTTTTTAAGCCATTGTTCTCAGTGGAAGTCAGATCTAATGGAAACAAATATGTTAAGCTATAGAAAAATCAAACTATATAATCTAAAATAATTCTTACACATCTAAAACCATCTGTGGATCAACACCAATAATCTGTTCTTAAAAATAGTGTTTTTATAAAATGCCAAAAAAAAAATCTCTTTACAAAAGGAAAAATATAGAAAATACAGCGCATCTAACTAAATTCCCCCAGCAATTTTCAAAAAATATTACTAAAATACAATAAAACACTTGCAAGAAAAAGACTATAATATTAAAAAGTAAAAAAAGGAAAGAACAACTTTCTAATACCAAACATCTAATACTTTCTTAAAAAATAATTGCTTTCAACATAGAGTTCATGTACAATCTTTGTGGTTATATTTGTTTTTGTATTTGCATTATGTCTGGCAAATAACCCACATCAGTAAGTAAAAGCTAGCAATTATAATTTAAAATTATAATTCAAATTAAGATTATTTCCTGATGCCTTATTCAGATTATTTTAAATGACAACTAAAAATAAGGTATTTCTGAAAAGAACTGTGTCTTCTTCAGATTGTGTTCCCCAAGAAACAGACAAATAAAAATTTTCCCTCAGGAAGTTAATTAGAAGAGTTTTCATAATTAAAACTTATGGAAAACTTAAGGAAAAATTTTGTGTGGAAGGAGAAATTGAATTGTGATGCAGTCCACAAGTCTTCAGCCCATCCCATGGAGCTCTGGGGCTGGGATGGCATATCATCCACTGACAGCCTCCACAGTTACTTGACGTCATTTCACTTGTTTAGGGGATTTACTTAGTGGTGGAGAATCTGCCTGCCAAATCAGGAGATTCAAGTTATATCCCTGTCCCAGGGTTGGGGAGATATCTTGGAGAAAGAAATGGCAACCCACTCCGGTATACTTGAAAGGGAAATACCATGGATAGAGGATCCTGGTGCGCTGCAGTCCATGGAGTTGCAAAGAAAGATAGCAACAAAATGACTTAGTGACTAAACAGCAACAACAGTCATTTAAGTTTATCAGCAAACATTTTTATTTTCAACTTATAAAAGTATATTAATACTAGGAGTGGGAGAGGGTGGAAAGTGGGAGGAAATTTCAAAAAGGAGGGGACATACGTACACCTATGGCTAATTAATGTTGATGTATGGCAGAAATGAAATCAATATTGTAAAACAACTATCCTTCAATTAAAACTAAATTTTAAAAAGTTCCTTCCCAGATTTGCAAAGACTAATAATGATGAGATCCTGTAATAATAAAATAAAAAATATATTAATTCTACTGTTATAAATATTTATTGTGCAGTAAATAGCAAGCTCTACCTTAAACACAGCAGAACCACTAAAGAAGTTTAATACAGTTCCACTGCTATCCCTTATGTGAACACTTAATGATTAGAAATCTCCTGGTGGCTACCTACTTTACATAAATATTTTTTAAATGATGTTTCTAAAAAATATAGTTTTCCCTGTTGGGATTTATTTTCTTTACAATGGTCATTTTTTTCTTAAATGAGGTTTTGAATATGTTTTCCATGTGGTAGAGAACAATTCCAAAAGTGTTACATTTTAAACTACTGCATGCAATATATTCTGAGGCAGCTCTTCAAATATGTTAGTTGACTGAACTAGATACAGCAATGTTTTTGTTAAATAGTGGAAAAACACTATTAGCAGCACAATAGATGCCCTATATAGTACTGGCGGCAGAAATACCATAATGAGACCAGTGATAATTAAATATTTATTATAATTGTTTAGTAATATTTTACTTATGTGAAACTAAGTAAAATTTTTGCTTCCATAAATATATGCTAGGAAAAATGTAAATTCCTTAGGTATATTTTCTATCTGATGCAAAATCTTCCTTTTCTATCCTCCAATGTTCTACTTCTGTGTTGAACAGATTTAGACCTAAACTGTAGAATATAAGTAGCTATGCCCAGTGCATAGTCTTTCTTTTAATTGTGTATGGAGATTAATTTAGGTGTTTGAATGTGACTGTTAAACTACCTTGAGAAGTGCCATTTTAATAAAAGCTCTGAAAAATACCCACAGGGAAGTTTCAAAAATAGAATTATAATTCTTATACATTCTCTCTCTTGAGAACTTCTCTTTATTACTATAAATTTCATCTTAAAAATAATTATGTATCTCACTATGGTATTAAGGCTAAACCTTGTAATGAGTATGGGATAACTAAAGTCATATAATTATCTTTTCAAAGGTATAATTAAAGTAGATTAAATTTTTCCTTTTCTTCTTTTACAAATCAGTATTCAGTTTGACAGTACTTCTCATTGTCATTGTAAAACAAATACAATTTTGAAAATAAAGTTTTACCACATGAGAAACTGCTGAAATTAAAGTTATAAAATCAACATTTCTATTAAAAATGAAAATTATGTTTTTCATTTTAACCTAAACATAAATAAAACATTCTATTTCAGATAGTGTGAAAGACTGATGCTATATATATATATTTCTACAGAACTAATCCTAAATCAACTTTCCAATTGGAACACTTAAGACATTCGAATATTGATATCTTCAAATGACCATGTGCAGTGTATTTAAATGAGCTGTCTTTTTTGAGAAAAGAAATTACTGCTAAGCATAGACCTAGCATTTTTTTTCCTTAATTAGTAGAAAAATACTGTTGGTTTTAGCACACATGAACTCTTCCTTAAGGCTTACTACTTATGGCATAGAAAAAGCAAGAGAATTCCAGAAAAACATCTGCTTCATGGAGTATGCTAAAGCCTTTAACTCTGTGGATCACAACAAACTGTGGAAAATTCTTAGAGATGGGAATACCAGACCACCCTACTTGTCTCCTGTGAAACCTGTATGCAGGTCAAGAATCAACAGTTAGAACTGGACATGGAACAATGGACTGGTTCAAAATTAGGAAAGGAGTACCTCAAGTTTGTATATTGTCACCATGCTTATCTAACTTACATGCTTATCTAACTAACATCATGCGACATGCTGGGCTGAATGAATCACAAAATCAGGATTTCCAGGAGAAATATCAATAACCTCAGATATGCAGATGACACTACCCTTATGGCAGAAAGTGAAGAATAACTAAAGAGCCTCTTGATGAAAATGAAAGAGGAAGAGTGAAAAACAGCTGGCTTGAAACTCAACATTCAAAAAACTAAGATCATGGCATCTGGTCCCATCACTTCACGGCAAACAGATGGGGAAACAATGGAAACAGTGAGAGACTTATTTTCTTGGGCTCAGATGGTGACTGGAGGCAAGAAATTAAAAGATGTTTACTCCTTGGAAGAAAAGCTATGACCAACCTAGACAGCATATTAAAAAGCAGAGACATTACTTTGCCAACAAAGTTCTTTCTATTCAAAGCTATGGTTTTTCCAGTAGTCGTGTATGGATATGAGAGTTGGATTGTAAAGGAGGCTGAGAGCAGAAGAATTGATGCTTTTGAATTGTGGTGTTGGAGAAGACTCTTGAGAGTTCATTCAACAGCAAAGAGATCAATCCAGTCAATCCTAAAGGAAATCAGTCCTGAATCTTCATTGGAAGGATTGATGCTGAAGCTGAAGCTCCAATCCTTTGACCACCTGATGCAAAGAGCTGACTCATTAGAAAAGACCCTGATGTTGGGAAAAGATTGAAGGCAGGAGGAAAAGGGGACGACAAAGACGAGATGGTTGGATGGCATCGTTGACTCAGTGGACTGGGAGATGGTAAATGACAGAGAAGTCCAGGGGATCACAAAGAGTCTGACTTGACTGAGTGACTGAACAACAACAAATGGCATTGGTATCAGAAATACTTCCTTTTATTTTCCCATTAAGTCCTCCAGGCCTCCAAGTTCATTTTTAGACAGAATTCCTGATAAGTAGTTCATAAAGGAATGTAAATTTGCTCCAGAAAATAAATACTGTTAAGATTTATTAAAAAAAGGGAATCCTTATGGAGTATCTTCTGTATGGGCTGGTCTAGTGTAAGGTTTTACTGGAGCTAAGTATTATTTAACCAATAAGGAAATTGAAACGTGGAGATTTGTATACAATATGCCTTATAAATAACATATTTGACATTCAAAATCAGGTTTGATGGACTTCGTAGATGATTCCTAATTTACTAAACTGATTCTTCAAAGGTGAAAACCACTTCGCTGTAAGCTCTTTCTTAATTTTAAAACTATTTTTTGTTTTTTATGGTATAGTTGCTTTACAATGTTATGTTAGTTTCTGCTGCACAATGAAGTGATTCAGCCATGTGGATACTTATAACCCCTTCTTCTTGGACCTCCCTCCTAGCCCCCTCCCCAGATTCCACCCACCTCTGTCATCACAGAGTCCTGAGCTGAGTTCCCTGTACTATACAGTAGGAAGCTGACCATTTGATATTAACTATTATGTTCCCTATAATTCTATCTTGAAAGCTTTTGATGTGCCTTCTAGCTTTAAGATTAGAGGTGGTCTTTAGGTGAACTCTTGTTTGTGATGTTCTAACATCTTTTACTGCCTTCATTTATCTAGCAGTGAGAAATTTAATAAACATGCAAGGTAACTTGCTTATCATTAGGCATGCATTAAAATTGCAGCTTTACAGAAAGATTCAATGTCTGAACAAAAGCCATGCTGCTTACTTTGCAGAATTGCCTTTGACCACAAATGTTGGAATTTAAAATTATCAATGATTGTTTTGCACAGGATGGTCATTTTTAAGACTCCCAATTTGGTTGTATAAATCAATATTCATGGAAGTCTTTTAATTTGAGATGTATCGTTACATGTTCCTGATATGACCAGCTTCAAATCAGGGCAGACACTGGAGATCAGTTTTTCTCTAGACAAGGAAAACAGGAATTACACACTCCGGAGCATTCATCTATCAGTTTGGATATGCCACTCATTGATGAAACGATGGAAACTCACACCAAGGGCCTCAGTAAAGCAGCATTTAATCACTGACTACCTGCTATGGATCAAGCAGCATGCCAAGTACTCTTCACTTACATGTCTTTAATCTGTGTAATAATCCTTTACTGCAGGGATTATTATCCCTAGTTAGAGAAGAATAACAGAGGCTTAGAAAGATTAAGTGATTTTTCTCAAGGGCTATAGAGCTAGTTAAGTCTATATTTGGAATCAGAGCCCCAGGACATTTGTCTCTGATGTCCACAAGGGAATGATGTTATAAAGTGTGACATTAACAGGTAGCACAGAGAGAGTTTTAATCATATTATATTCCATCACATGGCATAGACTTTTTAAAATATTCACATACTAGTGAGAAACAATATTGAGTTAGGTCAGGGTACCTCAGGCTGTTGAATTTCTTATACAAAGAGTGAAGGAATCTCCAGATCCATCTTTCATACTTTGATTCAATATGTGCACTCCATTTATCTTTTCAGCTAACCTCTCTCTTGTTGCTGGCTCTTTTCTTATTCATGACCACCTATGGCCTTCAGTGATCCTGTCTGGGCCAATGTACTATCTTGCACATTTGAATTCCTAGCTCAAATTTAGTTTCTAAGGCCTCATTCATGGATCAAGTTTCAAAACATGGATATTCACCTATGAACGTATTCTAATGCTTATCACCTGACCTTAATCTGGATTTATCATTGGCAACCACCAGGGCTTCCCTTGTGGCTCAGACAGTAAACCATATGCCTGGCAATGCAAGAGACCCAGGTGGGTTTGACCCCTGGGTAGGGAAGGCCCCCTCAAGAGAAGGATATGACAACCCACTCCTGTGTTCTTGCCTGGAAAATTCCTGGTGGGCTACAGTCCATGGGGTCGCAAAGAGCCGGACATGACTGAGCATGCACAGATGATGGTGATGATGCTACAAACCCAGTATCTTACACACATTGATGATTTAATTGCTAAATGGTATCTGACTCTTTGCAACCCCGTGGACTATAGCCCACCAGGCTCCACTGTCTATGGGATTTCCCAGCCAAGAATATTGGGTAGCCATTTCCTCCTCCAAGGGATCTTCTAGACCTAGGATCAAATCTGGGTCTCCTGCATTTCAGGCAAATTCTTTATCAACTGAGACACCAGCAAAGCCCTCTTCCACACATCAGCTCATAATTTTACCATCGAACATTTCTAACCTGAGACCAAGCTTTGTCAATTTTATGTTCCTAATATTTATTGAATCCATTACCTTCTCTCCTCTACCATCCATTGCTCCTGCTTTTCTTTCTTTCTTTCTTTTTTACTGCAGTTTGATTTTTTTTTTTTTTTTTGGCTGAGGAGCATGTCAAATCTTAGTTCTCCAACCAAGGATTGAACCTGCCTTGCACTCCCTGCATCGGAAGCTCTCAGTCTTCACCACTGGACTACCAGGAAAGTCCCCACTCCTGCTTAAATTGAACATACATTTCTCAGCTGGTTTGTCTAAATCCATTTTGTTGTTGTGTTCCTTCTCTACTCTTGTTCTCTCATTTCTCTACCATGTAACTCCCAGATTGAACTTCTTCAGTACTAAGTAATCTTGTTTCTGTTTCATTGACTATGCCAAAGCCTTTGTGTGGATCACAATAATATGTGGAAAATTCTGAAAGAGATGGAAATACCAGACCACCTGACCTGCCTCTTGAGAAACCTGTATGCAGGTCAGGAAGCAACCGTTAGAACTGGACATGGAACAACAGACTGGTTCCAAATAGGAAAAGGAGTATGTCAAGGCTGTATATTGTCACCCTGCTTATTTAACTTATATGCAGAGTACATCATGAGGAATGCTGGGCTGGAAGAAGCACAAGCTGGAATCAAGATTGCCGGGAGAAATATCAATAACCACAGATATGCAGATGACACCACCCTAATGGCAGAAAGTGAAGAAGAACTCAAAAGCCTCTTGATGAAAGTGAAAGAGGAGAGTGAAAAAGTTGGCTTAAAGCTCAACATTCAGAAAACTAAGATCATAGCATCTGGTCCCATCATTTCATGGGAAATAGATGGAGAAACAGTGGAAACAGTGTCAGAATTTATTTTTTTGGGCTCCAAAATCACTGCAGATGCTGATTGCAGCCATGAAATTAAAAGACGCTTATCCTTGGGAAGAAAGTTATCACCAACCTAGATAGCATATTAAAAAGCAGAGACATTACTTTGCCAACAAAGGCCTGTCTAGTCAAGGCTATGGTTTTTCCAGTGGTTATGTATGGATGTGAGAGTTGGACTGTGAAGAAAGTTGAGCACTGAAGAATTGTTGCTTTTGAACTGTGGTGTTGGAGAAGACTCTTGAGAGTTCCTTGGACTGCAAGGAGATCCAACCAGTCCATTCTAAAGGAGATCAGCCCTAGCTGTTCATTGGAAGGACTGATGCTAAAGCTGAAGCTCCAATACTTTGGCCACCTCATACGAAGAGTTGACTCAATGGAAAAGACTGATGCTGGGAGGGATTGGGGGCAGGAGGAGAAGGGGACGACAGGGAATGAGATGGCTGGATTGCATCACTGACTTGATGGACATGAGTTTGAGTGAATTCTGGTAGTTGGTGATGGACAGGGAGGCCTGGCGTGCTATGATTCATGGGGTCGCAAAGAGTCGGACATGACTGAGCGACTGAACTGAACTGAAGTAATCTTGTCAGTGTCATATCAGTGGCTTCTGACTGACATAGTATTAGTACTTTTAAATCTGTAGGATGGTTTCTAATGGTTGCATTACTGGTTAGATTCTAGTCACCAGTTTCATCTCTCCCTGTGGTTCCCCTCATAACCTTTGTAACATATTCTGGTGACAGGATAATGTCCCCCCAAGAATATCCATGTCTTAATTCTTGAAATCTGAATATGTTACTTTAGATGGTAGAAGGGACTTGCCAGTGTGGTTTGGAGATATGACTATGAGATAGGGAGATTATACGGGATTATCTTGTGGGCCCAGTGTAATCACACAGGTCCTTAGACTTGGAAGAGAGAGTCAGAAGAGTAAGAGGAAAGTTGCCTACAGTTGAATGGTTAGAGATACTTGGCATTGTTGGCTGAGAGCCACGAGATATAAGGGGAGATTGGAAATTGGAAAGGCAAAGTGGATTATGCTGGAGAGCCTTTAAAAAAGGTATATAGCCCTGCAGACACCTTAATTTTAGTTCATTGAAACCCATGTTGGATTTCTCACCGACAGAACTGTAAGATTAGGAATCTGCTTTAAGTCACTACATTTTTGAAGATTTGTTATAGAAGCCTTAGAAAACTAGTATCATCCAGAATATTGAACTACTTGCATTTTCACAAGCAGACTAGGATGTTTCACACCTTCATATTTTGTTTACTTTTTCTCAGTTTTCTTTTGTTTGAAATGATTTCCTGAAATTTAGGTTTCTATTAGGCATGAAAGCAGATTTACTTCAATCATTACATCTTCTATGTGTTTTTCTTTTCTCTACGTTAGACTTGAGTCCTGTTTTGTTTTGTTTTTTTACTTCCTACCATACTCAAGCATGTCTTAGCACTTATCAAACCTTGTTTTACACTTGTTTACTAACCATTTCTTCGGTACCAGTCACTTAATTCCTTGAAGAAAGATATTTCTCTCTGCTCATTGCGTTTTATATAGCCTGGCACAGTGAGTGAACAATACAAGCTTGTGATGACGAAAAGAAAGAAGTAAAGACTTGCAGTTGACACTTGAGGGGTTAATCAGCATGTGATTTGTAGTTACCTGCCACATCCAACCACAGATTGTAGAATTTACTGTTCAAAAATATCTGTATAAATGGACAGTTCAAAGGTGCTTTTTGTTCAAGGGTCATCTGTAACTCAGTCATTCCACATAATATTAATGACATATTTTCACAGTGAATTCTACTGGTGTTACTGAGATAACTGTGCACTTAAAGATTGTGATGTTTCCAAGTTATTATTCTCCAGAGTTTATTCTGCAACTGTAGTATGTTGGTGGGGGAGGGGGGAGGGAAATGTCCTAAAAAATTTAGAAATCCTCTCTGGAAACTACTAGTTTATATCAATAAATTGAAGATATGCAAGTCATCAACATTGTTAGAGTTGCATAATTTTAGGAAGAAATCAAATACTTTCTGAAGATATTTTGTGAAAAACAGGTACAGTACAAATGGAGCTAAATGTGTTCTTTCTGGATTCAGGAATTTCTAACTTACATTAAAAACAGAAGCATTCCTTTTAATGTTAAGATATGAAACTGTAAGTTGTGAATGACTATATTGCATTTGTTTAATTAACAATACTTTAAAATGTGAGTGACTATTTAGTTTGCATTTAATTTCTTTACCAATAATTCTGGTTCCAAACTTTAAAGGTAGATGAGACTTGATTAGGCTAAAATAATCCTACTTAATGTCCTAATTGACATATCCACATTTTCAACATCTAACAAATCAGGCAGAAGAAAGTGTTAACAACAGATCCACTTTTTTTTACTGGAGAATTTCCCCATCATTATTCAAGTTTTATGTTGAGTTTATAATCTTTAATCAAAAATTACTGTTTCTCCTAAAATTTTCTAGTGTTTCCTAGAACCACGCTTTACACATTTTAGGGAGTTAAATTATTTTTATAGTAGTATATGGTCAGTAAAATAACCTTGACAAAAGATGACAGAAATTATACCATTTTCACATTTCGCGATATGGTTATTAGAAAATCTGTTTCTTTTAAGCTATTAAATCATGTTGTTTTATAAATATAGGTGTCTTCAATCTCCAATAGAATTATGCAAGGAACAAATAAAAATCCTCATTCACATTTTTTCTGAAAATATCTAGATTCAGTAATTTTCAGTTATTAATTCAATTCACTCAGTTATTCATCCTTTAACAAATTTTTTTTTGAGTTTCCTTTGTGGGCTAGATGCTATTCTGAGACTCTGTATAATAATAAAATAGACAAAATGCACTTTTCTCATGGAGACTGTTATTTTTGTGTTAAAATATGCAAAACTTAACAGTTTTTATATCATATTTAGTGCTATGGTGAAAAAAGAATATAAAGGAGAGAACTAAGATATGTAATGGAGAGAGAACTTTTAAAAACTGACATTTTAAAAAGCATGGCCAGAAAAGCTTATATGAATCTTATAAACTGATGGAAGATCTTATAGAAATGCTGCTGTGATCAAAGTAAAAGTACTATATGGTCATTGATTTATACAGTGCTGCAGTAGTCAGTAATAAAAGTAGTATAAAAGTAACACATTTATGTAAAAAAATTCTGTGAGTAGCCAAATATTTGGATGCCCACTGTAATAATTTAGGGAACTTTTTGAGGAACATAAAAACAATAAATTGATGACAATAAATGTATGTTAGATTTTGAAGACTCAGAATCATAGAAATGCAATTATTTGTAATCCTGATATCTAAAATTCAGTGAATTTTAAAACCAAGCCCTAATTGTATTTCATAGAATTAAAATATCAGTAATATATAAATCTAGAGAGTCATGAAGTGCTGAATTTATTTTGAACATAAGAAGGGGTAGTTTTCCTGCCAGCTATTAAGTCATCATGTCTATGGGCACACACAACAAACAGGTATGGGAAACTGGTAAATAACTGAGAAGACATTGCCTATCAGTGCATAAACCACAGAGTCTTATAAAACAATGTTCAAATGATTCCTCCTGTGGCAAAAGGAAATAGATCATTACTTGTGCTACATATTAGGGGGCTTCCCCAATGGCTCATCAGGTAAAGAATTTGCCTGCAAATGCAGAAGACACAAGAAATGTAGGTTTGATCCCTGGGGCAGAAGATCCCCTGGAGGAGGAAATGGCAACCCCCTCCAGTATTCTTGCCTGAAAAACCCCATGGACAGAAGGGCCTGGTAGGCTATAATCCAAAGGGTTGCCAAGAGTTGGACATGACTAAGCAAATGCACACATATGCTATACAATAAGAAAAAGGAACTCCAAATGACTAGAGATCTTTCTGTGGGAAGCAAAGCTTTAAAATATTTTTGAAAATTTTGGATAATACTAGTATGATAATGAGATTAAGGAAGATAAGAAAAACATGAAAACACAAACAAAAAAAAGATCCATAAATTTGACTTGTAGCTTTTCTAGGGCAAAGGGCTAGTAAACAGAGATAAAATGGGAAGCTCTAGACTGGGACAGGATTTTTCTTAGGGCATTTAGCAAACATTTAGCAGTTTTCCAGAATGTGTTAGTACTTCCTGCAGAACCATAAGTTGAAAAAAGAGTACATAGTGGGCAGAGGATATGAACAGCTAATCATAGAAGAGAACATTAGAACTGTCAGTAAAACTAAGTAAAAAAAAAAAATTAAAATGAGAAAATGTCAGTGAAAGAAAAGTTAGAGCAAAGATTTGAAATTTTTGCAGCGATGATACACACTTTTTATGAAAGCACATGTGGATTCTGGCAGTGTAGAAAGGTGGCCATGAAGGGTACTGCTGCTACTGCAGAATTACAGGTTTCTTCAGGGAAGGAGAAGCAGGATGGCATGTGGTGGTCAGATAGTCAGTGATATTAACCCAGCAAGTATATTTTAAGTGTTGGAAGCATAATTGATTATTGTGGATCTGGTAGATACAGGCTTATATTTTATACCAATTTATACTTGAAATAGCTTTCGTTCTCTCGAAACAGATGACTTAAAAGGCAGATATTTTATATATATACATATAATAAGCTTATGTATAAACATATTTAGGACTGAATTTTTAATAGAATAAAAGGATAAAATTTGAAAATGTTCCCTCCTCTCTGTTCCACCTATGAACCAGAGTCATGTCCAATTTATCAATTTATTAACTTTTGCACGTTTCAGGCAATTATTTTCAAAACTATAAATATTCAATAATAGAGAAGTTCAGCTTTTTATCCCTCAACTGACTTCAGTCTTTCAAATAAGCTACTAATTTATCTGTATCCATTTATATACATATTCCAATTATCAGCTTCTTGAAAGATTTATTCTTTTCAGGAAACCTTTAACATTTCCAACATTTCTTAATGGGGTTGGGGGGAAAGAGTTACAAAGTCTAATGCTCTAATTGTTATACTCAATGGTTACAATAGTTTGCAAAGTTCTTACAGCCTTTATCCAAGACCAAAATTCCAGACTGACTTTGAAGTAGCCACTGGAAAATCCTATGAAGCCTCTATCTTTGGCTTTATATATTTATTTATTTTTTTCTGAGTAAGGGTTTACCAAAAACTGCATAACTAAATGCTGTATTTTGAATTACACTTTGGAAACAACCACCTTCCTAATCACTGCAATTTCTGGTTCAGAGACTTATCAGACAGCTCCAGAAGTTGTCACTTGAGCGTATTGCATCTCGGGTAAATAGTGAGGATGAAATGATGCTACAGTTAGATATGGTCCCCCTCAAGTGAGGTGTTCAAGGAACCCAGCCAGGACACTTTTCCAGACTGTGCACATCTATAATGGACCTATGGTTATAGTCTGAAAGAATTGGAATGAAGAAATGGATGGCACAGTTATGAGGCTCCAAATCTTAGCAAATTATTCACTTCCAAAAAAAGCACAACTTTGAGAAGATTGTATTTTTAGGTCTATGTGATAGAATGAAATGCCACCAAAGAGAAAGATTTCTGTCCAAAGTAAAGGATTTAGAGGGGAAAGTTTTGGTAAGCCCTGCTGTGAGCAATAAATGCAAAAAGTAGAAGGATCATAAGACTTCCCAACTCAGACCTAAAAGAAAATTAGAAATTATAGTCTAGGGATAAAAGCTCTGAGAACTTTGCAACTACTGTAACCTTTGCATCTTTCCCATGTGCGTTGTTTTATCTATTCCTTGTCTTTAACTCAGTACTGATTTATAGAAAACCATTTTTTTAAAGGGTTATGTTAGCTAAGGGAGCTAGCTATGGATCAGAAGTTAGTGTTCCGGGCTCTTTTTATTTCTGTTTACATTCTTTAGTTAAAATATTTTACAGTAAAGCTGTAAAGTTCTTCCCTTTTAGGGTAAAAAAAAATACTGTATACTGCCCATCTAGAAAAATGATATAAGTGACCTTATTTTGCAAAGCAGAGAGACACAGATCTAGAGAACAAATGTATGGATTCCAAGGCAGTGAAGGGGTGTGGGATGAATTGGGAGATTGGGATTGGCATATATACGCTGCTGCTGCTGCTAAATCGCTTCAGTCATGTCCGACTCTATGCGACCCCATAAATGGCAGCACACCAGGCTCCCCCGTCCCTGGGATTCTCCAGGCAAGAACACTGGAGTGGGTTGCCATTTCTTTCTCCAATGCAAGAAAGTGAAAAGTGAAAGTGATGTCACTCAGTCGTGTCCGACTCTTAGCGACCCCATGGACTGCAGCCCACTAGGCTCCTCCATCCATGGGATTTTCCACGCAAGAGTACTGGACTGAGGTGCCATTGTCTTCTCCGCATATACATACTACCATGTATAAAATAGATAAATAATGAGAACCAACTGTATACCACAGGGAACTCTACTCAGCCCTCTGTGGTGACCTAAATGGGAAGGAAATCCAAGAAAGAGGGGATGAATGTATACGGGTGGCTAATTCACTTTGCTCTACAGCAGAAACTAACACAACATTGTGAAGCAACTACACTTGAATTAAAAAAAAAGTTCTTCCCTTTTATGTACTCAATATGATGCCTAACAGAAGGACTTCTGAAGGCTTTAACACCAGTGGTATGATCTATGTAAAATGAGTTACATTTTATGTAAATTGGAATTTAGTTCAGACGCTCAGTTGTGTCCGACTCTCCGCGACCCCATGAATCACAGCACGCCAGGCCTCCCTGTCCATCACCAACTCCTGGAGTTCACGCAAACTCATGTCCACAGAGTCGGTGATGTCTTCCAGCCATCTCATTCTCGTTGTCCCCTTCTCCTCCCGCCCCTAACCTTTCCCAGCATCAGAGTCTTTTCCAGTGAGTCAACTCGTCGCATGAGGTGGCCAAAGTATTGCAGTTTCAGCTTTAGCATCAGTCCTTCCAATGAACGCCCAGGATTGATCTCCTTTAGAATGGACAGGTTGGATCTTCTTGCAGTACAAGGGACTCTCAAGAGTCTTCACCAACACGACAGTTCAAAAGCATCAATTCTTCGGCGCTCAGCTTTCTTCACAGTCCAACTCTCACATCCATACATGACCACGGGAAAAACCATTGCCTTGACTAGACGGACCTTTGTTGTCAAAGCAATGTCTCTGCTTTTTAATATACTATCAAGGTTGGTCATAACTTTCCTTTCAAGGAGTAAGCGTCTTTTAATTTCATGGCTGCAATCAGCATCTGCAGTGATTTTGGAGCCCAAAAAAATAAAGTCTGACACTGTTTCCACTGTTTTTCCATCTATTTCCCATGAAGTGATGGGACCAGATGCCATAATCTTCGTTTTCTAAATGTTGAGCTTCAAGGAAACCTTTTCACTCTTCTCTTTCACTTTCATCAAGAGGCTTTTTAGTTTCTCTTCATTTTCTACCATAAGGGTAGTGTCATCTGCATATCTGTGGTTATTGATATTTCTCCCGGCAATCTTGATTCCAGCTTGTGCTTCTTCCAGCCCAGCGTTCCTCATGATGTACTCTGCATATAAGTTAAATAAGCAAGGTGACAATATACAGCCTTGACGTACTCCTTTTCCTATTAAGAACCAGTCTGTTGTTCCATGTACAGTTCTAACTGTTGCTTCTTGACCTGCATACAGGTTTCTCAAGAGGCAGGTCAGGTGGTCTGGTATTCCCATCTCTTCCAGAATTTTCCACAGTTTATTGTGATCCACACAGTCAAAGGCTTTGTTATAGTCAATGAAGCAGAAATAGATATTTTTCTCAATCTCTCTTGCTTTCTCCATGATCCAGCAGATGTTGGCAATTTGATCTCTGGTGTCTCTGCCTTTCCTAAAACCTGCTTGAACATCTGGGAGTTCACGGTTCACATATTGCTGAAGCCTGACTTGGAGAATTTTGAGCATGACTTTACTAGTGTGTGAGATGAGTGCAATTGTGCGGTAGTTTGAGCATTCTTTGGCATTGCCTTTCTTTGGGATTGGAATGAAGGCTGACCTTTTCCAGTCCTGTGGCCACTGCTGAGTTTTCCAAATTTGCTGGCAAATTGAGTGAGGCACTTTCACAGCATCATCTTTCAAGATTTGAAATAGTTCAACTGGAATTCCATCACCTCCACTAGCTTTGTTCGTAGTGACGCTTTCTAAGGCCCACTTGACTTCACATTCCAAGATGTCTGGCTATAGGTCAGTGATCACATTATCGTGACTATCCTGGCCGGAATTATGTGACATTTAATCACTTGATGACAAATGCTAATACACTCTTTGTGAATTTAAAAATAATATAAACATATTGAAAATTATTAATTATTGCATATTTTCAAAGAAAAGAAGCCAAATAAAATGTAAATTATATTTACATAATTTTCTTGTGGTGGCAAAAGTAAAACTAGTAAAGAGAAATAGCTGCCGTCATTTTTCAGGGTTGTTTTACACCTCACTATGTTTTTGTATATCAGAACTTCTCTTGAGAAATATTGGTGACAAGTGTGCTTGAATTTGAAATTTCACTGTTAACTATAATCACTCATTCTGAGTATTATTATCACTTACTATCACTTATTATGCAGAAAAAGGTATTGATTCTCATGCTGAAAATGTGCTAAAACTGAATGCCTTTGTTACAGAATTTAGAAGTGAAAATGCTCTGAAAAGGATCAAATGACTGAAATCCTGCACTATTTGATTAATTTAGGAATAAAGTCAGAAAAGTATTGCAGATAAATCTAAAAAAAAAGAGCAATGCTACATTGGCATAATGTTAAATAAAACATGTAATTTTAAATATCTTAAATTGTTATGACTAGAAAGAGAATATATGTTAGTCTTGAATACTTAAGAATATCACACACCCTCCCCATAACTTATATAGATGGAAATACCTTGCGCTGAGTAATTATTTTTATGTATTTTAAAATAACTTGGTTTATACAAATATATTATTTGACACATATCCCCGAGTGAAAGTGATATTCAGTTTTTCAAAAATCTGAAGATTAAATCAAATTTAAATTGTTGTTACATATATTTACAAAAAAAAAAAAAAAGAGCTCTATGCTGAAATAGAGGTATTTCTATGAGAAACTAGATAGCTTTGAGTGTGCTAGGGTTATATGTTAGATTATATATATCTGATTTCCAAAATATAGTTTACCCATTAACTTTCAGATTTCTGAACTTATAAAAAGCTCTGTTGGTCTTGTCTTTGTTGCTCAAAATCACATATTCTAAATACTATCTACTTTTCATGCTTTTAAATCCTCAATTTCAGTCTAGTTTTCTATGCATAAAAAAGACCTCATGATTCATAGGTGACTAGTTAAAATTATGTGACATTATATCTCACAGTACATGGTTTAACTCCTATATAGATATCTAAGCATTTACTGCTCATTTTTCTTGCCTCAGGCTTTTCTGGTGGCTCAAACTAAAGAATCTGCCTGCAATGCAGAAGATCCAGGTTTGCTAACAGTCCACGGGGTCGCAGAGAGTCAGACCCGACTGAGCAACTAAATTATTATTATTATTTCTTGCCTCTGTTCATTCTCAAAATAATGGTTTTACATAGACTACAATATGAAATGCAATATATTCCAGGATTTTTTCCTGTATTACAATATACCTAAATAAGAGAAATGTCACTCTTCCTGAAAATAGTCTTTAGATTAGTCCCAGTCTGTAGTTTTCATTAACACTCCTTATTTATGCTTCATGTTTTATTTATGTTTCTAATTAGAAACTCAGCCAGATTCAAATGCTGAAAGTAGCAAGCAGGCTGAAGGGACCCACATTTTGTCTTCTGGAGTCTCAGGTGTGCATAATCAGTGCCCCTTGTAGAAATGTACAACGTGAGCTAATTTTTATAAAACTGGAACAAGCCTCTCATATAATTTTTATAATGCCATAAAACCCAATGTTATGTTAAATTATTTTTTTTACATTCAACAAGGACATTAGGAGGAGACGCAGCAGTGAAAGGTACAATCTTTCCAGCCTTCTTTGCGTTTCATCCTGCAGTGGCTACCCTTTCATTTTCTAGCTTTATTACCAGCTACAAGGATTCAAATTATTTCAACAAATGACATTTTAAACTGTTTAGCAAATATGGCTTACAACTTTTATCTTATTTCAGCCAAGTATATTTTAGAGTTGA
This sequence comes from Moschus berezovskii, assembly GCF_049115385.1. NCBI lineage: Eukaryota > Metazoa > Chordata > Mammalia > Artiodactyla > Moschidae > Moschus > Moschus berezovskii. Next base: position 75,682,264 of record NC_142476.1, read on the forward strand.
TAGATTTCCTATGTGGGAGATGGGCATTGACAACCCAAAATATCTGATTTCTTTACAAATAAGAGTTCTTTTGTTAATTCTACTTTTCCAGCCCCTTAAACATTAATCAGTTCTTAACTTTGGAGGGATGTCATAAATAAATGATAGTTTTATCCTCTCTGTGTACTTTACTGCATTTCAAACTAATTTTTTTAAAGGAATATCAAAGCATAGCAATCTTAATAAGAGCAAGTTAAAACTGAACATGAAGAAATTCAAAATGGATTCCTTAAGATTCTAAATTATTTGTTCTGCATAATAGAAGGAAAAATAAGACAGGTAACAAAAATAATACTTATCGAAGCTGTTATTTTAGGTTGAAGTTTTGAGGAATTATGTGGTTTATTCAAGGTCATAGAGACAATGAAGTAGCAAAATTTTAAAGCTAAATTTTATTTCTGGAACCATCTTGTATTTTTTTCTTCTATTAAAACAGCCTATCAAATACTGAAAAAGATGATTCTCACTCTTTCACAGTTTGATTTAACTGGCATTCTGGAAAACTGTTACTATAATTATTACCATATACTCCTTTATCTCTTTTAGCTGTTGTTCTGGATCCTTATATAGAAATACAGCAGTTATTGTCTTTATCACATTTATATCTTTCACATCTAAATAGTCTAAATAGTATAAATTTTATTTCAAATTGCTTTATAGATTTTGCATTATGTTCCATTCTTACTGTCACAGTCCTGGTCTAGGCAGTCCATATAGTTATTGAGTTATTGAAGTTTCAGATCTACCCACATTTTCTGTAGTCTCCTTTCAATTCCTTGGTATTAGTGGACAGATGTTGGAAGACCAACACTCACTCGGTCAGTACATTGACCAGGACCTATAAAATGTTTTTTGTTGTTGCCTATTAAATCACAGTAGGAGCCCTTACCACTTGTTCAACTGTCTATCTAAACTTTACATTAAACAGCAAACTGAATCAGGTCAGGGATTTCCTCAAAGCTCCCTCAGTTCAGTTCAGTTCAGTTCAGTCGCTCAGTTGTGTCCGACTCTCTGCGACCCCATGAATCACAGCACGCCAGTCCTCCTTATCCATCACCAACTCCCGGAGTTCACTCAAACTCATGTCCACAGAGTCGGTGATGCCATCCAGCCATCTCATTCTCGGTCATCCCCTTCTCCTCCTGACCCCAACCTTTCCCAGCATCAGAGTCTTTTCCAGTGAGTCAACTCGTCGCATGAGGTGGCCAAAGTATTGCAGTTTCAGCTTTAGCTTCAGTTCTTCCAATGAACACCCAGGATCGATCTCCCTTAGAATGGACTGGTTGGATCTCCTTGTGGTACAAGGGACTCTCAAGAGTCTTCTCCAACACCACAATTCAAAAGCATCAATTCTTTGGCGATCAGCTTTCTTCACAGTCCAACTCTTACATCCATATATGACCACGGGAAAAACCATAGCCTTGACTAGACGGACCCCTAGAGCCCCCATTTTTCATGTGTTCTTCTGTGTCTTTATTATTGTCTTTCAACCTAGCAAAGCCCTTCCTGTTCCTAACTTCTCTAATTTTCAAACACTAAGCAACAAAAAAGCAAAGAAAAGAAAGTGCCACCTTCTTAAAGAAGCTTCCTCAGCCCATGGCTTTCTACACTCCTGGGAAATTGCTCCCATACTCCGATAGTAATAACTCTTATTCCAAGGACTTCTGTCTCTATCAAGTAAGAAAATAATTAGTATTCTACTCTAAGAAGATGTTACATTGCCTCCTTTTCAACTAACTGAAATGCCTCTTTCAAAAATTTATTTTTCTAAAAGTAAAATTATATTCACTAGGAAAAATCCATTTCAAGGAAACTTTGAATCTTCCCCTGAAAAACAATTTGGTAGAGTAGCAGAAAGCAGAGATCTCAAGATTGTTCACTCTGTTCCTTTCATGCATAATATCAGTACAAGCAGACGAGAGTGTATATGGCAGAAAAAGATTTAGGAGTGTTAGGATAACCTTTGTCTAGAAAATGACATTTAAGCAGACAACTGAAGGTTGCTAAATAGTTAAATAGAGAAAGCATTTAGAGACAATAGGAATGCAAGGGAAATTCAAGGAAATTGAGCTAAGAAGGAAAAGATACTGATACAGAGCTGGAGCCCAGAGAAGGAGGATGAAAGAAGAATGAGAAAAGTAAGAATTCCAATACTGTAGAACCTTGGAAAACATATTAAGGACTCTCAAAATGTATGTTAAAGAGCAGTGGGAAATAATGGAAAGATTTTAAGCTAAAAGGGATGGAAATCGAGTTATTTAAGCTGCTATAGTGCATGAACTGAAGTGACTTAGCACAAAGTCCATGAAAAGTATATAGTTGTTAAGTTTTTAAAATCATTCAAAAGGGATAAAGATTGTTACAGGAAAGGTTGGTTCTTGAACCCGATACAAGGCAGATAAAGATGGCTACAGAAATCTCACATAAGAGGCTACCCCCACAGTTCAGGAGAGAATGGTAAAGTTTAGACTAGAACTGGCATCAGTTCAGTTCAGTTCAGTCGCTCAGTCGTGTCCAACTCTCCGCGACCCCACGAATCACAGCACGCCAGGCCTCCCTGTCCATCACCAACTCCCGGAGTTCACTCAAACTCATGTCCACAGAGTCGGTGATGCCATCCAGCTGTCTCATTCTCGGTCGTCCCCTTCTTCTCCCGCCCCCGACCTTTCCCAGCATCAGAGTCTTTTCCAGTGAGTCAACTCGTCGCATGAGGTGGCCAAAGTATTGCAGTTTCAGCTTTAGCATCAGTCCTTCCAATGAACACCCAGGATTGATCTCCTTTAGAATGGACTGGTTGGATCTCCTTGCAGTACAAGGGACTCCCAAGAGTCTTATCCAATACCACAGTTCAAAAGCATCAATTCTTCGGCGATCAGCTTTCTTCACAGTCCAACTCTCACATCCATACACGACCACTGGAAAAACCATAACCTTTACTAGACGGACCTTTGTTGGCAAAGTAATGTCTTTGCTCTTTAATATACTATCAAGTTTGGTCATAACTTTCCTTCCAAGGAGTAAGCGTCTTAATTTCATGGCTGCAATCAGCATCCGCAGTGATTTTGGAGCCCAAAAAAATAAAGTCTGACACTGTTTCCACTGTTTTTCCGTCTATTTCCCATGAAGTGATGGGACCAGATGCCATGATCTTTGTTTTCTGAATGTTGAGCTTCAAGCCAACTTTTTCACTCTCCTCTTTCACTTTCATCAAGAGGCTCTTTAAGTTCCTCTTCACTTTCTGCCATACGGGTGGTGTCATCTGCATATCTGAGGTTATTGGTATTTCTCCCGGCAATCTTGATTCCAACCTGTGCTTCTTCCAGCCCAGCGTTCCTCATGATGTACTCTGCATATAAGTTAAATAAGCAAGATGACAATATACAGCCTTGACATACTCCTTTTCCTATTAAGAACCAGTCTGTTGTTCCATGTACAGTTCTGACTGTTGCTTCCCGACCTGCATACAGGTTTCTCAAGAGGCACACAAATGGTGAAATACGGAATAACTTGACATTTATATTAACTGAGTACCTATTCTGTACCAGTGTTGGGGAATGCAAAAGCTAACAGAACTTAGATAAACTTCATATGCTAATGAAACCTAAGTTTTTCTGAGATAAATTAGGAAATAATCATATAATGGAGAAGGAAATGGCAACCCACTCCTGTATTCTTGCCTGGAGAATCCCATGGACGGAGGAGCCTGGTGGGCTACAGTCCACAGGGTCACAAAGAGTTGGGATATGACTGAGCGACTTCAATCATATACTACGTTATTTTGTTTTTGCTATTCAGTCACTAAGTCATGTCTGACTGCCAGCCCATGAACAACAGCACACCAGGATTCCCTGTTCTTCACTGTCTCTTGGAGTTTGCTCAAACTCATGTCCGTTGAGTCCATGATGCCATCCAACTATCTCACCCTTTGCTGTTTCCCTTCTTGTCCTGCCTTCAATCTTTCCCAGCATCAGGGTCTTTTCCAATGAGTCGACTCTTTACATCAGGTGACCAAGTATTGGAGCTTGAGCGACAGCCACAGTCCTTCCAGTAAACATTCAGGGTTGATTTCTTTTAAGATTGATTGGTTTGATTCCCTTGTAGTCCAAAGGATTCTGAAGAGTTTTCTCCACCACCACCATTGGAAAGTATCAATTCTTTGGCATTCAGCCTTGTTTATGGTCCAGCTCTCACATCTGCACATGACTACTGGAAAAACCATAGCTTTTACTATACAGACATTTTTCAGCAAGGTGTTGTCTCTGCTTTTTAATATGCTGTCTAGGTTTGTCATACCTTTTCTTCCAAGAAACAAGCGTCTTTTAATTTCATTACTGTGTTCACTGTCCACAGTGATTTTGGAGTCCAAGAAAATAAAATCTGTCACTGTTTCCATGTTTTCCTCATCTATCTGTCATGAAGTGATTGGACCAGATGCCATAATCTTAGTTTTTTGAATGTTGAGTTTTGAGCCAGCATTTTCACTCTCTTCATTCATTTTCATCAAGAGGCTCTTTAGTTCCTCTTCACTTTCTGCCATTAGAGTGATAGCATCTACATATCTGAGGTTGTTTATATTTCTCCTAGCAGTCTTGATTCCAGTTTGTGATTCATCCAGCCTGGCATTTTGCATGATATACTCTGCATATAAGTTAAATAAGCCAGGTGAAAATATACAGCCTTGATGGACTCCTTTTCCAATTTCAAATCAGTCCATTGTTCCATACCCAGTTCTAACTGTTGCTTCTTGACCGGGATACAGGTTTCTCATGATACAGGTAAGAAGCTCTGGTATTTCCATGTCTTTAAGAATTTTCTACAGTTTGTTTGTTTTGTTTTTAATTCTCCTCATTTTTCTATAATCCAGTGGATGTTGGCAATTTGATCTCTGGTTCCTCTGCCTTTTCTAAGTCTAACTTGTATATAAGGAAGTTCTTGGTTATATACTATTGAAGCCTGCCTTGAAGGATTTTGATCATTACCTTGCTAGCATATAAAATGAGCTTAATTAGTCGTTTGAGCATTCTTTGGCATTGCCCTTCTTTGGAATTGGAGTGAAATCTGACTTTGTCTAGTCTTGTGGCCACTGCTGAGTTTTCCAGATTTACTTGCATATTAGTGCAGCCCTTTAACAGCATCATCTTTTATTATTTGAAGTAGCTCAACTGGAATTCCATCATCTCCAGTAGCTGTGATTATAGTAATCCTTTCTAAACCCTACTTGACTTTCATAGTTCAGGATGTTTGGAAATGGGAAAAAAAAAAAAATGCAACAGAGGCTTGAAATAGGGGCTGCTGAAGAAGTAGGTTAATTTTCACTTTGAAGTAAAACTTTAGTCAGTCAGCTCAGTTGTTCCCTCATGTCTGACTCTTTGCAACCCTGTGGACTGTAGCACACCAGGCTTCCCTGTCCATCACCAACTCCCAGAGCTTGCTCAAACTCATGTCCATTGAGTCAGTGATGCCATCCAACCATCTCATCCTCTGTCGCCCCCTTTTCCTCCTGCCTTCAATCTTTCCCAGAATCAGAGAAATGCAGCTTGTACAGTGGAAAATTAAAGTTTCCAACACTAATGTAAAATAATATTTTAAAAAATTGTCTTTCTGCATTGAAAACAATTTGACAACACAATAAAAATGAAGTATATATATATATATATATATTCTCGTTATAAGGATTGTTTTAGTTTCTGAATATTACACAAGATTAAAGATGACAAAATTGAGTGTGATTTAGGATCTTTTTGAAGGAGTTTGAATTTAGTAGAGTAGCACAGACATTGTTTACAGTTCTTTTTTCCTCTCCTGGGTTATCAAAGAAATGAATTTCACTTATTTATTACAGTAGCAGCAAGTTTTCATTTCTGCTTAGAGGAAAGAAAATCTATATTTATATACAGATTTGTCATGAATAATTCTCTTTCCTTTGGTGTGTTGTATGTTAAATCTGTTTGGTCAGGCATAATATTTTAAATATTAAGTTAGCAAGTCAACCTTGGGTCTCACAGAATTCATCTTACCAATTATTTTTTCTAAAAAATGTCAAAGACATTCTCATATTACTTCCAATATTAGGCCATTTTGAAACCATGAAATTGATTAATATTTGGAAATTTTAAAGGTACACAAAATTATTTAAATAACTTTGCCTTTTGATAATATATTTTAATATATTAATAAATTTGTTTTATCCAAAGCAGATCTAGTTATATGCTATTTTAGTCTCTGAATTGCATTTCTTCAACTTTGAGTTTGGTTTAGCTTTAATATATTTGTAAGATGGATTTTTATGTGATTACTTTGAATAGTCTTTTCATTATCCTTCTTGAGTTACAGTTTTGTTTTTTTTTTTAATTTTTCTCAGATACAGGAATGTAGTGTCTTGGGTTTGAAATGTTAAATAAGACACGTCTTATCTCTGGCTTTTAGCGTTAGCTCTCCTTTTACTCAAATTGATTTGAAGTGCAATGTCAAAAGCAGAAGCCAAGATTCGGAAAAAAAGAGTGAAAGGGACAAAAAAGAAGTCATCAGCTTTTCCTGCCAGTTCATGTGAGCTAAATGATAAGTAAATCATGAAGAAAGGAATAAACGATAGGTGTGATATCTTATAACCATTACTGGGAAAAAATAACTTCTGAAAAATTAGTTAACCTATCTCTTAGATAAAGATATTTACCAGAATACCTTAAGAAATCAATACTTGCACATGCACGTGTAATTGTGTGTCTGTCTACTCCTCATTGGACTTTAATAGATTTAAACACTATTTTTAACAAATATTAACTCAGCTGATCCAGATCTATGAGAAACTATGTATAAATGAAGAACAGGTTGGAATTCAGAAATCTGACTGAGCAGTGAGATAAAGCTGAAGTCATTACCAAGCCATGAGATCTGTAAATAATAACATAGTGAATTTCTCAGAACTATTTAAAAAAGTTTTCAGGATATAACTGATTGATTGTAGATGGAAACTCAAAGTTTCAATAATGAAGAAGCAGATATATGATAAATATGTGATTAGGTATAAAACTATATTTCATTTTCATTTTCTTAATATACATATGAACGTTTAAAGGAAAATCTATGACATTGTACTGTGGGGTTTATAACATATGTGGATATAATACATATGGCAACTAGTGAAAGGGAAGGGGAGAAGCTTAATAAAATTATTGTTACAAAGCTCTTACATTTTATTTGCATTTTACTTACCCAAAGTGAAATATAGGATTTTGCATGTAATTCATAAAATAAATAGAAAAATATAAAAGACCATTAGGCTAAGATGAGTTCAGTTCAGTCACTCAGTTGTGTCTGACTCTGCAGCCCCATGAACTGCAGTTCACCAGGATTCCCTGTCTATCACCAACTCGGGGAGCTTATGCAAACTCAGGTCCATTGAGTCGATGATGCCACCCAACGATCTTATCCTCTGTTATCGCCTTTTCCTTTCACATTCAATCTTTCCCAGCTCCAGGGTCTTCTCCAATGAGTCTGTTCTTTACATCAGGTGTCCAAAATATTGGAGTTTCAGTTTCAGCATCAGTCCTTCCAATTAATACTCAGGATGGATTTGCTTTAGGATAAACTGGTTTGGTCTCCTTGCAGTCCAAGGGACTCAAGAATTTTCTTCAACACCATAGTTCAAAAGCATCAGTTCTTTGGCCGTCAGCTCTTTGTAGTCCAAATCTCATGTCCATACATGACTACTGGAACAACCATAGCTTTGAGTAGAAGGACCTTTGTCAGCAAAGTAATGTCTCTATACTTTTTAATATCTGTCTAGGTTGGTCATAGCTTTTCTTCCAAGGAGCAAGTGTCTTTTAATTTCATGGCTCCAGTCACTATCTGTAGTGATTTTGAAGCCCAAAAAAATAGTCTTTCACTGTTTCCATTGTTTCCCCAACTATTTGCCATGAAGTGATGGAACCAGATGCCATGATCTTAGTTTTTTGAATGTTTAGTTTCAAGCCACCTTTTTCACTCTTCTCTTTCAACTTCATCAAGAGCTTCTATAGTTCCTCTTCACTTTCTGTCACAAGGGTGGTGTCATCTGCATATGTGAGGTTATTGATACGTCTCACAGCAATTTTAATTCCAGCTTGTGCTTCATCCAGTGTGGCATTTCACATGATGTACTCTGCATAGAAGTTAAATAAGAAGGGTAAGAATATACAGCCTTGATGTAGTCCTTTGCTGATTTGGAACCAGTCTTTGTTCCATATCCAGTTCTAACTGTTGCTTCTTGACCTGCATACAGATTTCTCAGGAAACAGGTAAGGTGGTCTGCTATTCCAATCTCTTGAAAAATGTTCCACAGTTTGTTGTGATCTACACAGTCAAAGGCTTTGGCGTATTCAATAAAGCAGAATTAGATGTTTTTCTGCAACTGTCTTGCTTTTTCGATGATCCAGCAGATGTTGGTAATTTGATCTCTAATTCCTCTGCCTTGTCTAAATCCCACTTGAACAGCTGGTAGTTCATGGTTCATGTTCTGCTGAAGCCTGGCTGGAGGATTTTGAGCATTACTTTGCTAGAGTGTAAGATGAGTGCAATTGCTTATTAGTTTGAACATTCTTTGCCATTGCCCTTCTTTGGGCCTGGAGTGAAAACTGACCTTTTCCAGTCCTGTGACCACTGATGAGTTTTCCAAATTTGCTGGCATATTGAGTACAGCACTTTCACAGCATCATCTTTTAGGATTTGAAATAGCTCAACTGAATTGCATCACCTCCACTAGCTTTGTTGGTAGTGATGCTTCCTAAGGCCCACTTGACTTCTCATTCCAGGATATCTGGCTCTAGGTGAGTGATCACACCATCATGATAATTTGGGTCATGAAGATCTTTTTTGTATAGTTATTCTGTGTATCTTTGCCACCTCTTCTTAATGTCTTCTGCTTCTGTTAGGTCCATACCATTTCTGTCCTTTATTGTGCCCATCTTTGCATGAAACTTTCCCTTGGTATCTCTAATTTTCTTGAAGAGATCTCTAGTCTTTCCCAGTCTACTGTTTTTCTCTATTTCTTTGCATTTATCACTGAGGAAGAGTTTGTTATCTCTCCTTGCTATTCTTTGGAACTCTGCATTCAAATGGGTATGACACCCAGGTTTGATCCCTGGGTCGGGAAGATCCCCTGGAGAAGGAAATGGCAACCCACTCCAATACTCTTGCCTGGAAAATCCCATGGACGGAGGAGCCTGATAAACTACAGTCCACAGGGTCACAAAGAGTCAGACACGACTAAGTGACTTCACTTTCACTTTCCACTTTCACTTTCCTATTCTCCTTTGCCTTTAGCTTCTGTTATTTTATCAGTTCTTTTTAAGGACGCCTAAGACAACCATTTTTGCCTTTTTGTATTTTTTCCCTTGGGAATGGTCTTGATCACTGCCTCCTGTACAATGTCACAAACCTCCATCCACAGTTCTTCAGGCACTCTACCATATCTTATCCTTTGATTCTATTTGTCACTTCTGCTGTATAATCATAAGGGATTTGATTTAGGTCATAACTGAATGGTCTAATTGTTTTCCCTATTTTCTTCAATTTAAGTCTGAATTTGGCAATAAGGATTTCATGATATGAGCCAGAGTCAGCTCCAGGTCTTATTTTTGCTGACTGTATAGAGCTTCTCCAACTTTGGCTGCAAAAATATAATCAATCTGACTTTGGTATTGACCATCTGGTGATTAACAATATCCCTTGAAAATCCCATGAACAGTATTAAAAGATTAAGATGAATTCCTAAGTAAATTTTCATACATTTATGCGTATGTTTGTTTGTGTATGTTGTATATCCTTTAAAAAAGGCAGTGAGAATAAAGGCAATGAGAGTGGAATAAAGGAGAAAAAACTGTAGACAAAAAAAAAAAAATGTAACATTTTAAACTTAGAAGACTCTACACATGGACATCATCAGATGGTCAACACCGAAATCAGATTGATTATATTCTTTGCAGCCAAAGATGGAGCAGCTCTATACAGTTAGCAAAAACAAGACCAGGAGCTGACTGTGGCTCAGATCATGAACTCCTTATTGCCAAATTCAGACTTAAAGGAAGTAGGGAAAACCACTAGACCATTCAGATATGACCTAAATCAAAGCCCTTATGATTATACAGTGGGAGTGAGAAATAGATTTAAGGGACTAGATCTGATAGATAGAGTGCCTGATGAACTCTGGACGGAGGTTCATGACATTGTACAGGAGACAGGGACCAAGACCATCCCCACAGAAAAGAAATGCAAAAAAGCAAAATGGCTGTCTGAGGAGGCCTTACAAATAGCTGTGAAAAGAAGAGAAGCGAAAAGCAAAGGAGAAAAGGAAAGATATAAGCATCTGAATGCAGAGTTCCAAAGAATAGCAAGGAGAGATAAGAAAGCCTTCCTCAGTGATCAATGCAAAGAAATAGAGGAAAACAACAGAATAGGAAAAACAAGAGATCTGTTCAAGAATATTAGAGATTCCAAGGGAACATTTCATGCAAAGATGGGCTCGATAAAGGACAGAAATGGTATGGACCTAACAGAAGCAGAAGATATTAAGAAAAGGTGGCAAGAATATACAGAAGAACTATACAAAAAAGATCTTCACGACCAAGATAGTCATGATAACGTGATCACTGACCTAGAGCCAGACATCTTGGAATGTGAAGTCAAGTGGGCTTTAGAAAGCATCACTACGAACAAAGCTAGTGGAGGTGATGGAATTCCAGTTGAGCTATTTCAAATCTTGAAAGATGATGCTGTGAAAGTGCTGCACTCAATATGCCAGCAACTTTGGAAAACTCAGCAGTGGCCACAGGACTGGAAAAGGTCAGTCTTCATTCCAATCCCAAAAAAAGGCAATGCCAAAGAAACTCGAACTACCGCACAATTGCACTCATCTCACAATTAGGTAAAGTCATGCTCACAATTCTCCAAGCCAGGCTTCAGCAATATGTGAACCGTGAACTCCCAGATGTTCAAGCAGTTTTTAGAAGAGGCAGAGACATGAGAGATCAAATTGCCAACATCCGCTGGATCATGGAGAAAGCAAGAGAATTCCAGAAAAATATCTATTTCTGCTTCATTGACTATGCCAAAGCCTTTGACTGTGTGGATCACAATAAACTGTGGAAAATTCTGAAAGAGATGGGAATCCCAGACCACCTGAACTGCCTCTTGAGAAAGCTGTATGCAGGTCAGGAAGCAACAGTCAGAACTGTACATGGAACAACAGACTGGTTCCAAATAGGAAAAGGAGTACGTCAAGGCTATATATTGTCACCTTGCTTATTTAACTTATATGCAGAGTACATCATGAGGAATACTGGGCTGGAAGAAGCACAAGCTGGAATCAAGATTGCCGGGAGAAATATCAATAACCTCAGATATGCAGATGACACCTCCCTTATGGCAGAAAGTGAAGAGGAACTAAAAAGCCTCTTGATGAAAGTGAAAAAGGAAAGGAAAAGGTTAGCTTGAAGCTCAACATTCACAAAACAAAGATCATGGCATCTGGTCCCATAACTTCATGGGAAATAGATGGAAAAACAGTGGAAACAGTGTCAGACTTTATTTTTTTGGGCTACAAAATCACTGCAGATGCTGGTTGCAGCTATGAAATTAAAAGACGCTTACTCCTTGAAAGGAAAGTTATGACCAAACTTGATAGTATATTAAAAAGCAGAGACATTACTTTGCCAACAAAGGTCTGTCTAGTCAAGCTCTGGTTTTTCCCGTGGTCATGTATGGATGTGAGAGTTGGATTGTGAAGAAAGCTGATCGCCGAAGAATTGATGCTTTTGAACTGTCGTGTTGGAGATGACTCTTGGGAGTCCCTTGTACTGCAAGGAGATCCAACCAGTCCATTCTAAAGGAGATCAATCCTGGGTGTTCATTGGAAGGACTGATGCTGAAGCTGAAACTGCAATACTTTGGCCACCTCATGCGACGAGTTGACTCACTGGAAAAGACTCTGATGCTGGGAAAGGTTGGGGGCGGGAGGAGAAGGGGACGACCGAGAATGAGATGGCTGGATGGCATCACCGACTCTGTGGACATCAGTTTGAGTGAACTCCGGGAGTTGGTGATGGACAGGGAGGCCTGCCGTGCTGCGATTCATGGGGTCGCGGAGATTCAGACATGACTGAGCAACTGAACTTAACTGAACTAAACTGAGAGCTGTACAATAATTACATTAACTCTCAATGAACTTAAACTCCAGTTAAAAAGCAGAGATTATCAGAGTAGATGAAGAGAGGAACACAACTATTTGAAAAGATCTGAAATAGCTATGCATTAAATATGGATTTATTTGAATGTAATCAATTGAAAAAAGTAAACCATGCAAAAATAAAGAATAAGGCTGGAGGAGAATATTAATATTTGCTATATTAGACTTATGAACAAAAGTAGAGAATTTTATAAAGATATAAAATACAGACTGTACAACTCCTTGAAGATAGCATAGACAATCTGGATAACCTTGAGTTTGTTAATGAGTTTCTAGTTACAACACCAAAGGTACCAATCCATGAAAGAAAGAATTGATAAGCTGAATTTCATTAAAGTTAAAAACCTCTGCTCTAAGTCAGTATCAAGAGAATGAAAAGCCACAGCTTGGGACTAATTATTTGCAAAAAACATATTTTACAAAGGACTGTTATGCAAAATACACAAAGAAATACTGACCCATCTATAAAAATCAAACAACCTGATTTAAAAACTATGTCAAAATCTTTAACAGAAAGCTCACTAAAAAAGATATACAGATCGCAAATATCATATGAAAAGATGTTCTCCATCATATACTAACATGAAAATGCAAATTAAAACAATACCTCTTTTGAATAGCCAAAAGTCATAACATTGACAATATTTAATGCTAGGGAGAATGTATATAATGATGGATATGTGGTGTTATACATTATACAATGGAATGTTATTCATTCATAAAAATTAACTTAACTGCTGATATATGAAACAGTATGGAAAAATATGTCTGTTTTGAGTTTATGACTTTTTGACAAAGGTACTTATAAACACAAATCTGTTGCAAAGGACTGGGCTGGCCAGATGTCTTGACTATAAAAGGAAATCAATTATTTGGGGAGATGATAGAACTTCTCTTTATTTTTATAGTAGTGTGTATATGACTGTATGTTGTCAGACATCCTAGAATTTATACTTTAAGGGTGACTTTTTGTGTATGCATATGACCTCAATAAAACCAAAGGGAAAAAGGCGTGCATGGTTCTCTCTGTATGATTTTACTCAGTGTATTTTTATCTAACTTCCTGTGTCAATGTCTGCCATTATATCTCTCTTTTATGGGAATATGATGGAGTCACTAATTAAATTTGTGAATTTCATGAACTGTTCAATATTATGATTGTAGTTGTACTACAGAATATATTTTGTTCAAAACTGAAAACCTTACATTAAAAATGGTAATGTTTATTGTACATGATACCTCAACTGTACATAATATTGTATATAATATACTTCAATGACCCTGATTTAGGTATTTTAGTGGGCTAGTTTTGAGGAAAATAATATATGTGTTTGTAGCTATATGGATGTTTTTAGATATATATATATATATATATACATACACATATGTATCTCTTTATATAATTTCCTCCTAAAGAAGGAAATTTTCTATTTGCATGTAGTGTATATATTTAAATATAAGAATTAGCAAATAATCTGTACTAACAAAGCACATTTATATCATTTGAAATTTTCCGAAAACTTTGTTGATTCCATTTGATAACAACTGACATTTAGTATATTGATTATTATAATCTAAAACATTGTTTTATGTGTTGTACAGATATGATCATTAATGACTAGCACAAATTTTCTTGACATTTCTAAAATTAAATGGTAGTTACATTGCTGAAATGATGTTTTTGAGAATTATAATTAGATAACTGTTCTTTAAGTTTGGATTTAATGTCAATATGTTAATCAATGAAAATTCAGCTCCTGTTATAGCATGTAATAACTATTATCATAAAACATTGATCTCTTACACATTGACTCATTTTTGTTCAATACATTGATCTCATGAATAAAATTTGAGCAGCAGTTAGTGGAAACACCTTCATTATCATGGTTCGAATAAGTATGAAGAAGGCAATTTTATTTATTTATTTTTTATTGAAGAATAATTGCTTTACAGAATTTTGCTGTTTTCTGTCAAACCTCAACATGAATCAGCCATAGGTATACATATAACCCCTCCCTTTTGAAACTCCCTCCCATCTTTCTCCCCATCCCACTTCTGTAGGTTGATACAGTGCCCCTGTGTGAGTTCCCTGAGCCATACAGCAAATTTCTGTTGGCTATCTATTTTACTTATGGTAATGTGAGATTCCACGTTATTCTTTCCATACATCTCACCCTCTCCTCCCTTCGCTAATTCTTATATGATGTGAATTTGATACTGGCTGAAGGAGAGTTCCATGGACAGAGGAACATGGCAGGCTACGGGCCATGGGGTCCTAAAGAGCCGGACATGACTGAGTGACTAACTAACTGATGCAAAATTGTGTAATTTTCAACATATATTTATATATTTTAGTTTAGTGTAAATTCTTAAAAGAAAATGAAATGATCAATTCAGCTCAGTTCAGTCACTAAGTCATGTCTGACTCTTTGCGACCCCATGGACTGCAGGACACCAGGCTTTCCTGTCCATCACCAACTCCCAGAGCTTACTCAAACTCATGTCCACTGAGTTGGGGATGCCAACCAACCATCTCATCCTCTGTCATCCCTTCTCCCCCTGCCTTCAATCTTTCCCAGCCTTAGGGTCTGTTCCAATGAGTCAACTCTTTGCATGAGGTGGCCAAAGTATTAGAGTTTCAGCTTCAGCATCAGTCCTTCCAATGAACACCCAGGACTGATCTTTAGAATAGACTGGTTGGATCTCCTTGCATTCCAAGGGACTCTCAAGAGTCTTCTCCAACACCACTGTTCAAAAGCCTCAATTCTTCAGCATTCAGCTTTCTTTATAGTCCAACTCTCACATCCATACATGAATACTGGAAAAACCATAGCTTTGAGTAGGACGTTTGTGGGCAAAGTAATGTCTTTGCTTTTTAATATGCTGTCTAGGTTGGTCATAGCTTTTCTTCTAAGGAGCAAGCCTCTTTTAATTTCATGGCTTCAGTCACCATCTGTAGTGATTTTGGAGCCCAAAAAATAGTGTCTCATTGTTTCCCTTATTTCCCCGTCTATTTGCCATGAAGTTACGGACTGGATGCCATGATCTTAGTTTTTTGAATGTTGATTTTCAAGCCAGGTTTTTCAGTCTTCATCTTTGCCTTTCATTAAGAGTCTCTTTTTTCCTCTTTACTTTCATAAGGGTGGTGTCATCTGCATATCTGAGGTTATTGATACGTCTCCCGGCAATCTTGATACCAGCTTGTGCTTCATCCAGCAGGGCATTTTGCATGATGTAATCTGCATATAAGTTAAAGAAGCAGGGTGACAATATACAGCCTTGACGTTCTCCTTTCCCGATTTGGAACCAGTCTCTTGTTCCATGTCCAGTTCTAACTGTTGCTCCTTGACCTACATACAGATTTCTCAGGAAGCAGGTAAGGTAGTCTGATATTCTCATCTCTTGAAGAATATTCCATAGTTTGTTGTGATCCACACCGTCAAAGGCTTTTGCATAGTCAATAAAGCAGAAGTAGATGTTTTTCTAGAACTCTCTTGCTTTTTCGATGATCCAACGGATGTTGGCTATTTGATCTCAATTTGATCTCAATTAGCTAAGCTAAAGCCTTAGTGTAGATTCTTAAAAGAAAATGAAATGATACAAAAAACATAGCAGTTAAACATACAGAGTTTCTGAAGTAAAAAACTGAACATATGTATATATATAATGCTTCTCTGGTGTCTCATTTGGTAGAGAATTTGTCTCCAATGCAGAAGACTTGAGTTGATCACTGCATTAGGAAGATCCTCTGGAGAAGTGAATGCCTACCCATGCTGATACTCTTGCCTAGAGAATTTAAGAACAGAAGAGCCTGGTGGGCTACAGTCCATGGGGTAGCAAAGGGTAGGATACGACTAAGCAACTTTCTTTTTCATATGTGTATATATGTTATTTACATCTATATGTGGTTTAGATATGTGTGTTAGTGGCTCAGCTGAGCCAGCAGGGAAGCCCCCTTGAATACATGTACTTACATGTTTAATCTAGCATATTTAGTGTACCTCTACAATCGTTTAAAATGTTCAGTTCAGTTCAGTTTAGTCGCTCAGTCGTGTCCGACTCTTTGCGACCCCATGAATCACAGCACACCAGGTCTCCCTGTCCATCACCAACTCCTGGAGTTCACTCAAACTCGTGTCCATAGAGTCGGTGATGCCATCCAGTCATCTCATTCTCTATCGTCCCCTTCTCCCACCCCCAATCCCTCCCAGCATCAGAATCTTTTCCAGTGAGTCAACTCGTCACATGAGGTGGCCAAAGTATTGGAGTTTCAGCTTCAGCATCAGTCCTTCCAATGAACACCCAGGATTGATCTCCTACGTAGGATATTTCAAATTGTCTCTGGGTGCATGCTAAGTTACTCAGTCATGTCTGACTATGGACTGTAGCCCACTAAGCTCCTCTGTGGGATTCTCCAGGCAAGAATGCTGTAGTGGATTCCTATGCCCTCTTCCAGGGGATCTTCCCAACCCAGGGATCAAACCCACATGTCTTTCATCTCCTGAATTGGCAGATGGGTTGTTTACCACTAGCACCATCAAGGAAGATCCAAAGCATCTCTAAGTTTTGTTTTTTTTTTTATGAAAATGCATACAAAAATTCTAAGTTCTAGATTTAAAAGCTGTATTAAGGATCTGGAAAACTAAGCAACAAATTGAGAAAAATATTCATTATTTTAATAAATTTTGCATATATATTTTTGTTGTTATTGTTCAGTCATTCAGTCTTGTCTCATTCTTTGCAACCCAATGGACTGTAGTACGCCACATTTCCCTGTCCTTTACCATGTCCCAGAGCTTACTCAAACTCGCATCCATTGAGTTGGTGATGCCATCCAACCATCTCATTCTTTGCTGTGGTTATCTGGGTCATTAGACCTTTTAAAATAGTTCTTCTGTGTATTCTTGCTACTGCTTCCTAATATCTTCTGATTCTGTTAGGTCCATACCATTTCTGTCCTTTATCGAGCCCATCTTTGCATGAAATATTCCCTTGGTATCTAATTTTCTTGAAGAGATCTCTAGTCCTTCCCATTCTATTGTTTTCCTCTATCTCTTTGCATTGTTCACTTAAGGAGGCTTTCCTATCTCTCCTTGCTATTTTCTGGAACTCTGCATTCAGATGGGTATATCTTTACATTTTTCCATTGCCTTTCACTTCTTTTCTCAGTTATTTATAAGCCCTCTTCAGACAACTATTTTGCCATTTTTCATTTATTTTTCTTGGGAATGGCTTTGGTCACTGCCTCCTGTACAGTGTTACAAACCTCAATGCATAGTTCTTCAGTCACTCTATCAGATCTGATCCCTTGAATCTATTTGTCACTTCTACTGTATAATCAAAAGGTATTTGATTTAGGTCATACATCAATGGCCTGGTGGTTTTCCCTACTTTCTTCAGTTTAAGTCTGAATTTGGCAGTAATGAGTTCGTCATCTGAGCCACAGTCAGATCCCGGTCTTGTTTTTGCTGACTGTGTAGAGCCTCTCCATTTTTGGCTGCAAAGAATATAATCCATCTGATTTCAGTATTGACCATCTGGTGATGTCTATGTGTAGAGTCATCTCTTGTGTTGTTGGAAGAAGGTATTTGTTATGATCAGTGCTTTCTTTTTGCAAATCTCTGTTAGCTCTGTCCTGCTTTGTTTTGTACCCAAAGGCCAAGTTTGCCTGTTATTCCAGATATCTCTTGACTTCCTAGTTTTGTATTCCATTCCCCTATGATGAAAAGGAATTTTTTTTTTTTTTTTTTTGGTATTAGTTCTAGAAGATTTGTAGGTCTTCATAGAACCATTCAACTTCAGCTTCTTCAGTATTAGAGGTTGGGACATAGACTTGGATTACTGTAATACTGAATGGCTTGCCTTGGAAATGAACCAAGATCATTCTGTCGTTTTTGAGATTGCATCCCAAGTACTGTATTTCGGACTCTTTTGTTGATTATGAGGGCTACTCCCTTTCTTCTAAAGGATTCTTGTCCACAGTCATAGATACCATGGTCATGTGAATTAAATTTGCCCATTCCTCTCTGTTTTAGTTCACTGATTCCTAAAACGTTGATGTAAAATGTTGATGTTCAGTGTTTTTAATATTGAATTTTAAGCCAGCTTTTCACTCTCCTATTTCATCTTCATCAAAAGGCTCTTTAATTCCACTTCGTTTTCTGCCATTAAAGTGATTTAATCCGCATATGTGAGGTTGTTGATATTTCTCCTGGCAATCTTGATTTCAACTTGTAACTCATCCAGTCTGGGATTTTGCATGATGTTCTCTGTGTGTAATTAATTCCCTTGCTTTCTCTACGATCCAGCAAATGTTGGCAATTTGATCTATTTCCTCTGCCTTTTCTATACCCAGCTTGAACATCTGGAAGTTCTCAGTTCATGTACTGTTGATATCTAGCATGAAGGATTTTGAGCATAACCTTACCAGCATGGGAGATGAGGGCAATTGTCCGATAATGAGAGGGTATGGTGATGGACAGGGAGGCCTGGCGTACTGTGATTCATGGGGTCGCGGAGAGTCCGACACGACTGAGCGACTGAACTGAACTGAACTGAACTGAACAGGTAGGAAGACCAGAGGTAACCAAGTGGCAGGAGGAAATAAACTGCAAAAAGCAGATGTTTTTGTTTGTTTGTTTTTGTTTTTTTCCTTCTCTACACAAAATTAAAAAAGGCTTCTTTTAATTATGTGTTGAGGACACCTGGTTCTACCTTCAGCTGACCAATGTGTTTTTCTTATGAAAATGTTTTTCTTGTTATTTTAATGAAGCATTGTATTTGTTTTGGAATTTGCCTTTCTTCAAAATGATTCCACCTAAGACTGGAAAAGGTCAGTCTTCATTCCAGTCACAAAGAAAGGCAATGCCAAAGAATGCTCAAACTACCACACAATTGCACTCATCTCACATGCTAGTAAAGTCATGATCAAAATTCTCCAAGCCAGGCTTCAGCAGTATGTGAACCGTGAACTCCCAGATGTTCAAGCAGGTTTTAGAAAAGGCAGAGGCACCAGAGATCAAATTGCCAACATCCGCTGGATCATGGAGAAAGCAAGAGAGTTCCAGAAAAACATCTATTTCTGCTTCATTGACTATGTCAAAGCCTTTGACTGTGTGGATCACAATAAACTGTGGATATTCTGAAAGAGATGGGAATTCCAGACCACCTGACCTGCCTCTTGAGAAACGTGTATGCAGGTCAGGAAGCAACAGTTAGAACTGTACATGGAACAACAGACTGGTTCCAAATAGGAAAAGGAGTACGTCAAGGTTGTATATTGTCACCTTGCTTATTTAACTTATATGCAGAGTACATCATGAGGAACGCTGGGCTGGAAGAAGCACAGGTTGGAATCAAGATTGCCAGGAGAAATATCAATAACCTCAGATATGCAGATGACACCACCCTTATGGCAGAAAGTGAAGAGGAACTCAAAAGCCTCTTGATGAAAGTGAAAGAGGAGAGTGAAAAGTTTGGCTTAAAGCTCAACATTCAGAAAACAAAGATCATGGCATCTGGTCCCATCATCTCATGGGAAATAGATGGAAAAACAGTGGGAACAGTGTCAGACTTTATTTTTGGGGGCTCCAAAATCACTGCAGATGCTGATTGCAGCCATGAAATTAAAAGACGCTTACTCCTTGGAAGGAAAGTTATGACCAACCTAGACAGCATATTAAAAAGCAGAGACATTACTTTGCCAACCAAGGTCCATCTAGTCAAGGCTATGGTTTTTCCCATGGTCATGTATGGATGTGAGAGTTGGACTGTGAAGAAAGCTACCAACGATATTTTTCACAGAACTAGAACAAATAATCTCACAATTTGTATGGAAATACAAAAAATCTCGAATAGCCAAAGCAATCTTGAGGAAGAAAAATGGAACTGGGGGAATTAACCTGCCGGACTTCAGGCTCTACTACAAAGCCACAATCATCAAGACAGTATGGTACTGGCATAAAGACAGAAATATAGATCAATGGAACAAAATAGAAAGCCCAGAGATAAATCCACGCACCTATGGACACCTTATCTTTGACAAAGGAGGCAAGAATATAAAATGGAGAAAAGACAGTCTCTTTAACAAGTGGTGCTGGGAAAACTGGTCAGCCACTTGTAAAAGAATGAAACTAGAACACTTCCTAACACCGTACACAAAAATAAATTCAAAATGGATTAGAGAGCTAAATGTAAGACCAGAAACTATAAAACTCCTAGAGTAGAACGTAGGCAAAACACTCTCCGACATAAATCACAGCAGGATCCTCCATGACCCACCTCCCAGAATATTGGAAATAAAAGCAAAAATAAACAAATGGGACCTAATTAAAATCAAAAGCCTCTGCACAGCAAAGGAAACGATAAGCAAGGTGAAAAGACAGCCTTCAGAATGGGAGAAAATAATAGCAAATGAAGCAACTGATAAAGGATTAATCTCCAAAATATACAAGCAGCTCCTGCAGCTCAATTCCAGAAAAATAAATGACCCAATCAAAAAATGGGCCAAAGAACTAAACAGACATTTCTCCAAAGAAGACATAAAGATGGCTAACAAACACATGAAAAAATGCTCAACATCCCTCATAATCAGAGAGATGCAAATCAAAACCACAATGAGATACCATTTCACACCAGTCAGAATGGCTGCTATCCAAAAGTCTACGTGCAATAAATGCTGGAGAGGATGTGGAGAGAAAGGAACCCTTTTACACTGTTGGTGGGAATGCAAACTAGTACAGCCACTATGGAGAACAGTGTGGAGATTCCTCAAAAAACTGGAAATAGAACTGCCATATGATCCAGCAATCGCACTCCTAGGCATACACACCGAGGAAACCAGAATTGAAAGAGACACATGTACTCCAATGTTCATTGCAGCACTGTTTATAATAGCCAGGACATGGAAGCAACCTAGATGTCCATCTGCAGACGAATGGATAAGAAAGCTTTGGTACATATACACAATGGAGTATTATTCAGCCATTAAAAAGAATACATTTGAATCAGTTCTAATGAGGTGGATGAAACTGGAGCCTATTATACAGAGTGAAGTAAGCCAGAAAGAAAAACACCAATACAGTATACTAACGCATATATATGGAATTTAGAAAGATGCAAATGATAACCCTGTATACGAGACAGCAAAAGAGACTCAGATGTATAGAACAGTCTTTGAGACTCTATGGGAGAGGGTGAGGGTGGGAGGATTTTAGAGAATGGCATTGAAACACGTATGTCGTCATATGTGAAACGAATCACTAGTTCAGGGTCAATGCATGTTATAGGATGCTCGGGGCTGGCATGCAGGGATGACCCAGAGGGAGGATAAAGGGAGGAGGGAGGTGGGAGGGGGGTTCAGGAGGGGGAACTTATATAAACCCGGGGCGATTTCATGTCAATGTATGGCAAAACCAACCAATATAATATTGTAAAATAATTTGCCTCCAATAAAAAATAAATTAATTACCAAATAAATAAATAAATAAAAGGCAGACTTAAAGGCAGACATGATCATAGAAATCCAGCTTGCAGTTGAAAGTAAAGAGATCAAATAAAACATTAGCCTTAACTTTGCTCTTGTTAGCAAGTTTTGGTCACATTGTTTGCAGTGATTGGTATAGTTGTAATAATTAAACACACTTGGTAATGGCACATAATATTATAATTTGGAATATTTGAGAGGTATAAACCTTTACCTAATTAATGGAGCTTTAATAAAGTCTTTGTTTGGAAACCAAAAAAAAAATAAAAATGCTAAGGTGGAAAAAAAAAAAAAAAAAGCACCATCAAAAAAAAAGAAAAGGCAGAGGAACCAGAGATCAAATTGCCAACATCTGTTGGATCACTGAAAAAGCAAGCATTCCAGAAAAACATCTACTTCTGCTTTATTGACTCTGCAGAAGATTTTGACTGTGTGGATCACAACAAACTGTGGAACATTCAAGAGATGGGAATACCAGACCATCTTACCTGTCTCCTGAGAAATCTGTATGCAGGTCAGGAAGCCACAGTTAGACCCGGAGATGGAACAGCAGACTGGTTCCAAATTGGGAAAGGAGTCCATCAAGGCTGTATACTGTTCGATGCTTATTTAGCTTCTGTGCAGAGTACATCATGCAAAATGCCATGCTGGATGAAGCACAAGCTGGAATCAAGATTGCCGGGAGAAACATCAATAACTTCAGATATGCTGATGACACCATCCTTATGGCAGAAAATGAAGAAGAACTAAAGAGCCTCTTGATGAAACTGAAAGAAGAGAGTGAAAAAGTTGGCCTAAAACTCAACATTTGGAAAACTAAGATCATGGCATTTTTGTCCCATCACTTCATGGCAAACAGATGAGGAAACAATGGAAACAGTGAAAGACTTTATTTTGGGGGGCTCCAAGGCTATGGTTTTTCCCATGGTCATGTATGGATGTGAGAGTTGGACTGTGAAGAAAGCTGATCGCCGAAGAATTGATGCTTTTGAACTGTGGTGCTGGAGAAGGCTCTTGAGAGTTCCTTGGACTGCAAGGAGATCCAACCAGTCCATTCTAAAGGAGATCAATCCTGGGTGTTCATTGGAAGGACTGATGCTAAAGCTGAAACTCCAATACTTTGGCCACCTCATGCAACGAGTTGACTCACTGGAAAAGACTCTGATGCTGGGAGGGATTGGGAGTGGGAGGAGGAGGGGATGACAGAGAATGAGATGGCTGGATGGCATCACCGACTGGATGGAAATGAGTTTGAGTGAACTCCGGGAGTTGGTGATGGACAGGGTGGCCTGGAGTGCTGTGATTCATGGGGTCGCAAAGAGTCGGATATGACTGAACTGAACTGAACTGAAAATCACTGCAGATGGTGACTGCAGCCATAAAATCAGAAGGTCCTTGCTCCTCAGAAGAAAAGCTATTACCAACCTTGACCGCATATTAAAAAACAGAGACATTGCTTTACCAACAAATGTCCATGTAGTCAAAACTATGGTTTTTCCAGTAATCATGTATGGATGCGAGAGTTGGACTATAAAGAAAGCTGAGCACCAAAGAATTGATGCTTTTGAACTGTGGTGTTGGAGAAGACTCTTGAGAGTCTCTTGGACTGCAAGGAGATCCAACCAGTCCATCCTGAAGGAAATCAGTCCTGAATATTCGTTGGAAGGACTGATGCTAAAGCTGAAGCTTCAGTACTTTGGCCACCTGAAGTGAAGAACTGCCTCACTGGCAAAGAACCTGATTTTGTGTAAGACTGAAGGTGGGAGGAGAAGGGGACGACAGAGGAAAAGATGATTGGATGGCATTACTGACTCGATGGATATGAGTTTGAGTAGGCTCCAGGGGTTGGTGATGGATAGGGACGCCTGGTGAGCTGCAGTCCATGGGGTCACAAAATGTCAGATACGACTGAGTGACTGAACTGAACTGATTTTATATATATTATCTTTTGCTCATAAATATTTTCATTTGCTTAATATGTTTGATGAAATACTTATGCATAGTATTTGTTATATACTTCTTCAAATCTGTAAGAAAATGACTGTTTAGAAGCAAAATATGTGGTATATTTAAATGGGAACTTAGCAAAGGGAGATATATAAATGGATATATCGATAAACTTTTGTAAACTTAAGCATGACACAGATCAGTAAAAAAACATTAACAATGTTTTGCAAGTCCCCTTCATACTCCCTTGTAATTACCACCTGTGGGTACCACCATAGTTTCAATTATCACCGTGATGGAGATTATTTCTTTTATCTAAATATTACAGACAGCATTCAGTCTTCAGCATCTTCCTTGCTTCTAGTATCATGTTTGTGAGATTCATTCATGTTGTTACTTATATCACGTGTGTGCTTTTCCTTTGCTATATTGAATTTCATTGTTTGACTATCTTCTAATGTATTCATCCCATTTAGTAGTTGCTGGCATTTGAGCTGCAATCACGTATAACTCTTGAGA
Source organism: Moschus berezovskii (assembly GCF_049115385.1). NCBI lineage: Eukaryota > Metazoa > Chordata > Mammalia > Artiodactyla > Moschidae > Moschus > Moschus berezovskii. Next base: position 75,706,473 of record NC_142476.1, read on the forward strand.
ATAGCACTGCATGACCATACTTGTGTCTGCTTTTTGGTACAGGTATATATGTGTGGCTCTAAGGGCCTCTCCAAGGAGGCAGATTTGGTGCATCACAGCATATACAGCAAGTGTAAAGAGGTTTAATAGATGTTGCCAAAAGTTTCCCAACTGGGGTTGTACCAATTTAATTTCTCACCAGAAATGTGTGAATGATTCAGTTGTTCCATCATCACTAATATTTAGTATTGTTCAGCTGTTTTCTCCCCATATTCTGGTGGGTGCTTACAGTAATTCCGTTTGCTGTTCTTGATAACTGATGACATTGAACACTTTCCCTACGTTTATGCCCAGTAGAACATCTTTTGTTTAGTGGTTATTCAAGTCTTTTGTTCATTTTTTCTTTGAATTGTCTTTTTCTTATAGAGTTGAAGATGCTTTTTTATATATGAATGCTTGCAAAATATGTATTTCCAAACATCTTCTCTCAAAATGTTCCTTGCCTTTCCATTTGCTTGATATTCCTTTAAATCTAGCTGTAAATGTTGTGTACATTTAAAATTTACTAAAGATTCACTGTTGGCATAGCACTTAAGGTAACTTCAAAATAACCATTGTAATTAATTTTATTTAAAAATTAAAACCAATTAAAAGGCAAATAAAATACGCTAAAATTATTTGAAAAATAGTGATTGAAAATTTCACTAATCTACTATGCTACATTTTTATTTTTTCCTCAATTTTGTGACATTTATAACTTCTGCAGCATTATTTTCTTGATTAGAGAAAAAGTGTTTCTTATAGTCTTACCCATTTTTTCCATGATATTTTTATTTTTTAAACTGAGCACTTTGAGAAGGATTACATGTGTTAAGAAGTCCATTTTATATGACACACATGAGGAAAGAAAAGAGTCTTTTGGCAAAAGCAGGATATTATTGCATAAGCATTCTAACCCTGGGGGAGCCATTAAGTGAAGTATAAGTTAAACTTATTTTTGTTGCTTTCCTTTTTTCTAGTAAACACCCTAGTACATATGGGGACATAGATTTCAAACTTGAATTTAATTATCTATATGGAAATCCTGAGCATTTTACCTGTCTCCATATAATAAGGTAACAAATCATATTTCTGAAGTATCCTTATTATAAACTCTTCAGAACATACGTGAACTAGTTATAGTTTACTGGTTATAAATAGTTATAAGTAGTCATAAGTTACGAATTTGCTCTTATTATTTAAATTAATCTCCATGTATGACTGCTGGAAGTACATCAGTTTACCCACTCTAATCAGTCCTACTACATAATTGTAGATTTTTGATACCCTTGCCAGTAGTCTGACTCAGTGGTGTATTACCCAGCAATAAGAAATAGTAATCTATGACTTAAAGTTAAAAATAATTAATCATAATTTTATAACCAGAAAATTGAGAATACATTTTAATTTCACCACTTAAATTTTATATTATTTTGAAAAAATGCTACCTTGCTTTTTATTATATATTGTTTGTTTCTACCATTTAATCCTACTATGGTAAGCCGATTAACAGTCTGAGCTGGCTCTCATTTCATTATTCTCACTGCAACTCTGGAAAAAAATTTGTCTTGTTAAACCAGTTTATTAAGTCAGGTGTGCATTTGACTGTTGTTCAAATACCTTTGACTCTTTCCTAAATATCAGACATCTAACAGTGACATCTTTAAACAGCCTAAACTCAGGGTTAGAAACTTCATAATATTGTTTCCAGAAGATTAAATTAATTACAAAAGGTTTATTAAGGTGGTAATAAAAAACTGTGAGTATATAAAAAGTTCCTTGACTCTCACAGTTCTTCAGTACCATAACTGTTATTTTTAGTGCTATTTTTATTTTATTATGGCTAACAAATGGACCCTTACACAATTAAAGTATTAAAAGGTAACTATATTGTGATTTTTTTCATTTGTCTAATTAGTGATATTCTAGTTTACAAAATGGTACACATTATTTTAGCATCTTTAAGACCACTCATATTTTCCTGTTTTTTGTTTTGTTTTTTTTTGGTTTTTTAACCCTTTGTTTTTTAAAGATTTCTTCTAACTTTATTGGAGCATAATAAGGATATAATGTATTTCACATATTTAAAATATAAAAATTGATAAATCTAAATATATATATATACACACACACACCTGTGAAAACATTACCAGGTGTATGCATGTATAGGATTGATATGTTGTTGTGAATTGAAGCCTTATTACTATGAAACGACCTTCGTTATTCCTGGTGACATTCTTTTTTCTGATAATCTATTTTGTATTTTATTAATATAGCAACTACAATATATTTTTGATTAGCATTAGCTTGAAATATATTTATCCACAAGTTTTCCTTTAATCTACTTAACATGTGTTTATATGTAATTTGGTTACAGTTTACGTTCATTTTTTGGTTTTGTTTTGTGCAAACTGTCCATTGTATGTTGCTGTTTCATCCACATTGGGAGTCTTTATTGTGTTTCTCTTTTCCTCTTCTCCTGCCTTCTCTGGAATTGAGTATTTTTATGATTTTGTTTAGTATTCTTACTCTTGAGGCAGTCCGAGTGCAGGTTGGAAAAGCATATCCAGACATAGTACATTTCAGAAGGGAGTGAGTTTATTAAGGAAAAAGAACAGAGATAAAGTGGGCACTGTGAGCTCTGTGGACTGACCTCCTCACAGACTAGGGAAAGACTTCAGTTTTCATGAGTTAATAGCCAATTTTGATAGCCTCAAGAAACAAAGAAATTCCTGTTGGAAGGTTGGCATTAGAGATTGGTTGGGGCGCTATCGGGTGCTTACTGGAGTGGGCATCTTTGCCTAACTGGGAGTCAGGAAGCTTGTTAGTGATGACTAAGGAGGAGATCAATCCTGGATGTTCATTGGAGGGACTGATGCTAAAGCTGAAACTCCAATACTTTGGCCACCTCATGAGACGAGTTGACTCACTGGAAAAGACTCTGATGCTGGGAAAGGTTGGGGGCGGGAGGAGAAGGGGACGACGGAGAATGAGATGGCTGGATGGCATCACCGACTCTGTGGACATGAGTTTGAGTGTACTCCGGGAGTTGGTGATGGACAGGGAGGCCTGGCGTGCTGTGATTCATGGGGTCGCGGAGAGTCGGACACGACTGAGCGACTGAACTGACTGACTGACTGACTGAAGGGGCTTTTTTCAAGGTTACCAAGGGGCTCAGTCAGCTTCAGAGGTGACCTTGGTTCTGGGTTCTGCTTCTATTGCCTTGGTCCAAGACCTCACACCTGTGGCCTTGGGGCAGGGCTCAACACTTACTACTTCATCAGATGTTGCCCTCTGTTTGGGCTTTGGTATCACTTTGCATGTCATAGTATACAAATTATTATTAAAATTATTATTAACTTATTCTACCATTTCACACATATGCTGCTATTGTTTAGTCATTCAGTCGTATCTGACTCTGTGACCCCATGGACTGTAGCCTGCTAGGTTCCTCTGTCCGTGGAATTCTCCAGGCAAGAATACTGGAGTGGTTGCCATGCTCTTCTCTAGGAACCTTAAATAGTGTTCATTAATTTTCCTTCTCTTAGGGTTTAGCTGTTACTGTCATTCATTTTACTCTTCATGCATTATAGTAGTCCATAAAGCATACTGATTAGTCTATACACATACATATATTAATGAAAAATTTAAAAATTAGAGAAATATTGTATATTTACTTGTGCATTTACTTATGGTGCTGTTTGATTAGATCTAATTTACATTTGGTATCATCATTCCTCTTCTTGAAGGAATTTCTAGATTTCTTGCAATAAAGTTCTATTGATAATGACCTTTTCAATTTTCATCTGTTTGTAAAAGTCTTTATTTTGCCTTCATTAAAGTTTTATTCTATAATAACTTTTGTCTTATAATTTTCCATTAATGTCTAGTCTTTCATTCAGTGTCATTTCACTACTTTAGAATCCAATTCCATCTTCCCACATTTCATATATATTTTTTTGTCTCCTGGTCTTTTACAATCTCTGAAAGTCTTTTCTGGTCTCTCTTTGCTTTGACATTTTAAAGAGTATCCATCTGTAATTTTGTAGAGTATCCCTCAGTTTGGTTTTGTCTGGTATTTTCTCATAATTAGGTGGAAACTGTATATTTTAGTTAAGAGCCCATAAAGTAGAGTCCTCTTCTTAGTGTGTGATTTCAAGTGGTGTTTCATAGGAATATGACATTTACTGGATATGTTAAAATAATAGATCATTTGTTTAGAAAGCGTCTGTTGGTATTTTCTTCTACAAATTTAGTTTTCTTTTTGTATATAATAAATATCATGGAGGTATACTTTAAGTTTTTGCAAATATTCTATTTCCTTCTAACTTCTTCCTGCTTGTTTAGTATCTACTATCAGGTCTTGCCTGCAAAGATTATCGCTGTGATGTTCTAATTGTGACTTTCTGTTTTCCTCATCCCATCTATGTTTACTCAAGGTAAACTGGAACAATTCTCAAGGTAAAATTATCCTTTATCGTCTTTCATTTATTCAGTTATTTATTTATATCAGTGCGGACTCATATATTTTGTTCTTTGAGTTATAATCAAATTCTTCTGTTTTTTTGATCCAGTTTATTCCACTTTGACCTTTGAGAGTTTACCAACTTAATTCATTGTTCCTTCTGACATGCTGCCAAATTTTTACTTTAAATTCTTATAAATGAATAGTTTTTGTTAATACATATTCAAACTTGCTATTTATATTCTCTGAAAAAGCTAATCTACCTTAATTGTATTCAGTGAATTTTCATTTTCAGACATTATAATTTTCACCTCTTAAAATTTGATTTGAATCTTTATTGTATTTTCAGTGTCACTACTTCTTGGGTTTAATCTCTCCTTTATCTTCTTGAATATGTGTAATACAGACTTACAACTATGTTTATGTTCCTGTCTACCTCCTTTTTTTTTTTTCATTTTTTGATCTGTTTCAATTTACTGATTTCTTCTTCATTGTTCCCCTGCTTCTTTCAATGTCTGGTAATCTTATTGGATGCCAGAGCTTGTGAAATTTACATTGTTTAGTGCTGGGTGCCTTTTCAACCCTTTCTTAAGCTTTCTTGTGTTGCAGTTAAGCTAATCTGAAACAGATTGATCCTTTTAAGACTTTAAGCTTAGTCTGTAGCACTGTAGCAACCTTTAGTTCAGTGCCAACTTGACCATACTTCTGAGATAATAACCTTATCTTTACTCTACTAGATACCTGGTTAATCACGAGGTTCTCTACTCTGGGTCATGGGACCATGATCACCCTCTTTCTCTAAGTGTGCCCCTTTTGTGTGGTACTTTCCCTGGCTTCGGATAATTCCCTACTAACCTGCAGCCCTGCAGGGCAGAGCACCCTCTCTTTCTTTCTGCCTCTGTCCTCTCCAGCTCACTTGAGAAGTCCGGCTTCCTTGGCTTTCTTGGATGCTCAGCTCCATCTTCTTAACTCAGGAAGATCCCAGGGCTCCCTCTGGGTTTCCTTCCTTGTGTTGCAGCCTGGGAACCCAAGTGAGTAAACTGTGACAATTAAGGGTTCACTTCATGAAGACCTTTCACGGAGGGATCTCTGTCCTGTGCTCCTTGAGGTTCAAAGCTAACTGTTCTTTCATATATGTGTCAGTTGCTTCAAGTGGGACAGTAAATGCAGTCCCTGAATTTCAACTTGGTTCATCCTTAAATTATATTTTTAAATTTTGCACTTACTCAAATAAAAACATGTCTTTTAGAAAAAATATACTAGTTATGTTTTATATTTCATGTATCTTCCAAAGTACTTTTGAACTGTAAAAGCATGTTCTGTTTTCAATATGATTTTCAGAGATTCATGTATATTTATGAGGAAAATTTGGAAATATTTTTAAAATGGAAAGCTATATTTTGGAAAGAAGACTAACACATGATATTTCCTACTTTGGGAGGAGGGGCTTGATTATTGAGTTTTGTAAACAAAAGTGAATGAAAACTATTGCACTACTCTGTTTCTTTTTTAAAAATTTTAGTCTCATACCACATTAGAATAACAAAGAACCAATTAACTGTTCTTTATTTTTCCTTACAGGCTACATTTATCAATTGCTAACATTTTTACAGTGCAAAAAATCTGTATAGATAGTGGCACAAGTATTAGGAAGCAAGATTATTTGACACTGCAAATATTGAAATCACACTGTAGGAGATTTTCTTGTGTATATTCTAGGTTTGGGACTTGCAATAAGATGTATAAGCCTATCCAAAACAACAGTACAATGATCAGCCATCAGAACATATAGAGCTGTACATTTTCTCTGCACAGCAAACACACAGCAAGATACTTAAATCCAGACACTATGACCTTCAGTTATGTTCATATTACTACAAAAAAAGAGAAGGGCACAGTCTTCCTTCATTGTATAGACCATCTCTGTTTATTAACTTTGATGCATATGTGACTTAATTCAAACCCACTGTAAAACTGAAATAATTTAAAATATCTGAAATAAAATAAATATTCTCATATATTGTTAAATACTACGTTAAACTTTGTTGCTGTTGTTGACTGTGTGTCTGACCCTTTGTGACCCCATGGACTGTAGCCCTTCAGTCTTCTCTGTTCATGGAATTTTCCAGGCAACAGTACTGGAGTGGGTTGCCATTTCCTTCTGCAGGTGATTTCCCCAACCCAGGGATCAAACCTCCGTCTCCTGCATTGGCAGACAGACTCTTTACTACAGAGCCACCTGGGAAACCCTGATGTTCGACTACCAAAAATACTCCTTAGTGTACATTTGACGAAAGCTACATAGAAATGCAAATGCCTATTGTATTTTATAATCCTCTAAGCAAGTATATATGTATATCCATAGGAGCCAATATATTGATTAAAATTATTGTATGGAAATATTACTTATATTGATTTGTAGAATCAGTCACTAATGATATATTATTACATTTACGTCTCTTGGTGGAATCTGTATGGAATACTGAATTTTAACACTTGAAATGAAACATATATAACTGCTATTTAATAGCTATGTTTCTATTCCTTCTAATAGAATAATAAAAATAATCAGAAATTCTTCTTTTTCTATAGTCTGCATAATCATTTAAATGCCATTTGCCGTATATTCCATTTTGAAGAGCTTAGAAATATTGTAGGATTTAATAGAAAACTAATGAACTCTAAAAATTAGTGTTAATTTTACTTGCAGTGTTTCCAATTAGGTTTACAGGAATCTTTCATTAGCCGTTCTGAATCTCTATGACCAAGCATATGTAATGGTTGGTAAATTTACTGAGTTAGATTTCTAATCTAAACAGTGTATTTGATAGTATCATCAAATTATCTTACAACTCTACAAAATCCTTTCTCAGAAGCCCAGAATGAAGTGATATGGCAAGCATTTTCAAGTAGACAGTTCGTACACAGAGTCAGCTCTAAGGAAAATTGTACAGCATTCTTAGTTTTGTTTCAGCATATTCAGTCTTTTGTTTTTATGACCTTCTCTCCTTTTATGGTACACTCTTGCTTTTTCCGCCTGAAGTTTTTGTGTTGTTTTTTTTTTCCCCTCCCATTTCCTCTGTCAGAAATGGCTATCATAAACTCCCAGAAAATAGCATTAACCCTGAATACATCTTTTGGCACAATAAATAAGAACAGATAAAAGAAAGAAATACAGAGGTGAGGAAAGAAGAGATGAAAAATTTTCATAATTTAAAATCATTTCAGTTATCAAGCCAAATGAAATGGCAATTTTATTTAAACTTCTTAAAATATAAGATCATCAGCAAAGGAATATGTGTTCATAGTATTATGTAAGTTTTAATTTAGTTGATTTATTTATGAATTCCTTTTATTTAATTTTGTAGTATTTTTTAATAATCCAGGAAATGTTTTTGAGCATGGCCATGTGTAACGCCAGTAGAAGACAAAAAGTAGGTGGCAAATATATTTTTTAAAAAGACTTTAATTATAAATTTCAAAGTTTGATAGTTACTTTCATGATCTCCTTGGATTGATAGCTACTTCTGGGTCTTATGTCCAGTCACTTTATTAAAGCAGACTACCAAATATTTTGTTATTGTTGTACTACTGCTTAAGTTGTTTAAAAGATTTTACTTTTAAAAAACAATGAAGTACTTACTGAAATGATGAATGATGTCACATCTAAGACTTTTTTGGAATGCCTTACAAAGTTAACCAACACTTCTACTAAATCACATGATGTGAAACAGTAATTTAAATAGTACCATATTTTATTTCAGGTCTCCCAAGTGGCTCAGTGGTAAACAATCCACCTGCCAATGCAGGAGACATAGGGGATGCAGGTTTAATTCCTGGGTCAGGAAGATCCCCTGGAGGAGGCCGTGGCCACCCACTCCAGTATTCTTCCCTGGAGAATTCCATGGACAACAGAGCCTGGAAAGCTACAGTCTTGGCATTGCCAAGAGTTGGACACGACTGAGCAACTAACTGCCTCTTGAGAAACCTGTATGCAGGTCAGGAAGCAACAGCTAGAACTGGACATGGAACAACAGACTGGTTCCAAATAGGAAAAGGAGTACGTCAAGGTTGTATATTGTCATCCTGCTTATTTAACTTCTATGCAGAGTACATCATGAGGAACGCTGGGCTGGAAGAAGCACAAGATGGAATCAAGATTGCTGGGAGAAATATCAATAACCTCAGATATGCAGATGACACCACCCTTATGGCAGAAAGTGAAGAGGAACTCAAAAGCCTCTTGATGAAAGTGAAAGAGGAGAGTGAAAAGGTTGGCTTGAAGCTCAACATTCAGAAAACGAAGATCATGGCATCTGGTCCCATAACTTCATGGGAAATAGATAGGGAAACAGTGGAAACAGTGTCAGACTTTATTTTTTTGGGCTTGAAAATCACTGCAGATGCTGATTGTAGCCATGAAATTAAAAGACGCTTACTCCTTGGAAGGAAAGTTATGACCAACCTAGATAGTATATTAAAAAGCAGAGACATTACTTTGCCAACCAAGGTCCATCTAGTCAAGGCTATGGTTTTTCCCGTGGTCATGTATGGATGTGAGAGTTGGACTGTGAAGAAAGCTGATCGCCCAAGAATTGATGCTTTTGAACTGTGGTGCTGGAGAAGGCTTTTGAGAGTCCCTTGGACTGCAAAGAGATCCAACCAGTCCATTCTAGAGGAGATCAATCCTGGGTGTCCATTGGAAGGACTGATGCTAAAGTTGAAACTCCAGTACTTTGGCCTCCTCATGCGACGAGTTGACTCACTGGAAAAGACTCTGATGCTGGGAGGGATTGAGGGCAGGAGGAGAAGGGGATGACAGAGAATGAGATGGCTGGATGGCATCACTGACTCTATGGACATGAGTTTGCGTGAACTCCGGGAGTTGGTGATGGACAGGGAGGCCTAGCATGCTGTGATTCATGGGGTCGCAAAGAGTCGGACACGACTGAGCAGCTGAAATGAACTGAACTGAACTGAGCAACTAACACTTTTCACTTGCCTCCTTGTATAAACTTTAGAATCAGTTTCTTGATATCTACAAGATAACTTCCTACAATTTTGGTGGGGGTGGCGTTGACTGTATAGATCAAGTTGGAAAGAGCTGACATCTTGACAATTTTGATTCTTTCTGCTATGAACATGGAATTCTTTCCATTTAACTAATTCTTTGATTTTATTTTTCAGAGTTTTGTAGTTTTCCTCATATAGATCTTGTTCATACTTTATTAGATTTATACATCAGTATTTCACTTTTTGGAGTATTACTGAAAATGATACTGTATTTTAAATTAAATTTCACTTGTTCATTGTTGCTATATGGAAAAGCGGTTGACTTTTTATCTCACAATCTTCTGATAACTGTTAATTCCAGAGGTTTTTGTCCATTCTTTGGGATTTTCTACGTGAATGATCATATCATTTGTAAACAAAAACAATTTTATGGCCTCCATCCCAATCGGTATGCCCGTTATTTCCTTTTCTTGACTTACTGCATGACAATTACTTGCAGTAGGATGTTGAAAAGGAGTGATGAGAGGGAGACATCATTGCCTTATAGGAGAGATTTGAGTTTTTTTAACTGTTGGGTGTGATGTTGCTGCTGCTGCTGCTGCGTCACTTCAGTCGTGTCCAACTCTGTGTGACCCCATAGACAGAAGCCCACTAAGCTCCCCGTCCCTGGGATTCTCCAGGCAAGAACACTGGAGTGGGTTGCCATTTCCTTCTCCAAGGGTGTGATGTTGGATAAATTTTTTGTAGATAATCTTTATACTATTAGGAAGCTTTCTCTCTGTTCTTGGTATCCTGAGAATTATAAATCATGAATGAATGTTGATATTTGTCAAATATTTTTTCTCCATCTATGAATATGACCATATCTGTATGTGATGGATTATATTAGTTGATTTTTGAGTGTTTAACCAGCCTTGATTGCTTGGATAAATTCTGCTTTGTCATGGTTTATAATTATTTTTGCATTTTTTATTCCAAATATTATGGGCAACAATTATTATGATGTGAACCATAATTAATTTCCATTCTCATCTTTTTTTAAAAATTTTGTATCAAGTTTCAAAATAGTCCAGTTTTCAAAAACTTTTTCTTTTTACCTTCATCATATTCCTAAATCTTCTCAGAATTTCCACTGTGTTATGCCTTTTAGTGAGTCCTCCTTTTTCTCCCTAACCTATTCCATCTGGGTCTGGCTTCCTTTGTTTTCCCCTTCAAACCACTCTGATATGTTGCTAAACCTACAGAACAGCTGCCATTCTGAGGCTTTGTTCATTGTACTTCTGAATTGGATATGCTTTTCAATATTCATTGACTTTGCATGATTGCTCCCTACTTTTGTTTGTAGATAAATTTTCTGAATAATTGCCTGTTTTCCTTCTAACTTTAAAATACATGGACTGCTAATCCCCTTGTTGTTTTCTCTTTGTTGTTGTAAGATTTTACTTCTTTTATTGCCTTGCTAATATTTCTGTCTTCGTAGAGAAGAAAGATAAATGTTTACACACAATCTGCAGTATTAAACTTCAAGTTCTATATAGTGTTTAAAATACACATGCATTTTGGCAAAGCAAGTGCATTTTTAGGAATTTGTACAAACATGTTTAAAGTGTGGTAGTATATGTTCAATGATTTTATTGCAGTAAATTTAAAAGATCACAACCATCAAAACAGATGTGTATCTATACAGGAATTTATTCAGATTAATACTTAGAAGTGATTGCAAATGAGTATATCAATGAATGTTTATTAAAATACATGTTATACATATACACACATTTAGCCTGTGAGTCTCTGAATTCACCGTTCAAGATTTGGGGGTGACTGCTTGCCATTCACCGAGAAGGCAATGGCAAGCCACTCCAGTACTCTTGCCTAGAAAATCCCATGGATAGAGGAGCCTGGTAGGCTGCAGTCCGTGGGGTCGCTAAGGGTCAGACACGACTGAGCGACTTCACTTTCACTTTTCACTTTCCACTTTCACACATTGGAAAAGGAAATGGCAACCCACTCCAGTGTTCTTGCCTGGAGAATCCCAGGGACAGGGTAGCCTGGTGGGCTTCCGTCTATGGGGTCACACAGAGTCGGACACGACTAAAGTGACAGCAGCAGCAGCTTGCCATTCAAGCTCCACTCTTTGAAGGATCCAACTAAGTCATTGATTTTCAGCTTTTTCATGATTTTCTTGTAGAATGGGAATGGTTACTACCAAGACTTTAATATGTTGTAGCTGAAATCAGAAGTCCCTTTCCTCTTTTAATGTTTCCGTTCCGTTCCATTCCGTCGCTCAGTCGTATCCGACTCTTTGCGACCCCGTGGACTGTAGCCTACCAGGCTTCTCCGTCCATGGGATTCTCCAGGCAAGAATGCTGGAGTGGGTTACCGTTTCTTTAGCTGACATTAATGTGCCAGATACTATGATGATTAATATTATCTCTAAAAACATTCTTTGACTCTCATAATTTATAAAGAAACATTTACAAATTCAATTGTAATTAGTAAATAAAAGATTTTTTCAGATATTATTTTTGCAATATAAGAATAATATGATATATACATAAGTATATATATGTAGATAGCTATAAAATAATGCACTACTTTTTCTGAAGCTAATGATAAAATAATCTTTAACAAGAAAAAATAAAAGCATATCATGGTTTCCCATATAATATTCTATATTAGTTCAAACTTATAAGTACTGAAAATATAGAATTGTAAGAGAACATGTAGGGTAATAATAATTAACTCAGAAGAAAAATGCTGTCACCATCCTACATATGTATGGTGAGCAGTGATTCAATTTCTGCATGCAAAATAATCTGTTATGATAAATTATGTTGTAAATATGAATTTAATACCTTTACATTCTTTTTTAAGTTAGAAATATTTTTGAGTCATAAAGTTATATTTGGTCATAAAGAGTGAATGCCTGTTAATGATAAACAATAAAAACAATTTATATCAAAATTAGTGCTCCACAACATTTTATATACCTTTTGAAGGGTATCACACATAATTTTCAAGACATGATAATTTAAATGATGTAAATTTCAGTAGACAGTCATTACTATTCTTGGCAGTAGATAGAGGTGTGCTTCAATGCTTGATTGATATAATTATGTAACTTTTCTTCCTGTTTAATATTGCAGATTATATGAATTGATTTGCTACTATTAACCCATGTTGCATCCTTCAGATAAAGTCCATATATACAGTTCTTTTTTATACAGTGTTATATTCAATTTGTTGATATTACTTGAAGATTTTTCAAATTTTCATATGAGAGATATTGTTGTGTAGTTTCTTTTTATATATACCTTTTCTTTTTATTTCAGCTTTTGTCTGTTTTTTTTTAATCAGAGTAACACAAGGCCTCAGAAAATGAATTCAGTTCAGTTCAGTCGCTCAGTCGTGTCTGACTCTTTGCAACCCCATGAATCACAACACTCCAGGCCTCCCTGTCCATCACCAACTCCCGGAGTTCACTCAAACTCATGTCCATCGAGTCGGTGATGCCATCCAGCCATCTCATTCTCGGTCGTCCCCGTCTCCTCCCGCCCCCAATCCCTCCCAGCATCAGAGTCTTTTCCAGTGAATCAACTCGTCGTATGAGGTGGCTAAAGTATTGGAGTTTCAGCCTCAGCATCTTCCAATGAACACTCAGGATTGATCTCCTTTAGAATGGACTGGTTGGATCTCCTTGCAGTCCAAGGGACTCTCAAGAGTCTTCTCCAGCACCATAGTTCAAAAGCATCAATTCTTCGGCGATCAGCTTTCTTCACAGTCCAACTCTCACATCCATATATGACCACTAGAAAAACCATAGCCTTGACTAGACGGACCTTGGTTGGCAAAGTAATGTCTCTGCTTTTTAATATGATATTTAGATTGGTCATAAAATTGCTGCTGCTGCTGCTGCTAAGTCGCTTCAGTCGTGTCCGACTCTGTGAGACCCCATAGATGGCAGCCCATCAGGCTCCCCCATCCCCGGGATTCTCCAGGCAAGAACACTGGAGTGGGTTGCCATTTCCTTCTCCAAAAATTAGGTGCTGTTTATTTCTCTTCTGTTTCTGGAAGAGTTTTGTAAAACTGACGTTAAACTTTCTTAAATATTTAACAGAATTCTCATGTAAAGTCACTTATGTCTGGGATATATTTTGGGGGGAGCTTTTTAACTTGAATTCAATTTTTTAATGGCTCTAGGATGATTAAAGATACCTTTTTAATATATTATTTCCAAAAGTAATGAGAAGAAAGGTTGTATTATTTTATGTAGCTATGTTTTGGCTCTTTTTGTTGTTTGCTCTTCCAAAATTATTACTTTAATGTATGATACTACTCTTGATACTTAAAGTAAGTGCCTAGAATAACAGATTAACAATATGTTTTCACAAGGATGACATAGTTGTTTAAATTCTAAATTCTATTGGATACATAAGGCATTTCACAATGAACTTCTTATGAACAGGAGGGTTTTACTTCCTCAGTTTCACCAATAACCAAAATTAACAGTGAATTTTAGACAGGTTTGTTTGCTTCTGCAGTTGTTTGAAAATACTGGTGATACAACTTTTTTTTTTTTTTTGGCTTATTTTAACTGTCAGCTTTGGTATAGATGTAGAAATGCTTTTTTAGTTAAAAATATAAATTTTTCCATTTTTTCTTTGGGTATACAGCTAGTTCAACATGTACTTACTCTTTTGAGTTATCTGTAATTTGATTACTTTCTGATATCAAACTTTGAGCATGCTGTTTCCATGTTCTTTCTCTTACCCCAAAAACTCTATTTCTGGCCCCACCAATTTTCATTTGAAACATCCCTCCTCATTAAGTTCCTAGGTGAGCTGTCATCATCACAGAAAACTCTTTCCTAACAGCCTGTTCTAAAGTACCTTCCTACAACAGTCTCAGTCACATTACATATTTAGGTTGATAATTTAAAATCATCATATTCCTGCCTGTATGTCACTCTTTTTCCTAATAGCATTTAAATATCATGAGGATACAGAATTTTCTTCTTTACCTATACATCCATACCCATTTGACTAGAACTCAGCATGAACAGTTAATAAGTATTTTTAATTGAACAAATGAATAAAGAGTCAATTACAGTTTTAATAGATTTTCCTAGTGGCAATTTAGTTCCTCTAAGCTCTTGTCATAACCTCTGGCACAAAATATGAGTATAATATATAATGCATGAAAATCACCTAGTCCTAGTTATAGGATAAGGATATCAAATAATTTGATGAATATTGCGTATTTTATCAGGGCATCTTCTTTAGGCACATGTATACATAATTGGGTCTATATTAAAATGCCTGGTTAACAACTTCTGCAAATTTCATTATAGTCAGTCATTCATAAAATGGTTGTTCATATGTTTGGTCCACCTAATGACAAGGACTTAAAAATATGTGCATGTATGCATGCTAAGTCACTTCAGTCACGTCCAACTCTTTGAGACTCTGTAGACTGTAGCCTGTCAGGCTCCTCTGTCCCTGGGATTCTCCAGACAAGAATACTGAAGTGGGTTGCCCTCCAGGGGATCTCCTTGACCTAGGGATCGAATCCAAATCTCTAATGTTTCCTGCATTGGAAGGTGGGTTCTTTACCACTAGTACCACCTTACTGACTTAACAATAAGAAACTTTTTTTTCTATTTTAAAAATGTCTGTATAAGCAAACCAAGCTAGGTCTGACAGCTTTCCATCATCAGGGAATAGAATTATTTCTGCTGCTTCTCTACATTCTTTCTTTTTTTAAATAAATATACTAATATGATGCTGTTTCTTCATTTTATTTATTTATGTTTGACTACACTGTGCAGGCATGTGGGATCTTAGTTCTCTGACAAGGGATCAAACCCAGGTCCCCTGCAGTGGAAGTGCAGATTCTTAACCAGTGGACCACCAGGGAAGTTCCTTCTCTGCCATTTTTAACATATGCTTCATATTTTGCTTCAAGATGGCTACTCAAACTTCTCCAACATATTTTCTTTATACTTTATTATGTTTATATAATAATTTAGACTTGTCATAACACAATTATTTTAAATTTTAAAATGTCCTGTGAATCTGATAGCTTAATTCTAAAGAAGATAGATGAGAAAATAAAGTCCAGAGAGTTTAAAGGACTGTGTCTACACCATGCAGGGTATAGGTCATTTAGATTTTCGAGGTGATTTAGTTTCTAATATTTATTCTTTGTATACAATATGATAATGGTTTGATAGCTTTGCCTTTTTAAAAACTATTTGAACTGGAAAGTTCTTATAAAACACCTAAATTTGCATTCAGGGAAAAATTAACTCAGCTCATTAGCTGTCCATGCATTTTTCCCTAGAATACTGAGTAAGGAGATCAGAAAGATAATGAATCTTTCTCTAACTTGAAATGAGAGGTATTATCATTCACAGAATATCTTGCATTCATACAATAAATACTTTACATTTGAAAAGCCTGATTGACCTATAAACCTTTGACTATCTAAGAAAAACTGCTTCTAATATTTAGCAGATCATGCTATAATGAATTAACTAGGGCACATATTTATAAATTAGGATGTCTTAATGTTCTAAATAATATTAAAGTTTTGAATTTCACAGTGTACTTTTACATATATTTTTAATGTTGCTTTGCAGCTGGTGAAAATACAGTGACTTAAATAGGGCAAGCACAGTTTTGCAGTCATCTTCCTTCAACAGGTAAACTCCTAGAGTTGACATTTAATCCCACATTTTCTTATTAGAATTGGTAATATATTTTCTGTAGGTTGCCTCTGTCAAGGAACATTGAAGTAGTTTGAAAAAGGATATCAACATAATGATCTCAAAGGGAGACAAACACAGGACTATAATAAGAAGAAAAATGAAGCAATGAAAGCAAAGAAATGGTTGCTTTGTCAGCAAAGTACGAAGTCTCAATCATTGGACCAGTCTTTGGTGTAGGAGCAAATTTTCCTGATATAAGAGTCTTTACAGTGTTCTTGCCTGGAGAATCCCAGGGACGGGGGAGCCTGGTGGGCTTCCGTCTGTGGGGTCACACAGAGTCGGACATGACTGAAGTGACTCAGCAGCAGCAGCAGCAGGCACCATATCAGTTATATAATCAGTGTCAGAAAAGAGGTGAGCAGTCAAATAAAACCATGCATTAGAACTTTAGAATTAAAAGAAAAAGTAATTATTAAATGTGAATGTTTACCATTGGCAACATTTATTTACACAGAGGAAATACCAGCCCTTAGGCCGAATAATGCATCCTTGGATCTGACCCATTCCAAGAACAGAGGCTTGGCAACATTACATCTGTGTGGCAGGAAGATGATAAAGTCAAACACTAGCATTGCAGTGATTTCTCACAAAACTGCTGAGAGAACAGATTAAAGCCAGAAATACAAAATCTGTTTTCTAACTTTAGATTCCTTTGCATGTTCAGTAGCTTAATCATGTTCTACTGTTTGTGACCCCATGGACTGCAGTCTACCAGTCTTCTCTGCCCATGGGATTTCCCAGGCAAGAATACTGGAGTAGGTTGTCATTTCCTTCTCCAGGGTATCTTCCTGACCCAGGGATCGAACCTATGTCTTTTGCATCTCCTACATTGGTAGGTGGATTTTTTACCACTGGTGCCATCTGAGAAGCCCATTAGTCACATATTAACTTATTTTATCAATCTGTTTATACCTAGCTTATTCTCAACTCTACACCTCTTCCCTCTAACTCACTGATTAGCTGGATCAGTCATCTTGGGGACAGAGGTTAGGAACATATCTATGTAGATTTTTGTGTTTTACATCTATGTAGATATAGTATACATACACAACTCACAAATGCACCTATAAGCATAAATGTATCATGATACCCAATATCAATCCAATACCACAATGTAATGTTCACTGTAGTAAATTTCAGTTCAGTTCAGTTCAGTCGCTCAGTTGTGTCCCTCTCTCCGCGACCCCATGAATCACAGCACGCCAGGCCTCCCTGTCCATCACCAACTCCCGGAGTTCACTCAAACTCATGTCCACAGAGTCGGTGATGCCATCCAGCCATCTCATTCTCTGTTGTCCCCTTCTCCTCCCGCCCCCAACCTTTCCCAGCATCAGGGTCTTTTCCAATGAGTCAGTTCTTCGCATCAGGTGGCCAAAGTATTGGAGCTTCAGCTTCAGCCTCAGTCCTTCCAATGAATATTCAGGACTGATTTCCTTTAGGATTGACTGGTTAGATCTCCTTGCAGTCCAAGGGACTCTCAAGATTCTTCTCCAACACCACAGTTCAAAAGCATCAATTCTTCAGTGCTCAGCTTTCTTTATAGTCCAACTTTCACATCCATAAGTGACTCCTGGAAAAAACATAACATTTGTTTATTTTATCAATAACTATCACATTCTAGGCATTTCATTTATTTGGCTATATTATAAATGGTACCACTTTCTAAAAATGTCTAATTGTTCATTGCTTCTATGCAGAAACATGATAGATTTTGTATATTGACTTTGTATTATCCTCAGTATGTGTGTATGTGTTTTAAAATATAATATTTTAGAGCTATTTCAGATTCACATCAAAATTGAGGATAGTAAAGGTACAGATATCTCATAAAGAGAAGCATGATACAATGATAAGAATCCTTTATTTTAATTGAATTATGTTGCATATAAGAAGTAAAGAGTATTTCTCATTGGCTTCCAATGATAGAGCGTGAGATATGGGAAATGACATAGAGCTTTACTGAGTGGGTAGAAAAGTGAGAATGACATGGAGAAGCAGGGAGAATGAGTGCAGAGTTCTGTTTGAAAGTTTATGGTGAAAGAAAAAGAGAGTGTGTGAGTGTAGGAGAAAAGAAAGGATGGTGGAAGGGAGGAAGGAAAGGAAGAAAAATGTAACTTGAAACCATTAGCAGAGAGAGTCCAATATTGGAAGAAAGTTTGTATTATGGAAGAATGTGGAAGAGGTTAATAAATATTCAGTAAATGATGTGAGAGCACCTAGAAGTAATTGATAAAGCAGGTGAATATCTAGTCCCTCATTTATATTAAGAATTACATGTATCAGTTAATAAAACTTAAATTCTGTTATGTTCCTACAAAATTTTACATCTATGATATATCACAATCAGTGAAATTTTCTGAAGTACGATTTCTGATTCAGAAACTATAAATGCTTTCGGCTACACTTTTGGTACATATACACAATGGAGTATTTTTCAGCCATCAAAAAGAATGCATTTGAATCAGTTCTAATGAGGTGGATGAAATTGGAGCCTATTATACAGAGTGAAGTAAGCCAGAAAGAAAAACATCAATACAGCATACTAACGCATAAATATGGAATTTAGAAAGATGGTAACCTTAACCCTGTATACGAGACTGCAAAAGAGACATAGGCATATAGAACAGTCTTTGGGGCTCTGTGGGAGAGGGTGAAGGTGGGATGATTTGGGAGAATGGCATTGTAGCATGTATATTATCATATGTGAAATGAATCACCAGTCCAGGTTTGACGCATGATACAGGATGCGTGGGGCTGGTGCACGAGGATGAACTGGAGGGAGGATATGGGGAAGAGGGAGGTGGGAGGGGGGTTCAAGAAAGGGAACACATGTACACGAGGGGTGGATTCATGTCAATGTATGGCAAAACCAACCAATATATTAATGTAAGGTCATTTGCCTCCAATAAAATTAAAATAAAAATAATTAAAAAAAGAAACTATAAATGATTGTTGATTTTTTCCATAATATTTTTAAAGAACTTAAAAAAATAAATAACTAATGCAAAAATATACCAGTATTTATGGAGGGGAGCCCAATATTGTCCAAAAGACTGTCTACTATGTATACAAATAATACAATCCTAATTGTACTAGGGTTTTACTGATTTTTCACTTTCTTTTCAACAAGAATAATAGGCACTAGAATTTAGATTTAAAAAAATTAAAGTAGTCATAACAAGATCCTACTTATTGTAGGACCTTCTGTAACACAAAGAATGATATTCAGTACTCTATAATAAACCATAATGGAAAAGAATATGAAAAATATGAAAAAGTAGTGGGTATAATATATATATATTATATATGTGTAATAGATATATATACTGTGTGTATATATATATATAAAATATATATATACTGAATCAGTTTGCTATGTTCCAGAAGCTAATATAATATTATAAATCAACTATTTCAATAATTTTTAAAAATTATGTGTCATAAAAATATATAAAATATATATATAAGGTAAGTGAAATGATAGGGGCTAGCACTCCAAGAGTTTTAAAGTTAAGTAAATAAGCTTTAACTATTAAAAGTTCTTTTGCCACAAGCATAGATTTTTTTTTTTAAGGAATAGAATGAAAAATTCTCCAACCAAACCCAAATAATTAGAGAATTTACTATAGTAAAATGCATGAATACAAACCAGTTGAAAATGTTAGCATTTAAACATAGTATTGGGATAACAGGATGGACATTAAATAAAATTATTTGGATCCATACCTCTTATCATAATCAAAAAATATTCAGTTGATCAAAACAAAAAACCATAAAAACTTTAGAATATAAGAATGAAGTTTTCTATTGTTAACTTGAATTGGGAAAGACATTTCTAACTATCAGTCAAAATCCAGGAGACATGAAGGGGATAAAACATAGGTTCAGAACAGGAAAAAAGCACTTCCAAAGGTTTGGACAAGGGTGTCAGACAGAGGAAGAAAAAAGTTCATCTAAAGACAAAATGGTAAATGAAAAAATGACCAAAAACAAACAAAAAAAAATTGCAGTTCATGCTTCGAAAAAAAGCCTTGATTTCTCAATACATGAAGTTTCAGAAAGTCAATAAAGAAAAAATTAACAACCAAGCAGAAAATAGTAAATAGATATGAACACACAGTTGAAAAAAATAATTGTAAAGGCTAAATAAATATATGAAAAGATAATCAGTTTTACTTAAAGAATTTCAAGTGAGATTGCACTCAGTTCAGTTCAGTCGCTCAGTGGTGTCTGACTCTTTGTGACCCCATGGACTGCAGCATGCCAGGCTTACCTGTCCATCACCAACTCCCGGAGCTTGCTCAAACTCATGTCCATTGAGTCGGTGATGCCATCCAATCATTTCATCCTCTGTCGTCCCCTTCTCCTCCCGCCTTCAATCTTTCCCAGCATCAGGGTCTTTTCCAATGAGTCGGATCTTTGCATCAGGTGACCAAAGTATTGGATTTCCGCTTCAGCATCAGTCTTTACAATGACTATTCAGGACTGATTTCCTTGAGGATTGACAGGTTGGATCTCTTTTTGGTCCAAACGACTCTCAAGAGTCCTCTCCAACACCACAGTTCAAAAGCATCAATTCTTCGGTGCTCAGGTTTCTTTGTAGTCCAACTCTCCATACATGACTACTGGATAAACCATACCTTTGACCAAACGGACCTTTGCTGGTAAAGTAATCTCTCTCCTTTTTAATATGCTGTTTAGGTTATTTCCAATTCTGTATTGTTTCCATAATGTAGCTCATGTTGGATTAATGCTCCCACAGAGAAAATCTTTAAAGTCTAATTTAAATTAAGGCAAGCAAAAAAAGCCACCTACTGGCAGGTTGAGAGAAACAGTCAAGGCATCATGGATTGCAAGGGCACATGATCCTGAGAAGAGGAAAGCCTTTTGGGAGGAGGGAGTCCTTCCCAGCTGGATTCTCCTTTCTAAAAGTGAAAGTGTTAATCTCTCAGTCATGTCTGACTCTTTGTGACACCATAGACTGTAGCCTGCCAGGCTCCTCTGTCCATGGGATTCTCCTGGCAAGAATACTGGAGTGTGTTGACATTACCTTTCCAGAGGATTTTCCCCTCCCAAGGATTGAACCTGGGTCTCCTGCATTACAGGCAGATGCTTTACAGTCTGAGCCACCAGGGAAACCTATTTGTAAATTGGCAGGCAGCTCTGGGTTGCAAGAGGAAAGCAGCAGCCTAGAGTTTCCTGCAGTGACATAAATCTGAATTGACAGAAATTGGACAATTTTTTCTTTTTTTTTGCATACTTAGGTTAAACTGGATTTTGGAAAATCCTATACTTCTACTTAATAGGTACTCTCAGTATACCATATGACATCAGCTTCTGAAACCAGTTTGGCTTTTCTGCTTGATATAGGAATGAGATGTCCTTACTGGGAAGCAAATTCATTTATGTGGCATGCCTTGAATAAATTAGCCTTCCTACTCAGGTTTCCAACTCTCAGATAGTCTTGGAGAAGCCTGAGAAGTGCCAAACATAGAATCATGAGCAATACCATTGAAAATGATCGGTGCTTATGATATCCACTCTTCCAAAGATAATCAGAGCTTTTTAGGGTGTAACTCCAGTAATGAGGAGCTTACAGTCCTAACTACCCACCCTTCATGTCTACATTGCTGATATCTTGTAAGGCATCTGCCTCAAGCCACTTGTGAGCTATTATGCTTAGTGAAATAAGTCAGAAAAAGACAAACACTGTATGGCATAACCTATATGAGAATTCTAAAAGCAAGAAAATGTATATAGCAGAACAAAAACAGGCTCACAGATACAAAGGACAAATTAGAGAGGAAAGGGGCAAGATAGGGGTATGGGATTAAGAGATACAAGCTACTATATATAAAACAAATAGGATTCAAGGATGTATTATATAACACAGGGAACATAGTACATATTTTATAATTATTTTAAAATTATTTATGGAGGATAATGGATAAAAATACCAAATCATTATGGTGTACACCCGATGAATATACAATACAATAAATCAATTATACTTAAATTCTAAAAAAAAATTAAATAGAGATCAAATGGTCTTCCTTCATTATGGAAAACCAAAACTTTGTTTGGATTATATAATATTTTCCCTCTTAGCTAATCATTACCAAACTAGCCTTAGTAACTGCTGTGAACAAGTGTGTGTGTGTGTGTGTGTGTGTGTGTGTGTGTGTGTTCACTAAGTCATTTCAGTTGTTTCTGACTCTTTTTGACCCTAGGGACTGTAGCCTGCCAGGCTCCACAGTCCCTGGGATTCTCCAGGCAAGAATAATGGAGTGGATTGCCATGCCTTCCTCCAGGGAATCTTCTGACCCAGGGATAAAATCTGCATCACTTATGTCTCTTGCAGGCATGTCCTTTGCCACTAGTGTCACCTGGGAAGCTGTGAACAAGAGATAAATACTGAGTTGGTTTAAACATCAACAGTGATAGTTCTAAATAGATAGATTAAGACACCAGGAATACTATTAGAATCTTGAAGTTTCTTGGTCTAAGCTGTGAGCACACTAATGTGATCTGCTGGAGAAAGTAAAAACTTTCAGTATGGTGTTATAAATTGAATAAGTCAAGCTCTCTTCCTCTTGTTTAATCTCCTGAAAAAATATCTGGTTAATTTCTGATTTTCAAATCAGAGGGTGATAGTCTGTTTAATAGTCCTATTTGACCTCACTCAGCCACACTTTATTGGTTTCAGACTGGAAAAGGTCAGTCTTCATTCCAATCCCAAAGAAAGGCAATGCCAAAGAATACTCAAACTACCACACAATTGCACTCATCTCACAAGCTAGGAAAGTCATGCTCAAAATTCTCCAAGCCAGGCTTCAGCAATACGTGAACCGTGAACTTCCAGATGTTCAAGCTGGTTTTAGAAAAGAGAAACCAGAGATCAACTTTCCAACATCTGCTGGATCACAGAAAACCAAGAGAGTTCCAGAAAAACATCTATTTCTGCTTTATTGACTATGCCAAAGCCTTTGACTGTGTGGATCACAATAAACTGTGGAACATTCTGAAAGAGATGGGAATACCAGACCACCTGAACTGCCTCTTGAGAAACCTGTATGCAGGTCAGGAAGCAACAGTTAGAAATGGACATGGAACAACAGACTGGTTCCAAATAGGGAAAGGAGTATGTCGAGGCTGTATATTGTCACCCTGCTTATTTAACTTCTATGCAGAGTACATCATGAGGAACGCTGGGCTGGAAGAAGCACAAGCTGGAATCAAGATTACCAGGAGAAATATCAATAACCTCAGATATGCAGATGACACCACCCTTATGGCAGAAAGTGAGGAGGAACTCAAAAGCCTCTTGATGAAAGTGAAAGAGGAGAGTGAAAAGGTTGGCTTGAAGCTGAACATTCAGAAAACAAAGATCATGGCATCTGGTCCCATCACTTCATGGGAAATAGATGGGGAAACAGCGGAAACAGTGTCAGACTTTATTTTTTGGACTGCAAAATCACTGCGGATGCTGATTGCAGCCATGAAATTAAAAGACGCTTACTCCTTGGAAGGAAAGTTATGACCAACCTAGATAGCATATTAAAAAGCAGAGACGTTACTTTGCCAACCAAGGTCCGTCTAGTCAAGGCTATGGTTTTTCCCATGGTCATGTATGGATGTGAGAGTTGGACTGTGAAGAAAGCTGATCGCTGAAGAATTGATGCTTTTGAATTGTGGTGTTGGAGAAGACTCTTGGGAGTCCCTTGGACTGCAAAGAGATCGAACCAGTCCATTCTAAAGTAGATCAGTCCTGGGTGTTCATTGGAAGGACTGATGCTAAAGCTGAAACTCCTGTACTTTGACCTCATGTGAAGAGTTGACTCACTGGAAAAGACTGATGCTGGGAGCAATTGGGGCAGGAGGAGAAGGGGATGACAGAGAATAAGATGGCTGAATGGCATCATTGACTCGATGGACATGAGTTTGAGAGAACTCCGGGAGTTGTTGATGGACAGGGAGGCCTGGAGTGCTGTTATTCATGGGGTTGCAAAGAGTTGGACACGACTGAGCTACTGGACTGAACTGAAGCCAAAATAAGGGCTTCTTTATTTTACCAGCTCAACTGGTAAAGAATATGCCTGCAATTGAGGAGACCCTAGTTGGATTCCTGGGTCAAGAAGATCCCCTGGAGAAGGGATAAGCTACCCACTCCAGTATTCTGGGGCTTCCCTAGTGGCTCAGCTGGTAAAGAATCCACCTGCAATGTAGGAGACCTGGTTTGGGAAGATCCCCTGGAGGAGGGCATGCCAACCCACTCCAGTGTTCTTGCCTGAAGAATTTCCATGAATGAGGAGCCTGGCAGGCTGAAGTCCATGAGGTTGCAAAGAGTTGGACAAGACTGAGAAATTAAACAGAGCACAGTCCAGGCCAAAATAAACACCTGTTTATTTTCCAGATGTTTGGGCACCTGTTTTACTTATCTTCGCTACATTTTCAGATATATACTTTCTTCTTTATTATGTACTCTTCCAAATTTACCTCAGATGTAAAGTGTTAATGAGAGATTTCACAGAACATCTAAGTTGCTTCTCTTACGTCAATGGAATATCTTAATATTGTCATCTAATTTAACTGAGAAACATATGAGCTATAGTGAACATCATCACTGGTGATTATCTGTAAAGACAAAAAATGGGTACAATTTCAGCTTTAGGCATTCTGTAGCTTTAAAATTATCTTTACTGTTTTATCAGATTGGGCCCTTTCTGAAGCCTTTTTGTGTCAAATGATATTCTCCTAACCAGTGCTAACAGAAAATAGATAAGGGGATGGTTTTAGGTGTGTGGATTTAAGAATTTAGACGGCAGCAGCTACAATCCTGATGACAATTTGGCTTAATAGTTCTCATGGCAACAGAGAAGAAAACAAAGGAAAATATAAGAAGCAATGTTTTCCCTACTTTTGCTTTTTAATATGAAAGAATCTTGACTGAATATAAATCTCTGGTTCCATCTTTTGTTTTCATCTTCTACAAAAAGAGGAATGGATATGACTCAACTGGGTAGACCTAATATATTAGCAGTTGATAAACACATACTGGGTGGCAAATGATCAATACATTCCTGTCTATTCATCTTGCACTGCTTCAAAATAGTCACGTGGGACCTAGAGGCTTCCAGTTGATTGAACAGAATGGAATTAATTTCAATATCAGTTATGCCTGTGGTCTCATGCTTGGAGAGAGTGGTCAAAAGTGAAAACTTGACCCATTATGTTTCTTCTCTCTTTGACTTGTTCAAGGGTGAGATAATTTTCCTGAAAAGATGTTTCTCTCTCCTGGCACAAATTCCCACGTAGGACAGGTGAACCAAGATCTGCAGCGCTTGTGGAAGTGAGGTGAGCAGGAAGAGAGGACAAAATATTACGAAGCCAATTTGGCCCTCTTGTTGAACCACATTTTTAGTAACATTGTCAGCAGTTATCAGCTTCCATTCAAATGCCAACAATCTCAGAATTAAGTTAGCAAAGGATTCCTTAAATGTTATATTCATGCACAGAGAGTAGTAGCACATTACCAAGTTACTTATGATCAGTCTACTAGAGTTCTCAATTTAGATTCCACCAAAGAATATGTTGTCATGTAAGCTTGACATATTGCATTTCTAAACCAGGTGTCCATGCATTTATCTGAAATCTCTAAAATTTTCAGAAATGACATTTTGGTTTAGTGCATAGCCAGTGCTACTGCCTTGAGTTGATTATGTGAATATAATTTGTTTTCATTCTCACTTGTTTTATATTGTCTGAGTGTGTAATACTGTTTTTGTGAACAGTAATTTGTCCTATAAACTTTAGAATAATGGGATATTAAATCATGTGTGGCAGGTCAAATATGACCTATAACTATTATAAACTAGATTTATTTATGTACAGTACATGTACATTGTGTGTGTGTGCTGAAAAGTGAAGTGATGATGGAATGGTTGGAGCAACTAAATGGATGATGATCAAGTCACCTTGAAGAATACAGACCTCAAATATCCAGGCAAAAAAACTCACTCAGCTTTCTTTTCTTCTCTGGAAATTAAACTGTATTATCCTTTACACTGGGGTGAGTTTCAGCCTATAATGTATAATATATGGGTGAACTATGTGTGTTTATGTGAGCCTGTGTGTGTATGTGTCCTTATATGTATTGCTATTCATATGCAGGATATATGAAGGCAAATATAGGGAATGTGCAGTAAAATTTCACCTAGAAGTTTTCATTCAGTACTTAAATTCTTGAACAGGTAAAAAAAAAATGTGCTACTGTTTCAATGCCCATTCTTCTGTAGACTTACTTAACTTTCAGGTCTAACTTTATTCATCTTATAATTTCTATGATCCAGGCATACATTGCTATTCTCTTTATTAAATTTTTCCTAGCAGCAACATTGATTTGCATTCAGTGAGTTCATACTGAAAATGGCATAATTTTATATACTTAATGCTAAGGGTGCAAAAACTGAACAGTGTATTTTTGCCTCATCCTAACACTAATATAGCATGATATTAGAGGATTATTACCATGAAGACTGCATGGCAGGGAAGGGATTGTAATTTTTCCTTTCCTTGTCTATATAAAGGAATAAACAAAATGTGCATATTATTAAAGAATGAAATATATTAAGTATACAAACATGCCATCAAAACAATGTCTCCATATTTATTAAGGATATATATTTATGCAATTTCTGAATCTCATTTTGTCAAAAGAATTCATGAAAAAAATGATGTTCAGCATTCAGGGGCTATTTTAATGAAGAAGAACCTCCTAAGGCTGACATAATGCTTCATTTCTGTTAGCGGGTTTGAGTCCTAACCAGGCTTTATGAAATGAGCAACGTTTGAAGGATTTCTTGATAACATCACAGGAACTCTTCCCGTAGCGATACTTTCTCCAACCTGCAGAGCCTTGCCGTGGTGTTCTGGTTAAGTTCTAATTTGGATAATTAAATTCTCTCTGCCTGTCTCCCTTTTTACAGCCTTCAGTCCTTTCTGCAATCTTCTGTTATTTCCTGTTTCGAGTTGATGACTGCTGTGCCCTGTGGAGCCAGGGCTGAATAATGCGCAGAAATTATTCACCCTTCTGTTACCGATGTGGTAGCATACCAGTTTCTAGTTCCATCTTTCATTTCATTGAAACATTTTTTTTTAAATAAAATCACTTTTTCTTGTTTCTGGTCTGCTTCTGGAAAAATAAGTTCCATGGAAATCTGGACCCATTCAATTTCTATTAAAATATGTATTTATCTAACCAAAAGAATAGCTTCTCTTTAAAAATATGTACATAAAATATATAGTGTGACTTTAAAGATTTTAAGCAAACTTAATTAAAATAAATTTTGATTCATTAACTTCACATAGCAGTGTACATGTTTTTATAATTGGGAAGCCCACCATTAAGCTTCCCAGTACAAATTATACTTATAATATGTATACTTCATGAATAATGTATACTATGGGTCTAGATGCAAACTCAGGAAGGTCACGCAGTTCATCTTTGGGACAGGTCCTAAACCACTAAAATGCCCTAGATACATTTTAGTGGTTCTGATACCATTTCATTTTCTCCAGATCATTCTGAAGAGAAAGCAATATTTCATTCACATTCTTTGCCATGCACTCTGACCCCACCTTGGATCTCATTTTCTGGCCCCAGAAGCACTAATTCCCACTCCACCAAGGTCTAAAGTACCATGGAAAGCATAGTAATAGAAGGTAATAATACAAGCTCTGCCTGTCTTTTCCACACAAGTAAACATAGTTTACATCCTGTTCTAAAAAGAAAAGTATATTATTTACTTTTAGGTTTATGACTCAATATCAGCCATATAAATAAATGTGATGTTTCAGTGGGTTTAGAGAAAAGGTAACATTATCAAAGAAAAATATGAACTCCAGCAGTGGTTAATATTTCACCATAAAAACCACAGAATATGATATTAAAAATGAGTACTTTGAAGTAAATATTAATACTATATATTTTTTAAAATACAGGGATACAATTTACATAGTCTTAAATTTATTTCCTAGCCAGACTTTTTTCAGTGTGTATATATATTTATATGTGTACATATACATATTATACTGGGTGGCTCAGACAGAAAAGAATCTACCTGCGATGCAGGAAACCTGGGTTTGATCCCTAGGTTGGAAAGATCCCCTGGAGGAGGAAATGGCAGCCCACTCCAGTGTTCTTGCCTGGAGAACCCCATGAACAAAGGAGCCTGGCAGGCTACAGTCTATAAGGTCGCAGAGAGTTGGACATGACTGAGTGACTAGGTGTGTATACACATTATATTAAATCAATAAGTATTAGTGTTAAGAATAGTAAATATTTTAAATACATTTCATCAGGATAAGTATGCTTATAAGAGCATTTGAAAAACATATTCTCATAATTCATCTCATACTAGTCAATCTAAGTTAGAAATAAGAATCATAGTTTTCCATATCTTGAAATTTTAAAATACCCTGCAAACATAATTTTCTTCCAAATGAAGACAGGTCTGCGTTATCCTTGAGAAAACTCCGTGTGTGTGTGTGTGTGTGTGTGTGTGCGCACGTGCTTCCTCTCTGCACTCTATTTGAGGGGAGGAAGCATGTACCCAAAATTTGGCCACTTTGGAGACCTTAAAACTCTTCTGCCTCACTGAGGGGAAAACATAATGTAGGTAAAGGAAAAATGGTGCCATTAACGAAAGTGAGGCATCATATTAATAAAAGAAAAAAAAGTAATAACCAGATGACACTGTAACAATATTTTTGCTTCTTTTTTTCTTATATGTCAAATTAAATAAGCTGAGTCTGTAGGCATAACCCACTTGGGTGTTTTCTCTACCGTAGAAGAACCAAGTAAAGGCCAGAATATGATCCAAAGGAGAAGATATGTCACAGGCTTTTGCTCACACCTATGTCTGAGGATATTAGGATACCACCAAGACTCCCAGCCAACTCTGTACAGCTGACCAGAATTAAATAGTATTTGGTGTTCTGAAACACCTGGACTGCATATCTTTTAAAAATAAACCAGCAGTGATAGTGACCATGATGGATGCCTTGTAAAGAATTCAGTAATCTTAACATATTACTGAGTAATCAAGTAAATTAACTAATTAATGTAACATATTGGTTATTCTCTCTCACACATGTAAGTAACAGTAGCTTTTATGCCATTATGTTGTGATACTTTAACCTTAATTCTCATTACTTGAAAAGGCCATCAAATTCTCTATTTTGAGCTAATTACTTAAAAATTGCAGTAGATCCGTTAGCATATGTAACAGTGCCTGTGTAGCAGGCCCGTAGAGCAGATATAAGACAAAGGTCATTGAATTTTACACAATATTATTGCAAGATAATATATCTAAGCCATTTGATACAATACATGGTCATACAAAACCAGTGATTCTGTAACAGAGGTCATATGTGTGATGTAATGACAAATATTCATATAGAATTGAAACCAAAGGGGAAAAAGTTTATTATCTTTTTTAAAAATATTTTTGGCTAAATTTTCTAAGTCCTTTCATGTCAAATATTGAAAATTGGCTACAGAATGGACCCCTATTTTCTCCTGAGATTTTACTGCACATACTAAATGATTAAATGAGATAGATTACATAAAGCACTCAAACATTTATCTGGCATACAATAAATATTTAAAATACAAATGATAATAAATATTATCAGGATATGCATGTTTAAGAGACCTTCATGGTAAAGTGAGGTGAAGGCACTGGCAACCCACTCCAGTACTCTTGCCTGGAAAATCCCATGGATGGAGGAGCCTGGTAGGCTGCAGTCCATGGGGTCCCTGAGAGTCAGACATGACTGAGCATCTTCACTTTCACTTTTCACTTTCATACATTGGAGAAGGAAATGGTAACCCACTCCAGTGTTCTTGTCTAGAGAATCCCAGGGATGGGGGAGCCTGATGGGCTGCCATTTATGGGTTCTCACAGAGTCGGACATGACTGAAGTGACTTAGCAGCAGCAGCAGCAGCATGGTAAAATGTATTTAGTTCTTATGCTGTAACATGGTTTTACTGTTTATCAATACACAGTTCATCATGGCAACATCGGCAGTTTAAGAACAATTCTAGTTATATTTGAATTGCACCTGATGAGATGTATTAAGACAGCTATTTTCAGAGAAAGCAAAAACAAGGAAGAAGCCCATTTGCATGAAATAATAATTTCAAAAGACTTAAGTCAGTCTGAAACTAGAATATAGAGATTGACCAATGTGGAAATGACAGTTTGTGACTATGACAGAAAACTTGTAATGCTCATATAAATGAGTAAATGAGAAATCTTTAAAAAGTAATTACTATATTTTAGAAACATGCACATGTAGATTTATCAATTTGCTTGCTCTAATACTTTTCCCTTTTTACATGCCTTCTGATATCTTATGATTTCTATGCCTATGTCATTATAGCTCTAAAATAATCATCAATATCACTCTTTCCAAAGTATATATAAACAATAAAACCTATTTTTTTAACAAAGAAAAATGTATTTACATATTCTGCTTCTCATGAGGATCGACTTGGCATCATAAATAAGTAATTATTTCTTAGTCTTAAATAACTGTAACTAATTTTTCCTGCAACACATGTGTTCCCTTAGGTCACTAAAGTGGTTATGCTTTTCCTTCTGCTGCTGCTGCTGCTGCTAAGTCGCTTCAGTCGTGTCCAACTCTGTGCGACCCCATAGACGGCAGCCCACCAGGCTCCCCCGTCCCAGGGATTCTCCAGGCAAGAACACTGGAGTGGGTTACCATTTCCTTCTCCAATGCATGAAAGTGAAAGTGAAGTCACTCAGTCGTGTCCGACTCTTACCGACCCCATGGACTGAAGCCTACCAGGCTCCTCCATCCATGGGATTTTCCAGTCAAGAGTACTGGATTCAGTTGCCATTGGAATACTATAAAACTATCTTCTATAAATTTTATAATCATATGGTTTAGGGCAGTGTTCAGATTAAAGTATATGAATATATAGTTTTACCAATGGTTGTTTTCCAAAGGATATATTTAATAATTTGCTCTGTTTTAAAATTGTTTTTTTCTGCTTTTTCTGCATTTCAAAATTGAAATGATACATGTCATTTGAATTTTAAAATACATCTACATATAGCACATCCAATACTATCAATCAGGACCAGTAATATAAATTGTTAGGACACTTGTTCAAATATTACATTTTCAGTTCAAAATGTAGCATTGAAACATGTACATTACTGTGTGTAAACTTATATAGCCAGACACAAGGAGTTCAGATTAGGTGCTCTGTGACAGCCTAGAGGGGTGGGATGAGTGTGAGGTGGGAAGGAAGCTCAAGAGGAGGGAACTTATGTATACTTATGGCTGATTCATGTTGATTAATGGCAGAAACCAACACAATAGTGTAAAGCAATCACTCTCCAATTAAAATTAAATTTAAATTAAAAAATTATAATCTCAAGACAGTGACAACCAAGCTTTAAACCAAGCATGGGGCCTTTCTGACAATAGAGTCCCATGCAGCTGCCCAGGTGCCATGAAGTGGGCTTTGCTGTCAAAGCAACAAGAACTTTGGAAAATAATTTTCTTCTCTTTGATGGTGAAGTCAGCAGTTTTCATCTTGTGATGATCTGCCATAGGATGTATGTTTCACACAGATAACTCTTTACAAACACAACCAATACAAATACGATGCCATGACAATTCATTTTTCTTCAAAAGCCAGAGAATATACTGAAAAAAAAAAATTCTGTCTTCAGTTTTCTAAAGTGAATTCAGTAATTGAACAAGTGCTTTCTTATATGCTTATCTCTTGCAAACTTATTTTATTTAGAATTTGAAAAGTAATTATCCAGTGTTCTTTGTGTCTAGCAAGTCTTAAGCCTTAGTTGAAATATTTTTATGATGTATTAACATATTTCATGTACAGATACTCTTGAAAATCTTCGGGTTTTTTTGTAATCAGGTATGTACATGTATATTAAATATGACTGAGTTTTAAATTTGAATATATATATTATAAATTTTAAAAAGTTCTTGAAATATTTGACAAATATTTTCTGAGGCTTTGAGAATTTAAATACACAGTCCGAGCCTGTTATAGCACCATATATGTGTATACATATGATGTATAAAACATAAAGTTTTTAGAGTTGTCTTTAAAGTTGTTCTTATCTGTGACACGCAAGAACCTAAGGAAAGCCCTCAAACTTTTAAATCCATAATTTGTTTTTTCAACATTATTTAAAAATAAAATTGATTCATTAAAAAGAATAAGAGTAACTTTAATATTTGAGATCATCTCAGATTAATATATATAACTATACTATGCTGCTGCTGCTGCTGCTGCTGCTAAGTCACTTCAGTTGTGTCCGACTCTGTGTGACCCCATAGACAGAAGCCCAGCAGGCTCCCCCATCCCTGGGATTCTCCAGGCAAGGACACTGGAGTGGGTTGCCATTTCCTTCTCCAATGTGTGAAAGTGAAAGTGAAGTCGCTCAGTTGTGTCCGACCCTTAGCGAATAGATACTAAATCAACTAAATGAAAATTATAAAAAATATAAGAGAATACAACTTCCTTAAGACAAACAGGTAGGCCTCACATTTTGTAAAATATCTGATATGGCAAATTGTGAGAGAAAAATCCAGAATTTATTCTAACAGTTTTAATCTACTTTGTTTTTATGACAATAATTATAATGATAACAATATTGACTAATGATATCAGATATCTTTATGTGCTGTTTACTATGCTTTATAAGGAAATGGAAACCCACTCCAGTATTCTTGCCTGGAAAATTCCATGGACAGAGGAGCCTGGAGGGCTACAGTCTATGGGGTTGCAAAGAGTTGGACATGACTGAGCAACTTGCACTTTCATAATTGTTATACCTTTCAGTTTTCACTAACATATTGGGATGTTCATTTCAGTATTACAGATGAGGACATACAGCTGAGAAAGTCAGATTAAATTCCCCACATTTATAAGAGTTGTACAAACCTGTGTTTGTACAGTTTCAAAGCCCTGCAGCGTAGCATGGACAATGATCTCTTTCATTGACCCATGATCTATTTCAGTTCTCTTTATAAATGTCATATGTATAAGAAAGCTTTTTTCTTGAAACCTTAACCATTTCACAAGGTGTCATAGGGTATAGTAATACTGGAACTGGAAAAATGATTTGCTACTTGCCGTAGAAGGAAAACATTACTATTAATTTTAAAATAAAACATTAATTTGAATCCAATTTGTCTTCTGTTTTAAGCAAGTACGTTTAGTCCTGTAAGTAAAGTTCAAATAAGGTTTAATAAGTTCATGATCTTGGCTACAGGAGTTCATCTTCTGTGACTGTGTGCAAGTTCTTAAGATTACTGACTTAGTATCGTAAAATATCAAGTTGCCTGACCATGATCCTCTTTTTATCTACTATTAATATTTTTAACTGAAGCTAAGGAGAATATTTACCTTTAGAAGCTATATTTGTATGTTTTTAAATACATGAATTTTTATTTAAGGAACACTGGAGGTCATTGTGGATTATTATTACCATGATAGTAATAATGAAATTTTTAGTGAAATTGTGAAATGCATCTCTGGATAGAGTATCAGAGAACTACATTTTTATGTTGAATTTTGTGGTAGATCTTGAAGAAAAGACTTCCTTTACTCATTCATTTAAAATAGGAGTTAGCTCAAGTCATTTAATTCAGATTGAACAGGATTCAAAGTGAATCTCATTACTTCCTAGCTGAGTAATCAAAAGAAAATTAACTGCTTTGAATTTAAGATCATCATTTGAAAATGGGCAGAGAAATAACCCTGTTTCATAGGATTTTTGTGGAGAATACATGAGAAAATGAATATAAAAAGATTTGTGTTATGCTTAGTATATATTTAAAAATTTTAATGTATTAGCTATTATAAATAGTTCTCTATTTCACCCACCTGTTTGAACTTTCCTAGCTATGAGAGATTTCACTAAATTGTGAAAAATGATACTGTACATCTGATATTTAAACTCTTAGAAAACAACTTATTATTCTATGTGAAAGTCTGTGTAACTCCAGTGGTTTACCAAAAATCTTAGTTTTATCAACTTGTAGCTTTACCTCATTGCTTATACCACGATACTAAATTACTACAGTAAGTCCCCTGCATACAAATGAGTTTCATTCCAAGAGCTGATTCATAAATCTAATTTTTCTAAGTTCAATAAAGTTAGCCTAAGTATGCAACTAATGCAGTTGCATTTTAGCTCTGTAGTAGGTTTATAACACTTTTCACACAAATAACACATAAAAAACAAACAAAAAAACATTTTAAGTATTACAGTACAGGACCTTGAAAAGCACAGTAGTATAGTAAAACAGCTAATATAAAAGAATACATTTGCATCTTTGAAATTTCCCAACTTGAATGTACATATGTAGGGGACTTACCCTATGGACTGTAGGCTACCAGGCGCCTCCATTCATGGGATTTTCCAGGCAAAAATACTGGAGTGGGTTGCCATTT
This sequence comes from Moschus berezovskii, assembly GCF_049115385.1. Lineage (NCBI taxonomy): Eukaryota > Metazoa > Chordata > Mammalia > Artiodactyla > Moschidae > Moschus > Moschus berezovskii. Next base: position 75,741,265 of record NC_142476.1, read on the forward strand.
CCTTCTCCAGGGGATCTTCCTGACCCAGGGATTGAACCCAGGTCTCCCACATTGTATGCAGACACTACCATCTGAGCCACCGGAAAAGTCCTATAATTTATTACTGTATTCTTTATATTTTAATATGCACATTATATTCTTATTTTTGCCTACCCCAAAATCTTTCCTAATTCTTTTTTCTAGGAGTACCCCTAAAGTTGTTGTTGTTGTTGTACACTCACTAAGTCATTCAGACCCCGTGGAGCCCATTGTTTGAGACACCAGGGACTGCAGCTCATCAGGCTTCCTTGTCCTTCACCTGGAGTTTACTCAAACTCACATCCATTAAGTTTATGATGCCATCCAACATGTCATCCTTTGTTGCCCCTTTCTCCTGCTGCCTTCAATCTTTACAAGCTTGAGGGTCTTTTCCAGTGACTCACCACTTCCTATCAGATGGTCAAAGTATTGGAGCTTCAGCTTCAGTATCAGTCCTTCCAGTGAATATTCAGGATTGATTTCATTCAGGATTGACCGGTTTGATCTCCTTGCTCTCCAAGGGACTCTCAAGAGTCTTCTCTAACACCACAGTTCAAAAGCATCAATTCTTCAGAGCTCAGCCTTCTTTATGATGTAATTCTCACGTCTGTACATGACTATTGGTAAAACCATAGCTTTGACTATATGAATCTCTGTCAGCAAAGTGATGTCTCAGCTTTTTAATACACTGTCTAGGTTTGTTATATCTTTTCTTCCAGAGAGCAAGCATCTTTCAATTTCATGGCTTCAGTAACCATCTGCAGTAATTTTGGAGCCCAAGAAAATAAAATCTGCCACTGTTTCCATTTTTTCCCTATCCATTTGCCATGAAGTGATGGAACCAGATGCCATGATCATAGTTTTTTAACTGTTGAGTTTTAAGCCAGCTTTTATGCTCTTCTCTTTCACCTTCATCAAGAGGCTTTTTAGTTCCTCTTCATTTTCTGCTCTTAGTATGTTGTTATCTGCATATATGAGCTTATTGACATTTCTCCCGACAATTTTGATTCCAGTTTGTGCTTCATCATGCCTGGCATTTCGCATGATGTACTTTGCCTATAAGTTAAATAAGCAGGTGAGAGAGTCAGTTCTCAGGCACGTTGATAAGAAGTCGGGGGACCCCGAGGAGGAGAAAGGGGTCTGGGGTTTGAAGGAGGAGATAAGGGTCTGGAATTCTCAAGGAGGAGGAAAAGACAAACTTTCTTTTTTGCCTACATTCCTTAGTCTTAGTTACATAATATGTTTTTTGGTTTTTTCTTTTTTTTTTCTTTAAGCCTGGAACTGATGATTACACAATAAACAACTCAGTCTAAACTCTGTACTAGGGGTTATATAACAACAGTGTATCCTGTTTGAGGGCAGTTTCTCCTTCCTGAAACCTTCTGACTAATCCTGATATTTTAGAATGTATAATATGGGAGTGGATCTGGTAGGATCTTTCTATTGTTAAATTCTAATCCTGTTTTCCTAAAATGTAAATTGTGGAAGTGGGTCTGGTAAAATTTTCACAAATTTGAGACATTCTTTTGATTTATTGTAATAACTAATTTAAAAAGTATATAACTGCCTTGCTAACACTAGCAAGGGGGGCACTCTCCATCCCACTTCTGATGTCTAGGTCAGAAGCTTTCTCTGTACCTTTTTAATACTTTAATAAAACTCCACTTTTGCATTCCAGTCCTCTATAATGAAAAGGACATCTTTTTGGGGTGTCAATTCTAGAAGGTCTTGTAGGTTTTCATAGAACCATTCAACTTCAGCTTCTTTAGCATTACTGGTTGGGGCATAGACTTGGATAACTGTGATATTGAATGGTTTGCCTTGGAAACAAACAGAGATCATTCTGTCGTTTTTGAGATTGCATCCAAGTACTGTATTTCAAAATCTTTTGTTGACTATGATGGCTACTCCATTTCTTCTAAGGGATTCTTGCCCACAGTAGTAGATATAATGGTCATCTGAGTTAAATTCACCCATTCCAGTCCATTATAGTTCACTGATTCCTAAAACGTCGACATTCACTCTTGCTATCTTCTGTTTGACCACTACCAATTTGCCTAGATTCATGGACCTAACGTAACAGGTTCCTATGCAGTATTGCTCTTTACAACATCAGACTTTGCTTCTTTCACCAGTCAGATCCACAACTGGGTGTTGTTTTTGCTTTGGCACTGTTTCTTCATTCTTTCTGAAGTTATTTCTCCACTGATCTGTAATAACATATTGGGTACCTACTGGCCTGGGGAGTTTATCTTTCAGTGTCCTATCATTGTGCCTTTTCATACTGTTCATGGGGTTCTCAAGGAAAGAATAGTGAAGTGATTTGCCATTCCCTTCTCCAGTGCACCACATATTGTCAGAAATCTCCACCATGACCCATCCTTCTTGAGTGGCCCTACACGACATGGCTCATAGTTTCACTGAGTTAGACAAGGCTGTGGTCCATGTGATCAGATTGGTTAGTTTTCTGTGATTGTGGTTTTACAAAAGGCAGAAGAACCAGAGTTCAAATTGCCAATATCCATTGGATTATCGAAAAAGCAGGAGAGTTCCAGCAAAACATCTCTTTCTGCTTTCTTGACTATGCCAAAGCCTTTGATTATGTGGATCACCACAAACTATGGGAAATTCTGAAAGAGAGGGGAATACCAGACCACCTGACTTGCCTCTTGAGAAACCTGTTTGCAGGTCAGGAAGCAACAGTTATAACTGGACATGGAACAACTGACTGGTTCCAAATAGGGAAAGGAGTACATCAAGGCTGTATATTGTCACCCTGCTTATTGAACTTGTATGCAGTGGTCATCATGCAAAAGGCCAGGCTGGATGAAGAACAAGCTGGAATCAAGATTGCCAGGAGAAATATTAATAACCTCCAATATGCAGATTATACCAAACTTATGGCAAAAAGTGAAGAAGAACAAAAGAGTCTCTTGATGAAAGTGAAATAGGAAAGTGAGAAATGTGTCTCAAATGCAACATTCAGAAAACTAAGATCATGGCATCCGGTCCCATCACTTCATATAGATGGAGAAACAATGGAAACAGTGACAGGCTATTTTCTTGGCCTCCAGAATCACTGCAGATGGTGACTGCAGCCATGAAATTAAAAGACACTTACTCCTTGGAAGAAAAGTTAGGACCAAACTAGACAGCATATTAAAAATCAGAGATATTACTTGGCTGACAAAGGTCCGTCTAGTCAGAGCTATTGTTTTTCCAGTAGTCATGTATGGATGTGAAAGTTGGATTATAAAGAACGCTGTGTGCTGAAGAATTGATGTTTTTGCATTATGGTGTTGGAGAGGACTCTTGAGAGTCTCTTGGAATGCAAGGCAATCCAACAAGTCAATCCTAAAGAAAATCAGTCCTGAATATTCATTGGAAGGACTGAAGCTGAAACTCCAATACTTTGGCCACCTGATACGAAGAACTTACTCATTTGAAAAGACCCAGATGCCAGGAAAGATTGAAGGTAGGAGGAGAAGGGGATGACCAAGGATGAGGTGGTTGGATGGCATCACCGACTCAATGGACATGAGTTTGAGTAAACTCCAGGAGTTGGTGATGGACAGGGAAGCCTGGCATGCTGCAGTCCATGGGGTCGCAAAAAGCCAGACGCAACTGAGCAATTGAACTGAACTGAACTGAAAACACTGCTACACAAAAGCTCTTGAATGATTAAGCCTGGTCCCTGGTCCCTGGTCCCAAAGCTAAATCTTCTTCTTCTGAGATCATGAATCCAATACTGTTCATGTAAGTTATCACAGGGTGACAATACATAACCTTGGTATACTCCTTTCCCAAATTTGAGCCTGTTCATTGTTCCATGTTCAGTTCTAAATGTTGCTTCTAGGACTGCATACAGGTTTCTCAGGAAGCAGATAAAGTGGTCTGGTATTCTCATCTCTTAAATCTACTGCTTTGTTTGTTTGTTTATTTATTTGCTTGCTTGCTTGCTTGCTTTTTGTGACCCACACAGTAAAAGGTTTTAGCATAGTCAGTAAGGCAGAAGTAGATGCTTTATGGAAGTCTCTTACTTTTTCTTTTATCCAACATATGTTGGCAATTAAAGCTTTGGTTCCTCTGCCTCTTCAAATCCAATTTGAACATCTGGAATTTCTTTCTTCACATACTGTTGAAGCCTAGCTTGAAGGATGTTGAGCATTAGTTTGATAGCATGTGAAATGGAAGCAGTTGTATGGTAGTTGGAACATTCTTTGGCATTGCCCTTCTTTGGGATTGGAATGAAAACTAACCTTTTACAATCCCATGGCCATTTCTGAGTTTTTCTAATTTGCTCACATATTGAGTGCAATACTTTAACAACATTATCTTCTAGGCTTTGAAATACCTTAACTGGAATTCAATCACCTTTTAGTTTGTTTGTTGTTTGTTTTTCATAGTAATGCTTCCTAAGGCCCACTTGACTTCACACTCCAGGATGTCTGGTTCTAGGTGAGTGATCACACTATTGTGGTTATCCAGGTCATAAGAACTTTTTTGTATAGCTCTTCTGTGTATTCTTGCTATCTCTTCTTAATCTCTTCTGCTTATATTATGTCCTTGCTGTTTCTGTCCTTAACTGTGTCCATCTTTGCATGAAATAGTCCCTTGGTATCTCAATTTTCTTAAAGAGATCTCTAGTCTTTCCCATTCTATTGTTTCCCTGTATTTCTTTGCATTGTTTACTTGTTTCTTGTCTCTCCTCAATATTCTTTGGAACTCATATTCAGTTGGGTATGTCTTTCCCTTTCTCTTTTGCATTTCTCTTCTTTTCTTAGCAGTTTGCAAGGCCTCCTCAGACAACTATTTTGCCTTCTTGCATTTCTGTTTCTTTGGGATGGTTTTGATCACTGCCTCCTGTACAATGTTGCAAACCTCCATCCATAGTTCTTGGGGCTCTCTGTTTATCAAATCTAATCACTTGAATCTATTTGTCACTTCCACTGTATAATCACAGTAGTAGTAGTGTTGTCACTCAGTCATGTGCAATTCGTTGTAGCCTGCCAGGCTCTCTGTCCATGGGATTCTCCAGGCAAAAATAATAGAGTTGGCTACCATTCCCTTTTCCAGGGTATCTTCCTGACCAAGGATTTGAACCTGGGTCTCCTGCATTGCAGGAGAAGGAGAAGGCAGTGGCAACCCACTCCAGTACTCTTGCCTGGAAAATCCCATGGACAGAGGAGCCTGGTAGGCTGCAGTCCATGGGGTCGCTAAGAGTCGGACACAACTGAGTGACTTCCCTTTCGCTTTCCCTCCTGCATTGCAGGCAGATTCTTTACCATCTGAGCCAACATAGGGATTTGATTTAGGTCATACCTAAGTGGCCTAGTGGTTTTCCTTACTTTCTTCAATTTAAGTCTGAATTTTGCAATAAGGATCTCATGATCTGAGCCACAGTAAGCTTCAGGTCTTGTTTTTGCTAACTCTATTGAAATTCTCCGTCTTCAACTGCAAAGAATATATAATCAATCTGATTTCAATATTGACCATCTGGCGACATCCAAATGTAGAGTTGTGTCTTGTGTTGTTAGAAGAGGGTGTTTGCTGTGACAGTGTGTTATCTTGACAAAAGTCACTTTGTACACCTGCTTCACTTTATACTTCCCATCCAATCTTGCCTGTTACTCCAAGTATCTCTTGACTTCCTACTTTTGCATTCCAGGCCCCTATGATGAAAAGAACATCTTCTTTTGGTTTTAGTTCTGGAAGGTCATCATAGAACTATTAGACTTCAGCTTCTCCAGCTTAGTCATAGGGACATAGACTTGGATTACTGTGATGTTGAATGGTTTGCCTTGGAAATGAACCAAGATAGTGCAAAACCTATGTTTACAGTCTTGATGGAATTGTTCATCAAAATGACAGCCTGATCTTTTCCCCTTACACTCTCTTTGGTTTCATGAATCAGCTGAAGCATTCAAATACTATCTCGGGGAAATGACTATTTTTGAGTAAAAAAGAAAAGAAAATGGCTAAAGTTGAATGGGCCACCTTCTTCCTAAAGGTGGGAGCATATGTTCATTGAAACACTGATAGCTTATTTTCACTGATTTTCTAATTTCTCTCTTTTTATGTCTCTCCATACACATATATATCTTTTATTCCATGAAGTATTAATTCTTAAAATAAATTTGTTTTAATTATGCTTTTTTCCAGTTTCATTGAGAAATAATTGATATGCAACATTGTATAAATGTAAGGCATACAGTATGATGGTTTGATCTGCAAATATTGTGAAATGATTACCACAATAGTTTTAACTAATAGCTGTCTTTTCATATAGATACAATAAGAACAAAAGAAAGACAAAAAGAAAAATAATTCTCCTTGTGATAAGAACTGATAGGATGTACTCTCTTAGCCACTTTTTGGTGTATCATACAGCAGTGTTAGTTATCATTATGATGGTGTACATTACTCCCTAATATTTATTTACCTTATAACTAGAAGTTTGTACTTCAGACCACCTTTCCTCAATTCATCCTCCCTCTTGCCTCTGCCTTTGATAACACAAATCTGATCTCTTTCTCTATGCTTTTGGGTTTTTTGTTTTTATTTTTGTTTTAGATTCCTCACAAAAATGAGATCATACAGTATTTGCCTTTATATGACTTATTTCTGTTAGTGTAATGCCTTCAAGTTTCATCCATGTTTTCTCAAATGTTTGGGTTTCCTCATTTTTTGAGGCAGATAATATACATATATACCACAACATTTTTGTTTTTCTTTCAGCTACTAGTGGACTCTTAGGTTGTTTCCATGTTTTGGCTGTTATAAATAATGCTGTGAACATGGGGGCACAGATTTTTTTCAAGTTGGTGTTTTCTTTTCCTTTAGATACAATATAAGAAGTGAAATTGTGGGCTCATATGGTTGTTCTATTTTTTATTTTTTGAGGATATTCCATAATATTTTCCATAGCAGTTATACCAATTTACAATCCCACCCGTAGTGCACAAGGTTTGCTTTTCTACATCCATGCCAGTATTTGTTTTTGCTCTCTTTTTTTTTTAAATTGGAGTATAATTGCCTTACAACGTTGTCTCAGTTTCTGCTGTGTAACAGTGAATCAGCTATATGTATACATACATCCCCCCCACTGCTGACCCTCCCTTCTACATTACACCCTTTCTCACCCATCTAGGTTACTACTGAGCCCTGAGATTTGTGTCACCCTCCCTTCCCTATCCTGCTGTGTCCACTGCAGGTATGAACTCTCTCAGCCAGGATTCCTGTGTTGGTTGCAGAGGTCCATCCCCCCCTTCTCTCACATTCAGGTTCCCAACATTTGAGCCCTGAAGATTTCCCTGAAATCTCCATGGTGTGAGGTCAGAGAAGGGGATCCTATAAAGCCACCCACAGTGCTAGGGTGCTAGTTGTCTCCTGGTTTTCATTTTCACTGGAGGAACCACAGGCTCAGGGGACACCTCTCTGCATGGTGCTGTGCTGGGCTGGGAACAGCTGTTAACGTGTATCTACTTCTCTTACCTTTTTCATTTTCGTGCAGTCTGCCTTTGCCTCTGTGGTACCAGGAGGTGCTTCAATCACCTCTCTGTTCCAGGACTCTCTCTGCTGTGTCTTGTTCTTGAATAGTTGTTGTCAGTTGTTTTTCCTGTGATGGGACGCTATCAGGAATGGCATATATTGTGACTTTTGTGATAACACTCCCCGCTTAGGATTTTCAGAGGACAATTTTTTTTTGGTTCTTTTCTACAAACATATGCAATAACTATGCAACAGTTATTTACTTTAAGTTTCTCTCATTTTTAATCCAAAATTTTAGATTTCATCCAGCTTTTCACTCATAAATAATTATGTAATACAAATATTATTATTTAGAAACTTTTCTCTATTTTCTATTGTTTATAGTTATATATATCTGTAACATTATATATTGTTATAATTTATATACCAACAATCATATTGTTATGTAGGGTGAAGACACTAGATAATGAGGTGGGTAAAGCATGGTTTTCCTTTTATTCAAATTCTGTTTTCAACAGTAGTTCATGTTGCCCATATGCACTAAGAAGACATTTTAATTCTGATTCAAACCACCTTTCACATTTGCTTTCTGTCAGCAAAATACATGCCCTGTCATCATAAATTCTTCCTGGCAAATCTTTTTCTTCACTGTCCTGATCCTTTTCAGAACCAGGGTACTCATCTCTTGACAGGATGCAAAATGTAATGGTTACAAAGTAAAGTCTGCTAACTTTCACTCCTGATGAATTGTCAAAAGGCACATTAAAAAATAATTGGGAAGAAACTGCACAGATTTTTTAAATATATTGAGTCATTTTTCTTCATTGCTTGACTGGTCAGCTTGCAAGATGCCATTCTCTCCAATATTAACAAGCGAGGACTACTGTTTTAACAAAAGGAACAGCACTGTATTGCACTCAGCTTGCTCTTGTGGTTTGTTTCCGTAGGCCTTTGATTTATCTAGAAAGTCAGCAAGTAAAACAGTCTTATAGTACATGACTAGTTTGTGTTTCCAATTGACCTTCTATTAAGACTCATTTTTTTCCACCAAGCTTGCAAAGTATGTAATAAATACCACCTGAAATAGAAATAATAAACCCTTCTATATTGTTTTATTGTTAATGTCTTAAAAATTTTAGAAAATTCACCTGTTAATATGTTCTATTCTTAGCCTGTCTTACACAAACCATTTCAAGCATAGTCAGTTTCAGTGACTTATTGTTGCATGATCAAATGCTTCTCTTGAGAGCCTAAACAAAATAAAACAAATGACCCACATGATGTCCTCCATTAAGAGGCAAATTTAATATCTTTGGAATCTCAAGTGAAAAAAAAAAAGCTTCTACTGTAGGAAAGTGAGGATCTAGAAATAAGAAATAAGGAGCAAAAAGAAGAGGAAATTCAGTTTGAGTTAAGGTGCTGGCTGAAAAAGTGGAATCTGAACTGCATGTTCTCTTTAAAAAACAATATCATTAATATAGATGGGAAATAATTTCTGTATACAGTGTTTCAACTGTATCTAGATAAAATACAACTTGCTAATAACATGATTTTTAATGATCAACAGGGTTACTAGTTTTTCACAGATTTCTATAATTGCAAAATAATTTTAATTAAACTACAGCAGTAATTCCTACAAAGCCATATTCATTGTTACCAAACTGATCATACCATATCTTTTGTTTTTGTTTTTTTGAAAATAAGAAATTGAGAACTTATAAGTTTATAAATTAAAATTCTGAGGGGCTTCCTGGTCAAAAATTTGCTTATAGAAATATCTGCTGTATTTCTGAATGAAACTAATGTAAATATTGTTAGGAAAAGTTGATGAGTTTTCACCAATAATTTTGAGATAAAACATTCTAGAGTTAAAAATTAACTCTAGTGACGTGTCATTGATGAATAGGTACTGTTTCCTACATAATATTAATATTCATGATAAAAATCATCTAATGTCATTTTTGCCTTTTGTTTCATGAATCCTTCCTACTCTAATTCACTAAGTAAATTAAATCTACATATTTCTAAAATGCTTTTTTGGCAAATCCATCTGTATTTAAAAGGCCATTTTAGGAAAACCACTCATTCTCAACTGAAATGATTGTTATAGATTAAAGCCTTTTGTTAAGAGAATATTGGACATTTAAGAAGAAGATTCCATTTTCTTTTCCATCCTCAAATTAATTAAAAATTAATTTATAAAATAATAAATGAAACAAAATAAAAACTTCCAGAATCAAGTATCTATCAGAAAGTCTTTTCCAAAAAATTGCTTTTCTTTTCAAGAAAAATTTAGGTAATGACTAGTTATTAAACACATTGTTTTCATAATCTGTTTATACACACAGAAAAGGAAGCATCATCACATGATAAATGCCACATATTACCTAGTCCACCTCAGGCAGGATTGTCCAAAGTCCCCTGACATTACACTTCATTTGTTTGTTGGTGTATTAACAATTTAAATGTTGCTTCAGTTTTACTCAACTCACAACTGCCTAAAAATTGTAGTAAAAATACATTGAAAAAGAAGTAAAGAAAATTGTTGGTGTTCATTACAAATATACACATATTCTTGCCATATGATCCAGCAGCCACACTTTTTGGTACTCACCCAAAGAAATTCAAAACTTAGTTCCATAGAAAGCCCTGCACATGGATATTTATAGCAACTTTATTTCTAATAGTCCAAACTTGCAAACAACTAAGTGGTCCTTCAGTAGGGGAATGAATAAATAAACTGTGGCTTATCCAGACCATGACATATTATTCAGCACTAAAAATAACTTGCATTATCAAGCCATGAAAAAACATGGGAGGAAGTTTAAATGCAGTAAGTGCATTTAAATGAAATATAATAAATTATCAGTGATGAGAATGAGTGACTGAGTTTGACTCTTTGCGACCCCATGGACTACATAGTCCATGGAATTCTCCAGGCCAGAATACTGGAGTGGGTATCTGTTCCCTTCTCCAGGGGCTATTCCCAACTCAGGGATCTGACCCAGGTCTCCCACATTGCAGGTATATTCTTTACCAGTTGAGCCACCAGGGAGGCCCAAAAATACTGGAGTGGGTAGCCTAACCCTTCTCCAGTGGATCTTCTGGACCCAGGAATTGAACCAGGGTCTCCTGCATTGCAGGTGGATTCTTTACCAGCTGAGCTACCAGGGAATCCCATAAATGAAATATAATAAATTATCAATGATGAGAATGAGTTCAAATAAATAGTTCATAGGCTCCTAAACAACAGAAATGCTTTTATTTTCTACTATTTTTAAATGATAGCTTCTAGGGCTTATAGAAAAGTTTACTGAGAACTCTTGCCCTAGTGTCTCATAAGTCATGTTCATACTATAACTAGATTGTAAAATAGTGGCAGCTGTAATATGACACTTTAGGAAAAATATGTCTTCCATGTTAGAAAAGTAACAGACGTGTGTTTCTAAAGATTTTAGATATCTCATCATGAAATTGTACACACATTTGAGAGTAGATCTAATGTTCTTTTTCTAGTGGTAGTGTTATGAAAAATCACTCTGTAAATACTTTTGTCATCTCTTAGCTTGAAACATAAAATGGAAGTAAATCTTATAAATGGGGCTTATGAGAGTGGCAGAATGGAAAGATTTGATTGAGAAAGTCAGTTTGGATATATCGATAGAAAGAAATATATTTCTTAAATCTGTGGTACATTGCAGAGTTTCTTTTCTGCTGGTTTGAATTCTCTTTCTGACACTCACTGGTCTCTTGCACCTGTCACTGTGGGATAATAATTCCTCACAGGAATCTGCTCAAAGTTCTCAAAGATAGCAATGATAGGAATTCATCAAGTATGTCTATATAACACATAGACAATTCTTTTAATTGTATTTTTATCTTAATGATTTAATCTAATTTAATAATTTTAGGATTTGGATATTATCATTGATCTTTTTTGCCTCCTGCCTCTTATTTCTCTTTCGTATTAAACTGAGATAGTATTTGTCATGTGCCACATTGAATAAAAAACAAACAAAAAATATAAAATATTGCCTAATATCATACAGATTCTTAGTCATTTTTTACTGTCACTGAAAATTGGTGTTTGTGTTTTATGAAATACTCATAATTACAGAAAAGCCTATATTTGTTTTTTGTTAGTGTGTAATTTCTTGATGTGATTCTTATATATATATATATATATACATACTGATGCAATTCTTACATATATATATGCACACACACACACACATATATATAGTAAAACTCATAAATAACACAAATTCATACATAATAAAACAGGAAGGAGCCCTTTGAGGCAAAGTGTCAGCCCCATCAAACATGAAATAAAGCCTTCACTGGAGACTGACTCCATGCCTTATAGGTTTCACTTTTAGCTATTGCTGTAACCCAGCCCAGGTTGATCTGAGCATGTGATAAGAAGAGACACACATTTTGGGGGAGTCTCCTGAAAAACTGTCTGAGATGACTAGAAACCTTTCCTCTCAAATTGCAACTTTTGGAGATCTCCTGCCAGGCCAACCTGAGGACATTAGAAATCCTCCCTCTTCCAAACTGAACATCTGGTCTTGGGGTAAGAGGCTCCAGGGTCTATACATATGGGTTGAGCTGGGACCGTGAGTCGAGACACATCTGGCTGTGACTCCATCTCCTTGTGAGTTTCCGCCAGAGGTTCAACCCAAGTGGGTGGTACTCACCTCCTCTTCATGACTCCACAGTAGTCTGGACCTACTTGAGTGCTTACTTGAGGAACTGGTTTCCCACAACTGGATTTTGTCCATCCCTGGATGCATGAACTTGGTTTGTTATAGTCACTTTATGCTCCAGTGGTTTACTTTTCATTGTGTTTTGTTGCTATTGTTCAGTCGCTAAGTCCTGTCTGACTCTTTGTGACCCAACGGACTGCAGCATGCCATGCTTCCCTGTCCTTTGCTCTCTCCTGGACTTTGCTCGAACTCATGTCCATTGAGTTGGTGATGCCATCTAACCATCTCATCCTCTCCTGTCCCTTTCTCTTTTTGCTCTCATTCTTTCCTGGCATCAAGGTCTTTTCCAGTGAGTTGGCTCTTTGCATCCATTGGCCAAAGTATTGGAGCTTCAGCTTCAGAATCAGTCCTTCCAGTGAATATTCATGGTTGATTTTCTTCAGGATTGACTGGTTTGATCTCCTTGCAGTCCAGGGGACTCTCAAGTCTTCTCCAGCACCACAATTTGAAAGCATCAATTCTTCATTTTGTGTGTAGCCATTATTTTACCATTTAGTACTTTGTGCTCTCATCTAATTTCTTGTAGCTAGGGTCACAATTTGGATCTGTTCCATAAGTAATTGCATATTATACTAATCTCTGAACTAGTTACAGTTACTTGAATTATGTTACACAGTAAAAGATGGACTTGCCTCCAACAACTTTTTCCTTTAGCATTGAAAAAAAAAAAAACACCTTCCAGCCATTAGGAAAAAAATATTTTGCCAAGGAAATTGGTAGGAAAGCAGTTTAGTTTGAGCACAAATCTAATGCACAAGAGTTTCACATTAGCTGGTGTCTCAAAATAGTTGGGGTAGAATTTTCAATATTAAAACGTTTCCTGTGAAAGCAAGCACTGTTTAATTCTTGAGCTATATACATGGCTTTTTATTCCATACTGAGCTACAGAAAATTTGATAAAAGACAAAAGAATCTTTGCAACTCAAGAAATCAATCCCATTCCTGCTTGTATCTATGTCCTCACTTAGATCCAGACCAGTTTCTTACAATAACGCTCTGTGAAGCTGTTCATTTTTTTTACTGTGATTTCTTTAGCATTTACATTGGATTAGGTCATTTGAAATGCCTTGGTTTTCCAAAATATCTTCATATTGTGCTGACATTTCAACACCGTTTTCCCTGAATATATGATTCTTGGATCATAGATCTTTCCTTTTGATATATAATACATATTATTCCATTGTCTTCCATATTTTAGTGTTGCAGTTAAGTCTAAACTCCTTTGATTTTCATTCTTCTTAAGAACTTTATATTGTCTAAATACTTATAATTTAATAATCAGACTTGAGAATCATTTTAAAACTATAGGCTAAAGGCCCACCATTTTTGTTAATTTTGCTAAATTCTTTATGCTATTTTATGTGTACACTTAAATTAGCCCTAACTCAAAGAAATTTTCTCATTAATAACCTTTGTAAATCTCCATTTTTCTCTTCTCAAAAGATGTTAAGATTCTCAGTGATATCTGCATAATTTTATTAACTTTTGAAATATTCTCTATCACCAGAGAATCATATCTCAGCTTACAAGTTGATTTTTATGGTCACCCATTTTGAAAACCATTGGAATATTTTGGATGATAACATTCCCTAAATAAGTAGCTACCATGATATTTGATATTTTGCCGATGTTCAGTTCAGTTCAGTCGCTCAGTCGTGTCCGACTCTCCGCGACCCCATGAATCACAGCACGCCAGGCCTCCCTGTCCATCACCAACTCCCGGAGTTCACTCAAACTCATGTCCACAGAGTCGGTGATGCCATCCAGCCATCTCATTCTCTGTCGTCCCCTTCTCCTCCCGTCCTCAACCTTTCCCAGCATCAGAGTCTTTTCCAGTGAGTCAACTCGTCGCATGAGGTGGCCAAAGTATTGCAGCTTCAACTTTAGCATCAGTCCTTCCAATGAACACACAGGATCGATCTCCCTTAGAATGGACTGGTTGGATCTCCTTGTGGTACAAGGGACTCTCAAGAGTCTTCTCCAACACCACAGTTCAAAAGCATCAATTCTTCGGCGATCAGCTTTCTTCACAGTCCAACTCTCACATCCATACATGAACACTGGAAAAACCATAGCCTTGACTAGACGGACCTTTGTTGGCAAAGTAATGTCTCTGCTTTTTAATATATTATCAAGTTTGGTCATAACTTTCCTTCCAAGGAGTAAGTGTCTTTTAATTTCATGGCTGCAATCAGCATCTGCAGTGATTTTGAAGCCCCCCAAAAATAAAGTCTGACACTGTTTCCACTGTTTTTCCATCTATTTCCCATGAAGTGATTTTGCCAATGTTAGACTTGACATATTTATCCAAATAAATCTAAATGAGTTCCACTGAAGATTATGCAGTGAACAAAAATAGAGATGGTAGAAAATATTATTTACTTGCAATTAACTGTTACTCCTAGAACATGCGTGTCCTTCAATAAACCAACTGTAGTTAATAGTGTGATGCCCTTGTGCTTTGGCTATATGACTTTGTCCAAAGAATATGATTGAACGTAATTAATGCAAAGGAGATTCGTCCATATTGTTTATTTTAGTTTCTGCATACTAAAGATTGTTATTTAGCACCCTCCTCTCTCCTTTGGTTTTACTATAAACAGATGTTTAGAATTAGAGATTTGACCAGATTTTGGTTCATTTTTTCAGCAAGACCACTTCCTAGGTGATTGTGTATGTTTCCTGTTTTTGTTTTATTGCTTATGTGAAAGTAGCTTTTGTGAAGTTAGCAGTTAGTGATGATCATTGTCCAGATCCATTATTTCATTTGTTGTTGCAAATGATGCTTTTTTTACCCCATGACTTCTTTCTCATTTTCCAGCTGGCATGCTTTCAGAATGAAAAATTTCATGTCATCAAATGTTTAACTTATGAGAGCATAGTTTACACATGAAATGTATGTTAAATATTCAATTTTTTTAAATTTACTGAAAAGTTTTCAAAAGAATCGATTTATTCTCTAGTGTTCGCCAATGAAGAGCAATAGGATTTGTATTTTTTAATTTTTAAATTTTATTTTTATATCATTAAGAACATATGTGATGTTTTGAAATGCGTGTCAGTTATATTGCTCATTGGTGCTCAAATTATCAATTGTGGCTGTAGAATCTTCTTCAGATTGGCTCATATTAGCCCTTATTTAACTTGGGACTTGCCTGGTGACTCAAGACAGTAAAGAATCTGCCTGCAATGCAGGAGACCTGGGTTCAGTCCCTGGGTCAGGAAGACTATGTGGAGAAGGGAATGGCTACCCACTCAAGTATTCTTGCCTGGAGAAGTCCATGAACAGAGGAACCCCATGGGGTACAGTCCATGGGGTCACAAAGAGCCAGACACAACTGAATAACTAATACTTTCCTTTCACTCTTTTATATATGTCTTTACTCTGAACTTATTTTTCCCATAATAATATCAGTCTTTGATAGTTTCCTTTTACTTTAATATGACAATGCATTTCAGTATCATTTTGTACTTTTTCTGCCTCAGTTCTAAAATTGGTAATTATACAAAAAAAAAAAAAAAATGCTCTTAGGGGAAAATAATCTTTAGAGCCTACTGTATGAGCTACTCATTCTAAATTATTGATCACTGTTTCTACATATTTTAATGGATAAAATCAGAAAGTATATATGTGTCTATTAGTATACTATTTAAGTTTAAATAATACTTGAAATTCAAATAAGAATTTAGGATTTTTTTTACATGCTATTTATTTTATATTTCTGTTTATTTTACCTTAAAGTAAAAATCTTGGTTCCTAACAACATCATCACAATGAATTACCTGCTTCATCCTATTGGCATATCCATTTATGTATTATCAACAGTTTCAGAAGAAAATATTAGTAATAACACTAATTACTTTATAATCAGATTTAATCGTTTCACTTTTTTTCAGGGTCTTTTGGTCCTTAGAGAAGTATCTCACTAGGAAAATGTTATAAAATTTTTGAACTTAAAGGCAATGTATGTAATTTCTCATTGTAAGGAATGGCAGCAGAAACAGCTCAAAAATGTTGGGATTATTTATTTCACTTAGCTTTCTATTTTTACAAATGACTTAAATTTTAACATTCAGTGATTATTATGTAAACCATTCATCTACTATAAAATTAATTCTGCAAAATGTGGTGCATTCAGAGCAGTCTAATTTCTATTCATGTCCTCTCCATCCTATTTCTTCCTGTCCATTATACATAACTATGTTTTATTTTATTTTCCGTTTTTGTAAATCACATGTATTTATGTGAGTTTTAGTTTCTTAAATGTGTACTCTTTGAATATGAAAATTTATAAGTACAAAGTTTTAAGTTTACAGGGTAATAATAACAAAGTTAAAAACTGCACTCCGTTCCGTTCAGTCACTCAGTCGTGTCTGACTCTTTGCGACCCCGTGGACTGTAGCCTACCAGGCTTCTCCATCCATGGGATTCTCCAGGCAAGAATACTGGAGTGGGTTACCATCTCCTTCTCCAGGGGATCTTCCCGACCCAGGGACCGAACCTGGGTCTCCCGCATTGGAGGCGGACGCATTAACCTCTGAGCCACTAGTTATATTTAAATAATTAGTGTCTTTAAACAAATGTGTTAATATTCACAAACCAAATGAAACTCAGACTTTAAGAGAACTGGCATTTCATTATATCAGCTTTATACAAATACAGTATATTTAGCTAATTCATTTTTTGTCAGTATTCAGTATTCTCTTTTGTTGGTTTCAGTTATAAAATTTAGTCATTGCAGTAATTGTGCTTTGCAATATTCAGTCTGCTCATTTGGCATTTCTTACAATCACAAATAATTTAATACTATATATTTACATAAAATAATGGGTTTAAAACTATAACATTAAACATGCTTTTCAGTTATGTTTATACAGCATTAGACATTTTGGAAAGCATATGCAATATGCAAAAACAGAATACTAGTTTTCTTGAATGATATCGTGACTTGTGTTACTTGGCAATTATGTTCCTTGAGATACCCCAAACTCAGCAATTCTAAGTCTTTATGGTTGCTGTATTTGTTTGAAGATACATGAACTTTTAGTTATTATTCTAGTGAAACAAATTATATTGTGAACGTTGCTTTCATAGTTCTAACAAAACTTGAAAAATATTTAGATTATTTCAATTTTTTTTTATAGAAATATCTTTCAGGAAAATACAAATGCCAGAGCCCTCCCACAGTTAACTACCTTTTCTTTGCTCCTTTGGAGCTGTAAATGCCTATTTATAAAAGAGGAACATATCATACTGGCATTTCTCTCCTTTCTGCTCATCCTCCACTTATATCTCCATTGCATTCACTTGCCTATGTAATCACAACTAAATTCAGTTAACTTAATCATATTTATTTAGTTTAAAAAAATAGTTTGTCTTAGAAAAACCTTCAAAAACTCATGGACTAAAACTCAGGAAATGACATTACTTTGTTAATACTTCATGGTGATAACACTCGTTGTCTTTGACTAAAGCACTTGAGATCTTAATGTTCTATTCTTGTATGAAATTCAGTGAAGACATTTGATAGCTTTAGCATCATCTTTTTTATTATTTCATCATCCTGAGTTTAAATGCATGTTACAGGATGCTCGGGGCTGGTGTGCGGGGATGACCCAGAGGGAAGATAAAGGGAGGATGGAGGTGGGAGGGGGGTTCAGGAAGGGGAACTCATGTACACCTGGGGGGGATTCATGTCAATGTATGGCAAAACCAACCAATATAATATTATAAAATAATTAGCCTCCAATAAAAAAAAAAAGAAAGAAAGAAAAATACTTAAGCAGTTTCCTAATAAGGATAATTTGGTAATGAAATGAAATATGTAAGTGTATCTACATTCAACAAGAAAACATAGCCTAAGCAAAATAATGTATTAGAAGGATGGTAATCTACAGAAATGCTTTTTTTCCTACTTCCTTGATTTTTATGCAGGTAAGCAACATTTCTGTTCTATTTAGTTCATTATATTTTTTTAAGTATTTTAGAATTATACTTAAAAAAGAATGTAAAATCAGATTCATCTTTGTAATCCTATAATCAATATGTTAAACCAGAGAAAACTTCCTGACTGGAACCCAGCCAATAGCCAACTGAGAGGTGAGGATTAAAGCATGGGTTTCTATTCTGATGTAAATAAAGGTTCAGTTCAGTTCAGTTCAGTCGCTCAGTCGTGTCTGACTCTTTGCGACCCCATGAATCACAACACGCCAGGCCTCCCTGTCCATCACCAACTCCCGGAGTTCACTCAGACTAATGTCCATCGAGTTGGTGATGCCATTCATCCATCTCATTCTCTGTCGTCCCCTTCTCCTCCCGCCCCAATCCTTCCCAGCATCAGAGTCTTTTCCAGTGAGTCAACTCGTCACATGAGGTGGCCAAAGTATTGCAGTTTCAGCTTTAGCATCAGTCCCTCCAATGAACACCCAGGATTGATCTCCTTTAGAATGGACTTTCGACTAAATGGAAGATACAATAATATCTAAGAGAGGAAGATGGTACATAATTTCCAGACTGTCTACCAGTGCTTTAGCCAGAGTGTTTCTTGAATTCATCGCTTATTTGCCTGCTAAAAATACACACCTCTAGTCTTTCCAGTATAACAATAACAAAATCAAAAATTTTGAAGAGTGGAAATAAGAAAACAACGGAAAATTGGTCAACACTTATTCACTGTGTATATCACACTTACCTTGCTGAGTGGAAATCTTTCGACGTTTACAACTTGGTGAGGCTGAGAAAGAAGCTATACTATTATGAATAGCAAGGGTGTTAGTATTTTATACAAATAATATAGTAGATTTACTTGCTTAGTAATTTATTTCTCAATCTCGGACAATAAGATAAGTTAAATGCAAATTTATAAGGTAAATTTGTTGCAGATCTTAAGATCAAGATCACCATTGAAATATTTTTCATTATGGTTCTTTTGCCCATTGTTTTTCAAGTTGTATAATTCTATCAAGTTGGAATGAACATAAAAGTATATCACATAAAAATATGGCAGAGAAATAATTTTCAAATTTTGTATTAAAACTTTAAATATAGTACAGTTTAAAATAAAAGCGTTAGAGAGTCAACTTCCAATATAATAGGATGAGGTTTGAGGTTGATTTGGGTAACAGAAGCCAAGAGCGATAAAGTTATTCATTTTAAAACACTGAAATGGAGAAAGCAGAATATTCTAAGTTTAGGTCCAGTTTGTGTCTGAAACAAGAAAAGGAATCACTAGGGAATTTTTGGCATAGTTTTGATATTGTAAATTTTCGTCAGGTAATTTCACATCGTTCAGTCAGCAATTATCTCCAAGTTCCACATGTAGTGACTCTTTTTTCCAAGTTAGTATAAACCTTCATGTAGTTCCTAAAATTTAACTACCTTTTGAATACTATATCTGCATGTATTATGTGTTGTATATTTATGTATCTTATATTCTATAAGGCCTAGGTTATATTCAAATAACTTTTGATATCATACAAAAATTTATATATTTTGTTTCCTGTATAGGTAATTTTACCCATGACAAAAGAAATTCTATATTAGCTTATTCAAGAAATATTCCTGATAGATCTTAGCATTTTATTGGTCACAGGGTGAATGGCAAATCCAGAGTATTAACAGGAAAATGTGTTCTCAGGATAAAGATGAATGACCAATGAACAAAGCCCTTTTTAAGACCTTGTAAAGATTTCAGTTGATGTTTCAAAACTATTTTTAAATAGACGAAAGTTCTTGTAATTCTGTTAAAATCTACTATGCTAAATGAGAGAGCATTTGCAAATATTAAGGGTTGTTTTGCAGTGAAGCTTCAAAGGAGATCAAAATGGAGAAGGAATTACCTCCAAAAGTTTGTATAAGTGACTTTTGTCGAGTGGAGCCTGAGCAATATATAAGAAATCCAAAATATTTTTATAAGAAGTTTATCAGCTTGGGCTAAAAATAAA
Organism: Moschus berezovskii; assembly: GCF_049115385.1. Lineage (NCBI taxonomy): Eukaryota > Metazoa > Chordata > Mammalia > Artiodactyla > Moschidae > Moschus > Moschus berezovskii. Next base: position 75,761,487 of record NC_142476.1, read on the forward strand.
GACATTTTATAAAAAGTCTTCATGCTTGCAGAAACTAAGATTGTACATTTCAATCCCTTTTCTTTTCTGGGTTTCATTTATTGATATTATTAGACAAAAAGTACAACTATTTGAGCTCTAGAGAAGGACAAGTGCATTTTTCATTTGGGAAGACTAGGGGCTTCCCAAGTGGCACAGTGGTAATGAATCCATCTGCCAATTTAAGAGATGAAAGAGACACAGGTTCAGTCCCTGGGTTGGGAAGATCCCCTGGAGTAGGAACTGGCAACCCCTTCCAGTATTCCTGCCTGGAAATTTCCATGAACAGAGGAGCCTTATAGCCTATACTTCATGGAGTGGCAGAGTCTGACACAACTGAGCAGACACACACACATAAATAATTTTAGTCAGGAAGGTGTACTTTGATAGTTTTAAAACTTGATGTTCTTTGACAGTCCTCTGATGATGAAGTAAGATTTACAGCCACTACTGTTAAATCTGGCCAGCCTTGAGATTCCTTTTAGCAACATAGACAAAGTAATTCTATGAGACATGTGCAGTGCCTGCCTTGGGCATGGGGAACATTTTCTCTTGGAGGTTTTGGTTAGGTGTCAGAAGTCTGGGCACCCTGCCACCATCCTACTGTTTAGTCCTTCCACTCTCCTTGCTCAGGCACTAGATATATGTGTCCTGAAACTACCACAAAACTGGATGCTACAGAGCCCGTTGTTCTAGCCTCCAACCACATAGACCGCTTGTAGCTGTTTCAGTCACCCCAAATGGAGGCCTAGATATCGGGAAAAATTTTTTAACATATAGGCATATTTATTTTACATGCTTTTTGAGTTTCTGAATCAAGTAGTGCAATGGTTGTTTTATGTCACTACATTGTTAGATGATTTGTGAGGCAGAAACAGATGACTAGAACAGAAGTATGTGGGAATTTCTGAAGTATTTAATCAGAGGATAGCATGACCTTTTGGTTTCAGAAAAAAACACTCTGGCTGCCTGACAGAGAAATGTTTCAAGTTATGATAAGTGAAAATGCTATCATTAAATAGTTTTCATTGAATTAACTCTAATATAGGATGTCAATTTCTCAAAGGAAGTTTCGGCATGGTAAATGGAGAGAAACAAATGTGTTCTGCAGGTAAAGCCATGATCATTTTATTATTTGGTTGCTGAATATATAGAACTGCAAGTTAACCTATGTCCATATTCTGTAATTTCATTATGTAGACAAAACTGGGTATCTGTTTAAATATAGATTCTGATTTAACGTGTCTGAACTGAGGCCTGAGATTCTGCATTTTTAGCAGATTCTCTAATGATGTTGATGTTGCTCATCTGTGGTTTACATGTTGAGTGGTACATTTCTGAGCTACTGTTGCCATGGATAAGATGTGGTTGTTCTTTCTAGGTTTTGAAATAAAGCTAGTGTAGTCACAGATTTGTTATGTATAAAAGGGATAGTTGTGATATCTAGAAATAAAAACAGTCTCAAAATACATATGGTATATTCCAGTAGTCAAATCTTACATGCGTTTGTTGATCAAATCAGAATTTGCTATAATTATAACTGCTCTTTATTTCAATCTTGTTATATTTAAATTGAGAAATGCCAAAGCCCCAGATTGATTAGGTTTAATTATCTCTGTACACCAATGCATACATGTGCACACACACAACACATGCAAGCATTTTAATATTGAGTATGTAACAATTTGATAATTCATAAATTTTCAATAATTATATTTGCCTCAAATATCATGATTCTGTCTCTTTCATATTTTTCACTGATTTTTACATTATTTTTGCTTCTACTTATTGATATAAAAATAAGTGACCTAAATAAAAGTAAATATAAACAAGAACTTATACTATACTGTACTGTTTGATTATTTAAATTATTCTACATCATAAATTTATAATTTCCAGTGCACAATTCCATAGAACTTAACAGATGCATAGATTTGTGTAGCTAACACCATAATCAGAATACAGAACAGTTCCCATCACTACAAGACTCTGTTGTACTGACCCTTTGCAGGCACACCTTGTCTCTAAACATAACCACTGGCAACCACTGATATCATTTCCTTCAGTATAGCTTTGTCACTTTGAGAATGTAACATGAAAGGAATCATACAGTATGTCATATTTTTATTCAACATAATAGTGATTTAATTACTGTTCATTGACTATATAAAATATATATGAATACCATTCTTTTAAAAATTTTAGTAATAATTGTTTTAGGCCCAAACAGAAAGTTTTTTTCTCTCTTTGGCCAATTTTGTTCAGTTATCTAGATGTGTCTTGATAGTAGATTTTAGGACTATTTTAGAAATATGAGATAAAAATCTATCAACATTAGGAAACACAACTGAAGGCCTTAATAATCAAAATAAAAATACCTAAAATAATTTTAAAAGGGCTTCAACAGACTCTAGTCCCTATCTATCAGTTTAATAGTTACCAAAGAAAATATTTTGAATACATAAGAACCACATTGAACTGTACGCTTGCATGGTGATATATTCATCTGATTTTATGTTTCTTTGTGTATGGTAGTCATGATTATTTTGAAATTGTTTCCTCAGATTTTTGTGCTTATCCATTCTAAGTGATTTAGTTCTGGGACTTTCCCTCAGTATTGGAAGTATCAAATAGATGATGCTTCAAGGAAGAGAGTATCCTAATGACTAGAGTTACTATCTTACTGTTGTGCTTTGAAATTCAAATCATTATTTGTTTGTATGAAATAATAATTTTGAAAGTTAGGCTTTGAAATGAATGCAGAAGGTAATTCTACGTATTTAGACTTTCTCTCCGTTTCTAGTAAACTCAGGTCATAGAATTTTTCTGACTCACGGAGGAAGAGAAGTAAGGATGTGCCATAAGAATACCCCTACTAAATTGGTTCATGGGTTTGCAAAGAGTCAGACATGACTGAGTGCCTGAACTGAACTGAACTGGAATATATGAGTGCAGTAGCTTTTACCTTGTGGAGAGAATAGTAATTTAGGGTGTGCTACGATTCATGTGGTTGCAATGAGTCGGACACTACTGAGTAACTGAACTGAACTGAACTGAAAGTAGAAGAAGGGAGAAGAGGGGGTTTTTTGGGGAGTGGAGAAAAAGATTCTACTTCATGTAAAGAGTTAGTCTTTATTTGTCAGTTCTTCCCATTTATTTATGTCTAAATCTTGATTTTGAAAACACAGAGTTGGTAAAACTGAGCATTGCTTTCAGGTCTTTACTTTAAGGCATGTTATTTTGAATTTATTGGAGAAACAAATCACCAACCAGTGATACAAAGAAGGAACAAGAAATCATTAATGAACAATTATATCAACTGGTGCAGGAAATAAGCAATTAGAACTTGCATGAAGAAAAATCAATACCAATATGTAACTTTTTCCAGCAACAAATTTCAAAGCAATATAAGTAGGGCTAACTTTACTAATGAAAGCTAGATAACCAAAATTGAAATGCTAAATAGAACAAGATAAGGACAATTTCTGACTATTAAACAATGACTAGAAAATTTAGGTAGAAATATCCAGACTTTAAAATATTCAAAACTGAATTTATTTTTACTGGATCTGTATAAATGATACTATCAATTGGAGGTTTTATCATTCTTTCACATAACTTGTCAAATAAATTAAATATTAATCCTTAATTGAGTATTCTTTGATCACTTCAATTGAATTGTACTTTGTCACAAATTACAATACAATTAGGATACATACACAAAGGTACACACACATCATTTGAATAGATAATCTTCTATTGGATTCTATAGTTTACTGCCAACTACAGCTCTCCCGATTCTTGGTTCAAGGTACTTATTCAAAATATATTTAAAAAAAAACATTATCTCCATTAACTATCCAATGATCTCATTATGCTTTGCCTTTAAAAATACCTCACAAACATTCTTAATCTCCCTAGTCAACAATATATGCATAGTTATCATCAAATGATTATGAAATATTAAGTAGAAAGCCACTTGACAAGATATAAAACATCTAAATACTGACGGTCAAAGACATTTGTTCTGGGATAACAGAATTTTAATTTTCATAAGCAGTGAGGTTTTAGCTCAAATAAATTCCACCGTTGTTTATTTTACTCCAAGAATTCACTTTGGTAACTATCATATTCCTCTAACGATTATGACTTAGTGATATATACCTACTCCTATTGACTTACTATTAAACAATATATTCAGTTCAGTTCGGTTCAGTCGCTCAGTCGTGTCCGACTCTTTGCAACCCCATGAATCACAGCACTCCAGGACTCCCTGTCCATCACCAACTCCCGGAGTTCACTCAAACTCATGTCCATCGAGTCGGTGATGCCATCCAGCCATCTCATTCTCTGTCGTCCCCTTCTCCTCCAGTCCCCAATCCCTCCCAGCATCAGAGTCTTTTCCAGTGAGTCAACTCGTCACATGAGGTGGCCAAAGTATTGCAGTTTCAGCTTTAGCATCAGTCCTTTCAATGAACACCCAGGACTAATCTCCTTTAGAATGGACTAGTTGGATCTCCTTGCAGTCCAAGGGACTCTCAAGAGCCTTCCCCAGCATCACAGTTCAAAAGCATCAATTCTTCGGCGATCAGCTTTCTTCACAGTCCAACTCTCACATCCATACATGACCACGGGAAAAACCATAGCCTTGACTAGACGGACCTTGGTTGGCAAAGTTAATAGCTCTGTTTTTTAATATGCTATCTAGGTTGGTCATAACTTTCCTTCCAAGGAGTAAGAGTCTTTTTTAATTTCATGGCTGGAATTAGCATCTTCAGTGATTTTGGAGCCCAAAAAAATAGTCTGACACTGTTTCCACTGTTTCTCCATCTATTTCCTATGAAGTGATGGGACCAGATGCCATGATCTTAGCTTTCTGAATGTTGAGTTTTAAGCCACCTTTTTCACTCTCCTCTTTCACTTTCATCAAGAGGCTTTTTAGTTCCTCTTCACTTTCTGCCATAAAGGTGGTGTCATCTGCATATCTGAGCTTGTTGATATTTCTCCCAGCAATCTTGATTTCAGCTTGTGCTTCTTCCAGCCCAACATTCCTAAAGAATATATTCCCTAGTCTATAAAATAGGTAAACAAATTTACAGTCTTCAAAAAGCTTGAAATCAAGTTAGAAAAACAAAACAATTATAAAGAAGAGAAATATGCATAATAATCTACTTGTATATGTTACTCAGATACTTGGTTAAAATCTTTACTCTTTCAGTTCCAGCATTTTAAAAATTTGACTTTCAATTTCTTAATTTCATAATAATTTAATTGCCTGGTGGCTCAGAGGGTAAAGCATCTACCTGCAAAGCAGGACACCTGGGTTCAATGCTTGGGTCAGGAAGATTCCCTGGAGAAGGAAATGGCAACCCACTCCAGTACTCTTGCATGGAAAATCCCATGGACAGAGAAGCCTAGTAGATTACAGTCCACGATATCACAAAGAGTCGGACACGACTGAGTGACTTCACTTCACTTCATGACATTTTAAGCCAATCTAATTTGCTTTGTTTGATCATTTATTAGTATATTTTCTCTTATCTATTTATATTTGCATTATATTTTCATCATAATTTACATTTAAGAGAAGAATGGGAAACTCAGACTCTTTACACAGTGACATCCATAACATCTGGAATACAATTAAGACAGTTACTAAATTGTGAAGAAGCAAAAAAATGTATGAAAAACTTGAAATTAAATTAATAGTAGTAAGTATAGACTCCAAAATAACTTTGTGTTGGAGTTTGTAGGTTAAGGGCTTAGAAAATACAATTATAAGTATGTGTAAGGATTTAATATAAATGATACACATAATAAGGGAACCAATGAAGATTTTCTACTGATAAAGATATATCTACTGATATAGCTATGGGGTAGTGAACTCCAGGAGTTGGTGATGGACAGGGAGGCCTGGCATGCTGTGATTCATGGGGTCACAAAGAGTCAGACACGACTGAGCGATTGAACTGAACTGAACTGAACTGAGTTGGTAAAGAATCTGCCTGCAATTCAGGAGACCAGGGTTCAATTCCTGGGTCGGGAAGATCCAGGAGCAGGAAATGGCGACCCACCCCAGTAATCTTGCCTGGAGAATCCTGTGGAGAGAGGAGCCAGGCGGGCAAGAGTCCAAAACAACTTAGTGACTAAACCACCAACCACCAAAGATATTAAGAGCCATATGTAAATCTAGAACTGCAAAATATATCACTTCAGTTCAGTTCAGTTGCTCAGTCATGTCTGACTCTTTGCAACTCCATGAACCACAGCACTCCAGGCCTCCCTGTCCATCACCAACTCCCGGAGTCCACCCAAACTCATTGTCCATTGAGTCAGTGATGCCATCCAACCATCTTATCCACTGTCATCCCCTTCTCCTCCTGCCTAAATCTTTCCCAGGATCAGGGTCTTTTCCAATGAGTCAGCTCTTCGCATCAGGTGGCCAAAGTATTGGAGTTTCAGCTTCAACATCAGTCCTTCCATTGAACACCAAAGACTGATTTCTTTAGAATGGACTTGTTGGATCACCTTGCAGTCCAGAGGACTCTCAAGAGTCTTGTCCAACACCACAGTTCAAAAGCATCAATTCTTCGGCACTCAACTTGCTTTATAGTCCAACTCTCACATCCATACATGACCACTGGAAAAACCATAGCCTTGACTAGATGGACCTTTGTTGGCAAAGTAATGTCTCTGCTTCTCAATATGCAGTCTAGGTTGGTCATAACTTTCCTTCCAAGGAGTAAGCATCTTTTAATTTCATGGCTGCAATCACCATATGCAGTGATTTTGGAGCCCAGAAAAATAAAGTCAGCCACTGTTTCCACTGTTTCCCCATCTATTTGCCATGAAGTGATGGGACCGGATGCCATGATCATAGTTTTCTGAATGTTGAGCTTTAAGCCAACTTTTTCACTCTCCTTTTTACTTTCATCAAGAGGCTCTTTAATTCTTCTTCACTTTTTGCCATAAGGGTAGTGTCATCTGCATATCTGAGGTTATTGATATTTCTCCCGGCAATCTTGATTCCAGCTTGTGTTTCCTGCAGCTCGGCATTCCTCATGATGTACTCTGCATAGAAGTTAAATAAGCAGGGTGACAATATACAACCTTGACATACTCCTTTTCCTATTTGGAATCAATCTGTTGTTCCATGTCCAGTTCTAACTTTTGCTTCCTGACCTGCATACAGGTTTCTCAAGAGGTAGGTCAGGTGGTCTGGGATTCCCATCTCTTTCAGAATGTTCCACAGTTTATTGTGATCCACACAGTCAAAGGCTTTGGCATAGTCAATGAAGCAGAAATAGATGTTTTTCTGGAACTCTCTTGCTTTTTTGGTGATCCAGCAGATGTTGGCAATTTGATCTCTGGTTCATCTGCCTTTTCTAAAACAAGCTTGAACATCTGGAAGTTCACCGTTTGCATATTGCTGAAGCCTGGCTTGGAGAATTTTGAGCATGACTTTCCTAGCTTGTGAGATGAGTGCAATTGTGTGGTAGTTTGAGCATTCTTTGGCATTGTCTTTCTTTGGGATTGGAATGAAAACTGACCTTTTCCAGTCCTGTGGCCACTGCTGAGTTTTCCAAATTTGCTGGTATATTGAGTGCAGCACTTTCACAGCATCATCTTTTAGGATTTGAAACAACTCAACTGGAATTCCATCACCTCCACCACCTTTTTTCATAGTGATGCTTCCTAGGGCCATTTGACTTCACATTCCAAGATGTCTTGCTCTAGGTGAGTGGTCATCACACCATCGTGATTATCTGGGTCATGAAGATCTTTTTTGTCTAGTCTTCTGTGTATTCTTGCCACCTCTTCTTAATATCTTCTGCTTCTGTTAGGTCCCTACCATTTCTGTCCTTTATTGAGCCCATCTTTGCATGAAATGTTCCCTTGGTATCTCTAGTTTTCTTGGAGAGATTGCTAGTCTTTCCCATTCTATTGTTTCCCTCTATTTCTTTGCACTGATCGCTGAGGAAGGCTTTCTAATCTCTCCTTGCTATTCTTTGGAACTCTGCATTCAAACAGGTATATCTTTCCTTTTCTCCTTTGCTTTTCACAGCTTCCCTTCTTTTCACAGCTATTTGTGAAAAGAAGCCATTCAGACAGCCATTTTGCTTTTTTGTGTTTCTTTTTCTTGGGGATGGTCTTGATTCCTGTTTCATCAAGTACTCTGTCTATCAGATCTAGTCCCCTAAATCTATTTCTCACTTCCACTGTACAGTCATAAGGGATTTTATATATAAAAGCATAATAGATGAATTTAAACTCAGATTAAATACTACAGAAGATAAGATTAGTTAAAATTTGAAGATAGGTCAGGTGAAGCTACCTAAGATGAAGCACAGAGGAAAGCGGTGGGGGGAGTTAAAAGAAAAAAGAAAGAAAAATTGCAGCGGAGAAATTATTAGAAGAATTAATTCAGACATTTTTCAAAAATTTTGAAATAATACTAGCTCATTTATCAACAAAACAGCAAACCCATATCAAGATAAACAAGAAGAAAACCTTAGTTAAAGAATCCACCTGAAATGCAGGAGACTTAGGTTCCATCCCTGGGTTGGCTGAATCAGATAGCCTGGGGAAGGAAATAGCGACCGACCCCATTGTTCTTGCCTGGGAAATTCCCGGGACAAAGGAGCTGGGCGAGCTATAATCCTTAAAGTCTCAAGAGTTGGACAGGCCTTGGCAATTCACCACCACCAAGATACGAAATGCTAATAGAGACATATATTCTTCTAAATAACAAAAGAAGTTAAGGAAGGGGTATAGGAGATACAAACTATTAGCTGTGAGATAAGCTGCAAGTATATGTTGCGCATAGTGGCAAATAGTCAATATTTTATGATAAACGTTAGCAGAGAATAACCTTTAAAAATTGTGAATCACTGTGTCGCTCACCCGTAATTTATATAACATTACATAGCAACTATAATTTTAGAAGATTTACTCAACACTTGTTTACTTGCCACGCAGTGTGTATTCTACTTAAGCTATTGTATTTCATGTAATTAAAAAAAAAAGGTTAACATATTCACTTAATAACACATTAATAGAAAAGTGCCAATTTATCCAGATGTGCATTAATTTAATACAGAACAAAAAATAGATGAAGAAAAAAAATATGTTATATAAAGGTAGACAAAAACAAAATCTCAGATGGAGATTTTAGTCTTCTCTCAATAGTTGATTGAAAAATAAACAGAATGATATCATTTGTTTAGAAAATCACAATAACAACAATTTTAATTGATATCTGTGCAATATTATACTTCAACATGGGTAGCTCAGCTGGTAAAGAATCCACCTGCAATGCAGGAGACCCTGGTTCAATTCCTGGGAGGAGAAGATCCCCTGGAAAGGGATAGTGAGAAACAAATACATGTAAATTAAACAGCTGATATCCATTGTTAATAAAAATTATATTAAGATATTACCTTTTAGCAAATGTCACAAATTGTTGGATAGTGTTAGAAGGGTGTTAGAGGCAAATTTATAATTCTAAAGACTAATATTAAAATGAAATTAATTCTTAAAGTGTCTATATTCCCCTTCAGTTCAGTTCAGTTCAGTTCAGTCGCTTAGTCGTGTCCGACTCTTCGCGACCCTATGAACCACAGCATGCCAGGCCTCCCTGTCCATCACCAACTCCCGGAGTTCACTCAAACTCATGTCCATAGAGTCAGTGATGCCATCCAGCCATCTCATCCTCTGTCATCCCCATCTCCTCCTACCCCCAGTCCCTCCTAGCATCAGACTCTTTTCTAGTGAGTCAACTCGTCACATGAGGTAGCCAAAGATTTGGAGTTTCAGCTTCAGCATCAGTCCTTCCAATATTCCCATTAAGAAGGCAGAAAACAAAGACCAAATTAAACTCAAATTATTTAGAAGATCATACATAATAAAGATAAAAGAGGAAACCAATGAGTAGAAAAGAGAAGAGCCACAGAAAAAAATCAACAAAACAAATTTTATTATTTGAAAATAAGTATGGAGAATCCCAGGGATGGCAGAGCCTGGTAGGCTGCTGTCTATGGGTCGCACAGAGGCGGACACAACTGAAGTGACTTAGCAGCAGCAGCAACATGCAAAGCTGAAACTCCAATACTTTGGCCACCTCATGTGACGAGTTGACTCACTGGAAAATACTCTGATGCTGGGAGGGATTGGGGGAGGGAGGAGATGGGGATGACAGAGAATGAGATGGCTGGATGGCATCACCGACTCTGTGGACATGAGTTTGAGTGTACTCCGGGAGTTGGTGATGGACAGGGAGGCCTGGCGTGCTGTGATTCATGGGGTTGCAAAGAGTCGTACACGACTGAGCGACTGAACTGAACTGATGCAAAAATCAAATCCTAGCTAAACTGTTGAATCATAGCAAAATCAAGGGAATTCCAAAATTACAACTATTTCTGCTTCATTGACTATACTAAAGCCTTTGACTGTGTGAATCACAACAAACTGTGGGAAATTCTTCAAGAGTTGGGAATACTAGACCACCTTACCTGCCCCCTTAGAAACCTGTTTGTAGTTCAAGAAGCAACAATTAGAACCGGACATTCAACAACTGACTGGTTCCAAATTGGGAAAAGATTACATCAAGGCTGTATATTGTCACTCTCTTTATTTAACTTATATGCAGAGTACACCACATGAAATGTGGAGCTGGAGAAGCACAAGCTGGAATCAAGATTGCCAGAAGAAATATCAAGAACCTCAAATATGCAGATGATCTCAAACTAATGGCAGAAAACAAAGAGGAACTAAAAGCCTCTTGATGAAGGTGAAATAGGCGAGTGAAAAAGTTGGCTTAAAATTCAACATTCAAAAAATTTAGATCATGGCATCCAGTCCCATCACTTCATGGCAAGTAGATGGGGAAACAGTGGAAACAGTGGCAGATTTTATTTTCTTGGGCTCCAAAATCACTGCAGATGTTGACTGCAGCCATGAAATTAAAAGACTCTCCTTGGAAGGAAGACTATGACAAACCTAGACAGCATATTAAAAAGCAAAGACATCACTTTGCCAGCTAAGGTCTGAATAGTCATAGCTGTGGTTTTTTTCAGGAGTCATGTATAGAGGTGAGAGTTAGACCATAAAGAAGGCTGAACGCCAAAGAATTGATGCTTTGGAATTGTTTTTCTGAAGAAGGCTCTTTAGAGTCCCATGGACCACAAAATCAAACCAATCAATCCTAAATGAAATCAACCCTGAATATTCATTGGAAGGATTGACTATTCATTGGAAGGACTGAATATTCATTGGAAGGACTGAAACTGAAGCTCCAATACTTTGGCCACCTGATGCGAAGAGTGGACTTTCAGACCCTGATGCTTGGAAAGATTGAAAGCAGGAGCAGAAGGGGGTGACAGAGGTTGAGATGGTTAAATGACTCAATGGACATTAGTTTGAGCAAACTCAGGGAGATATGAAGGACAGGGAAGCCCAATGTGCTGCTGTTCAGCTGCACTTCATGGCATCACAAGTAGTCAGACACGACTTAGTGACTGGACGACAACAGCAAGACTACTCAAAGAAAAGAGTGGGGAAATATAAATTTCCAGTATCCGATATGAAAGGCAAGATATCACACAATAAAATAAATATCAGAGACTTTCACAAAATGTTGCATGTCAATAAACTGAGCATCTAAATGAAAAATAATATAAAATCTGAACAGTTCTATAGCTGTGAAAAGAAAAAGATATTTAAAAAACCAGACCATCTCTATAGAAAACTCCTGTCTCCAAGAGTATCATAAATATATGCTTCTCTCACAGAATCTTTAGAAAATAGAGGGTAAAAGAACAGTTTTGTATTAATTTTACAAAGTGAACAAATTGTGGAAGTGAAAATCTTAACAATATTACTGAAAAGAGAAAATTACACTATATTTTATGAAATTATAATTCAAATTCTGAACAAACTGTTATCAAATTCCTTCCAGCAGTTCATAAAAAAAGAATGAAAAGACAGCTACAAATGTTGAAGGGTATGTGAAGAAAGGAGACTGCTCAGGCATTGCTGGTGGTAACATGAATGCATTTGGAAAACATTTTGGAAATTTCTTAGAATATTAAGTATATATATATATATATATATATATGTAATTTATGACCTAGCACTTCAACACCACTAGGGTTGTCTGTTCAAGAGAAATTGTATATATTTCCACATAGAAACTTACAGGTGGATGGTTTTTGCAGGATTGTTTATCATATTAGTAATAAAAATTGGAAACCACCTAAATGATTTTCACCTATTGACTGGATGGACAAAATATGGTATATCCATAGAATGGAATACTACAGATCAATAAAGGAATTACTACAGATACATGATATGATGTGGCTGAACCTCAAAATATTATGCTCAGTTCAAAAACGCAATCTAACATAAGTGACTGTATATTGTATTGCTTTTTATACGAAATGTTAAGGAAATGCAAATCTATAGAAGTAGATTAGTAATTGTCTGAGAATGGGCAGAGGTTTAACAGAAAATATGTATGAAGAATCTTATTAAAATGATGAAATGTTTTAAAATTTATGGTAATTATTGCATAACTTGATAAACTTACTCAAATGTCATTGATTTGTACACGTGAAATGGGTAACATATGTGTGAGCTATGCTTCAATAAATTAATTTTTACAAAAGCAGACAAGGTTTGTCTCATATTAAAAAGTCAATTAATATAATTCACTACATTAACAGAATGAAGAAAATAATACATCTCAATATTTGAATAAAAAGTCTTTAATAGAATTCAACACATATTTAAGCTAAAAAATAAAAATTAGAAGTGAATCCCTCAATTAGATAATTAGTAACTTAGGAAAGAAGCCTCACATAAGATAGTTTTTAATTTTCAGGGTCTCTGCATTTTCAATTTAAACCTGAGAATGAGATACTATTTCTTCAGACTGGAGACTTTACGTAATGAAAAAATAAATAATTTGATAAGAATTTGAAAGTGAAAGTATTTATATTTACAGTGATAGGATTATAGAAAATTCTGTTACAATTTTTAAAAAGAACCTACAAAACAAATTATTATATTAAATTTTTTGCATATGAACTCAATATATAATCTATTTTTGTATAACTACAATTTTTGTTTTACAGTAAAGATAAAGTAGCATTTCCAATTTAAAGCCAAATAAGGAAATGGAATAGTTGGGTTTAAATAGAAATTTGTCAAAAATTGTGTAAATTCTTTATTTAAAACCTCAAAAAAGGGAATAAAGGAAAGGAAAAAAAAAAGACAAATGAAAAGATGAATCAATCTTCATAACTAAGAAGACTCAAGCTGGTAAGATGTCCTTTCTTTCCAAAATATTTACTGCCAAATTCTAGCAGTCTTTTGGCAGAAATTGACAAGATACACTTAAATATGTATCTCTTATTTAGGCAGTTAGACTCAGGGCGGAGGTAAGACTCCTCCCTCCCTCTATCTCAGATCCTTGGTAACAACTGTTGTCCTGGGGACGTGACTAAGTGGTGCCTGTGCGGGAGGTAATGTTCTTTCTATTAACAACGCAGGGATCACAACAAATGCAGCAACCACACAAGCATTATAACATCCTATGCTATCTGTTTAGCAGACCCAAAAGGAAACTGACTTAAACTAATCGAGATTCTGAAGCCCTTTGTGGTTTCTGTAGAGTAAGAGGAACTGCAATGCAAGACTCTAACTTTGGGAAATTTAGCCTAGTGAAAGAGTGGATACAAGATATCAGCAAAAGCAAGAATCTACCACAATCTGTAACTGAAAATGTTGAAGGAAAAATTTTTATGCTTGGATCTTGCCAATTGTTCAAGCAGGTTTTAGAAAAAGCAGAGGCACCAGAGATCAAATTGCCAACATCCACTGGATCATGGAGAAAGCAAGAGAATTCCAGAAAAACATCTATTTCTGCTTCATTGATTATGCCAAAGCCTTTGACTGTGTGGATCAAAATAAACTGTGGAACATTCTGAAAGAGATGGGAATCCAAGACCACCTGACCTGCCTCATGAGAAACCTGTATGCAGGTCAAGAAGCAACAGTTAGAACTGGACATGGAACAACAGACTGGTTCCAAATAGGAAAAGGAGTACGTCAAGGTTGTATGTTGTCACCATGCTTGTTTAACTTATATGCAGAGTACATCATGAGGAACGCTGGGCTGAAAGAAGCACAAGCTAGAATTAAGATTGCCAGGAGAAGTATCAATAACCTCAGATATACAGATGACACCACCCTTATGGCAGAAAGTGAAGAGGAACTCAAAGGCTTCTTGATGGAAGTGAAAGAGGAGAGTGAAAAGTTTGGCTTGAAGCTCAACATTCAGAAAACAAAGATCATGGCATCTGGTCCCATCACTTCATGGGAAATAGATGGAGAAACTTTGGAAACAGTGTCAGACTTTATTTTTTGGGGCTCCAAAATCACTGCAGATGCTGATTGCAGTCAGGAAATTAAAAGACGCTTACTCCTTGGAAGGAAAGTTATGACCAACCTAGATAGCATATTAAAAAGCAGATATTACTTTGCCAACCAAGGTCTGTCTAGTCAAGGCTATGGTTTTTCCCGTGGTCATGTATGGATGTGAGAGTTGGACTGTGAAGAAAGCTGATCGCCGAAGAATTGATGCTTTTGAACTGTGGTGCTGGAGAAGACTCTTGGGAGTCCCTTGGACTGCAAGGAGATCCAACCAGTCCATTCTAAAAGAGATCAACCCTGGGTATTCATTGGAAGGACTGATGCTGAGGCTGAAACTCCAATACTCTGTCCACCTCATGCGAAGAGCTGACTCACTGGAAAAAACTCTGATGCTAGGAGGGATTGGGGGCTGGAGGAGAAGGGGACGACGGAGAATGAGATGGCTGGATGGCATCACCGACTCGATGGACATGAGTTTGAGTGAACTCCGGGAGTTGGTGATGGACAGGGAGGCCTGGCGTGCTGTGATTCATGGGGTCGCAAAGAGTCAGACATGACTGAGCGACTGAACTGAACTGAACTGACAAAAGGTGCCAATACTGCTGTGTGTTGCACCAAGATATATTGATTGAAGTGACTTTTTCACCTCATTCTATAAATTGAATTTACAGGAAGAAGTAAAAGATTTAGGAGTCGTTGAAGCATTTGTGCCAGTTATCAAACTGTGTTTTGATGGCTTAGGGATTAATTTTTTTTTCAAGATTAGTACTGCAGACTATTCCAGAATATTTGGACCTAGGCAAGAGAAGTATTAATAGATAGAATATGTGTAATGAGTCTAAATGGTTGCAGGGGAACTGATAAAATTTACATCTCTTTCTAATTATTGACAACTTCAGGTTCACAGGGGGCCAAACTTCAAACATCTCTTCCAATATATTAGGTTTCCTTGATTCTATTTCCTGGACTAAAAGTAAGTAACAGAACTTGCCAACTGTATCCAAATACAATAGCATCAACTTTGTACATTGATTCCTCAGTGTTTTCTAAATGGTTTGTGTTTAGATTATATTAAAATTGATTTTAAAATAAATAAATGACAATAAAATATCTCACATTAAAAAAAATGGATAGCCAAGTGATCATTAAAAAGAAGAACCAGTTAAAAAGACATATACTAATTTACCTTGAGTTATGGAAAGATTGAACGCAAGAGGAGAAGAGGACGACAGAGGAAGAGATGTTTGGATGGCATCACCAACTCAATGGACATGAGTTTGAGTAAACTCCGGGAGTTAGTGATGGACAGGGAGGTCTGGAGTACTGCAGTCCATGGGGTCACAAAGGGTGGGACACGATTGAGCAACTGAACTGAACTGACTCTATTTCCACATTAACCAAAAGAGTGTGGCATGGACCTGAGGACAGAAAAGTACAAAAGACATTTGGAGACCAGAGCTCGATCCCTGGATTGGGAAAAATCCCCTGGAGGAAGAAATAGCAACCCACTCCTGTATTCTTGCCTAGAGAATTCCATGAGCAGAGGAGCCTGGTCCATGGGGTCCATGGGGTCGTAAAGAGTCGGACATGGCTGAGTGATTAATACTTTCCTCACACACTTAAATAGTCAAAAATATTTTAAAAAATCATGTCAAAGATGTTCCAAGGAAAATGGAAAATCTTTGAAACAAATGGCTGGGACAACTTATAAACACTTTAAAACATGGAAAATTGTCACTTATCTCACACCATACATCAAAAATTAATTTGGGATGAATCATTGAGATAAATATAAACAAAAGTATTAAAAAGTTTCTAGAAGAAAACGTAAGTACATATTTTCTCAGATTTTGAGTGAGCAAGTATTTCTTAAACTGGACCCAGAAAGTGTAACATTTCTAGAAAAGCATAAGCAGGTTCCTTCAAAATTACAATCTACCCATCAAAAGATATGTTTCACAAAATGATGGCAGAACAGGATGGGGAAGTATTTTATACTTATATAAAATAAATATATGTTTATATATATTTATCTTTCCAAAATTCATATGTTGAAGCCAAAATTCACATGGCTTTCCAATATGACGGTATTTAGAGATGGGGCTTTTAAGGAGTTAACAAAGGTTAAAGAAGGATATCAGCATGGAGCCCTAACTCAATATGGCTGGTATGTTCATAAAAAGAGAGCGAGAGAGAGACCAGGGTTATATGTACTCAGAGAAAATGTGACATGCGAACACAGTAATACGGTGGCAGTCTTTCAGGGAAAGGGGAATGGTCTAAGGAGAAACCAAACCTGCTGACCCATTGATGTTGAACATCTAAACTCCAGAATTGTGAGAAATAAATTTCTGTTGTTTAAGCCACCCAGACTTCCATATTTTGTTATGGAAACCTTAAAAGTATAATAATAATAGTTATTACTACTACTACTATTAAATATACAAGAACTTCTTTCCAAAATAAATGAATTATTCAGATAGCCTATAAACCAATAATAGAAGAAAGACAAAAATTCAATAAAATGGTATAAACAGTGACAAACATTTTTGTTAGGGATGTGGAACAGCAGACATTCTCCATACATTGCTAAAAGGAGCTTAAAATAGTACAGTCACTTTGGAAAGTAACTTTGCCAGCTCCTTCTTTAATTAAATTATAATAACTTTATGACATAGCAATTCCACTCCTAAGTACTTAGACAAGAAATATAAAAGCAGAAATTCAAAGGCAGGTACAAGGATATTTACATGTAATAGCCAGTAATTGGGAACTATCCTAATGTCAACTAATGTATAACGGATAAACAAATTTGGCATCATCCTGCAATATAATACTATGTAGGAATATAAAAAAACTAATGATCAATGAAAGCAATGTGAATGAATGTCATAATCATTATAAGGAGTGGAAGAAGCAAATACAAATGAATACACGATGTAAGATTCCATTTTTATGAAACACTGGAGCTCCATCAAACCAATCTGTTTTGAAGCACACAGTAGAAATCTCATGTGGAGGAGATGAAAAAAGAAGTTCCATGAAGGGCCTTTCTAAGCCAACAGGAATTTTCTGTATTTTGATAGTGGTATGGTTTACACAGTTGATTAATATGTTAAAAGTCATCACAGTGGAAATCAATATATGTACACATTTACCCTGTGTAAAATAGGTTTCAACAAAAAAGTTAAAAATTCAAGGTCATGAGTAATTAGCAATGATGAAAAGACAAGTATTACTTTTGAATTTAGAGGAATAAAAGAAAATAAACAGCTTAGAATTTACAGTACAATAGCAATTATTAGTTCACCTAAAAACTACCTTCATCATTGAACAGTGCTAATTAAGAAATTTTCACAGCTTCTGTAAATTTACTCTGTGGTAACACCTATAATCTCCACACATTCTGACTGTCTTCTCTCATTTTGTTTATCTATTATCTCCTGCTTCCTCTTCTAAAACAGAGCCAATGTTTAAGCTGCCATATTTTCATAAAAAATTCTAAAAATATTGAGTTTCTTTTGTTTTCAATTTTCTTCCATTAAATATGCAAACCTACAGTAGTTGAAGTTATTCTTTCCTACTTCTTATTGGTTTTGGTGGAATAATATTTTCTTCTCCTGATGCCAGTGTAACCCTCATTCCTGTCTCTTTTAAGAGACCTAAATTTCCAGTTATCTTCTTTTCTAATTCTGTTCCACCTGTTTCCCTTTATTGGTACTTTCTTCAGCTTGCCCACAGGCTCTAGTCTCTCCCATTTTCTTTTTATAGCCATTTCTTTCTTTTTTTTAATATATAAAATATATCACATTTACTTATTTATTTTTTTTACTTTACATCACGGTATTGGTTTTGCCATACATTGACATGAATCGGCCCCGGGTGTACATATGTTCCCCATCTTGAACCCCCTCCCACCCCCCTCCCTATCCCATCCCTCTGGTTCATCCCAGTACAGTAGCCCCGAGCATCTTGTATCATGCATCGAACTTGGACTGGCAATTCGTTTCACATATGATAATAAACATGTTTCAATGCCATTCTCCCAAATCATCCCTCCCTCGCCCTCTCCCACAGAGTCCCAAAGACTGTTCTATACATCTGTGTCTCTTTTGCTGTCTCGTATACAGGATTATCATTACCATCTTTCTAAATTCCATATATATGCGTTAGTATACTGTATTGGTGTTTTTCTTTCTGGCTTACTTCACTCTGTATAATAGGCTCCAGTTTCATCCACCTCATAGAACTGATTCAAATGTATTCTTTTTAATTGCTGAGTAATACTCCATTGTGTAAGTGTACTACAGCTTTCTTATCCATTCATCTGCAGATGGACATGTAAGTTGCTTCCATGTCCTGGCTATTATAAACAGTACTGCGATGAATATTGGAGTACATGTGTCTCTTTCAATTCTGGTTTCCTCTGTGTGTATACCCAGGAGTGCGATTGCTGGGTCGTATGGCAGTTCTATTTCCAGTTTTTTAAGGAATCTCCACACTGTTCTCCATAGTGGCTGTGCTAGTTTGCATTACCACCAACAGTGTAAGAGAGTTCACTTTTCTCCACACCCTCTCCATCATTTAAACCTTCTTCACAGCAAAGGAAACTATAAGCAAGGTGAAAAGACAGCCTTCAGAATGGGAGAAAATAATAGCAAATGAAGCAACCGACAAAGGATTAATCTCAAAAATATACAAGCAACTCCTGCAGCTCAATTCCAGAAAAATAAATGACCCAATCAAAAAATGGGCCAAAGAATTAAACAGACATTTCTCCAAAGAAGACATACAGATGGCTATCAAACACATGAAAAGATGCTCAACATCACTCATAATCAGAGAAATGCAAATCAAAACCACAATGAGGTACCATTTCACTCCAGTCAGAATGGCTGCTATCCAAACGTCTATAGCAATTTCTAAAAAATTATTTAAGTTCAGTTCAGTTCAGTCGCTCAGTCATGTCCGACTCTTTGCGACCCCATGAATCACAGCATGCCAGGCCTCCCTGTCCATCACCAACTCCCAGAGTTCACTCAAACTCATGTCCATCGAGTCGGTGATGCCATCCAGCACTCTCATTCTGTCGTCTCCATCTCCTCCCGCCCCCAATCCCTCCTAGCATCAGAGTCTTTTCCAGTGAGTCAACTCGTTGCATGAGGTGGCCAAAGTATTGGAGTTTCAGCTTTAGCATCAGTCCTTCCAATGAACACCCAGGATTGATCTCCTTTAGATGGACTGGTTGGATCTCCTTGCAGTCCAAGGG